>NW_003302548.1:19745477-20082778 GCF_000004255.2 Arabidopsis lyrata subsp. lyrata | reverse complement strand
CAAGCTTCTCGGATTCCTCCAACCGCCTCTGGTTTAGCTCAGTCAGCTGCCACCCAAAAACAAAAGCCAGAACACCTAAATGTTAACAAAAATAAAAACCCCCCGGTCTATGAGGTTCCAGAACTTGTATGAAACCTTTTGTGAAGCACCCACAGTCTCGGTTTGAGCCATGGCATACATCTCCTGAACATGCTTCAGCTCCGCTCTCAGCTTCTCTATCTCAAAGTTCAGATTCACCTACACATATAAATCCAATTTCAGTTTCGAACCAAAACATATGGTTGTGACAGAATCAAGATGAAGACAATATTATGACTCTGAGTCAGCACAACAATATGGTGAGTCTGACTCTGACTCTCAATTCTTGACTCCAGAGACAGAGAAATGAACAAAGCCGTTCTGTTTTCTCTGGACAAAACAGCATCAATGACAAATAATCAAGAATGATACCTGATTATCGGTAATGGAATGGACACTGAGGAGTCCATCAGACATGTTAGAGGCACAATGAGAAACCCAAGAATAGTTCTCAGGAACCACGGCACCCCAGTCCATATTGGCTAGATCGTGGTTGTTGCTCGAAGAAGAGCTCCTGATCTCTCTCCTATCCTCGTGATCTCTCCATTTAGACGTCCAGCTCATCGAGTTGTAAGCTTCCGTTCCCATTGGGAACGAGGCGCTAAAGCTCTCATCCTTATTCTTCTTTCCTTCAATACCGCTATGGACAATCTCCATCCCTCTCCCAGTAGATACTTCCTCTTGGTCCGTCCCGCTAGAACTCGTATCCATCTGAACCACTGCGCTGCTTCCCAACGAATTTTTCGGAGCAGGGGAAAAAGGAGAGACTCGGGATTGTCCTTCCGAAACAAACGAGAGAAAGTCTTGGTACTCTGTTTTCAAGTTTTTGGGATTCAGAAAACTGACATTTTAAAGACTCAATTCAATTTAATTGATGTAAAAATTTTACCAGGAGGAAGTCTTGGACTATCAGTGGAGCCACTTGTGGAACTGCTTCTCTCGAATCTTATGCTTCCGCTAGCGTCTGACTCAGAAGGACGCACGGAAGCTAGTTTCCCCTTCGAGATCACATAGACAGTGCAGAATCTCGGAACAGCTGTTGCGATCATAGAAGACATATCGATCTTTCTTGAAAAGAATCCGCGGAGAGACATTCCTATTACCAGTTTTGTGACTCCAGTTCCAGCAATCTCTTCCGCTATCGCAGCTGCAGGCTCGTTTGAATCCAGAACCAAAACCTCTACTTGCACCTTTTTTGGTTCAATATGGTACATTTTTCAGAATTTGGGAAAACAGAAAAAAAAAAAAAAACACGAGAGTTTAAGATTTAGTTCTTGAGACAGAACCTTTCTCCTCTCAAACATTTTCTTGTAGGGACGAAGCATCTCGTTTGTGCTCCAATCCACTTCTTGTTTGTAAGCTGATACTACGTCGTCCCTAAGCTCTGATACCGATATCGTATTCCCCACTGAAATCGAACCATACCCAAAATAAGAAAAACTCGATCTTTGTACCCAAAACATTGATCTTTTGCATAAATTATAAGATTATGAAACATTTAAGTCACAACTTACTTGGGGTAGGGATGTAACTGACAGGAGGACGAACATAAAGCAATTTGAAATCAGTGAAACCTTCAGGTATGAACTTCTCAAGAGCCCAAAAAGCGACGTATTTGCTCTTCTTCTTCCCATTAATGGCTACCGCTACAGAAGGAGATGGTGGAGGAGGTAGTGATAGGTGCTCGCTTAACGCTCTTACTACTTTTTTCTCTTCCATTGTTTAATCTAAAACTTAAAAACAGAGTTTCAAACTCCTGAAAGAAGATTGAAATATAAAATTTGCAGAATTCAGAGTCTGAGATAGAGTTTTGCAGGCTAATTGAGAAGAATTAAGATGTAAATATTACAGAGAAATGGAGCTTCAGACAGAACAGAGCTTACCTTGTAGTTCTGTTCAAGCAGAGAACAAACAAGAACCCTATGTTTGGTGATCTTAGGACATTTTCTTAAGACGAAATAATTGACGGAGAGAGAAGAATTAGGACACAAGCAAGCACGTTGTTGCCGCCACAATCTCATTTATATACTGTTATAGTCAGCTCACTAAATCCTTTTTTTTATTTTAATTCATTTTCTTCATACATTGAAACAAATAATACAGACTTTCTCTGTTTTACTTCTTTAGGATCTACGTTGGTATATCCCTCAGGTTACAGTTTTTGCTAAAAAAAAATAGAAAGTCAAACGAATAAAATATTCAATAAAGGCTTGAGAATTGTTTATAAAAAAAAAAAAAACAATATATCGAACCTTTTAGATTACATCGAAAGAAAAATTAAAGCATGGTTTCTCAAAATAATGAATTTAAGAAACTACAGTTAGTTTGGTTAACCCAATCCACTATTATTTTAATATCGATTCACTGTTAGCATATTATTGGAGATGGTTTAATCCGGTTAACTCTGGTTAACTTGGTATTGGTTTAATGTCGATTATTAAGTTGTATATATAAGCTTAAGATTACATTTTTATTTTCAACAAGTTTTGTAACAAACTCTGTTTTTAGACTGTTGAATAAAGATTCTCTTTGACTCCGATTCTTCTTTGCTCGTGTTCTTCTTCTCCGATTCACCGGAGTTAATATGGTATCAGAGCTTATCAACGAAGCTTCCGCAATCTTCGTCGGAGCTGAATCTTCCAGTCCTTGTTTGTTTTCTTTCTGATTCTTGCGTTTTGCAAATTGTTCATCGGATCTTCATTTTGAATCTGATTTCTTCTTTTCTTTCTTTCTTTGACCTCCTGTGTTGACGAATTTTGATTTTCTTTCACTGATTTCGTCTCACATTTCTTGACTCTTATGCAAATTATGAGTTCTTGTGGTAATACTGAGATTCCGATGACTTTCCGTCCATCATCAAGTTTTCCGACTGATTCGATGTGTTATCCAACAGATCAATACGAAAATCCATATCATCTACACAGGAATGACCACGCAGGTTTGGTTTTAGTCTCTGATAGACTTAATACTGCTTCAGAGTTTCATTCATGGCGTAGATCTGTTTGGATGGCTTTGAATGTTAGAAATAAGTTGGGATTTATAGATGGAACGATTGTGAAACCAGCGAGTGATCATAGGGATTTTGGTGCTTGGTCACGTTGTAATGATACAGTGGCTACTTGGTTAATGAACTCAGTTTCCAAGAAAATTGGACAGAGTTTACTCTTTATCCCTACTGCTGAAGGAATTTGGAAGAATTTGTTGTCTAGGTTTAAGCAAGATGATGCGCCTAGGGTGTATGATATAGAACAAAGACTCAGTAAGATTGAGCAAGGTTCTATGGACATTTGTGCTTATTATACAGAATTGCAAACCTTATGGGAAGAGCATAAGAACTATGTTGATCTTCCGGTTTGCACATGTGGTAAATGTGAATGTGATGCTGCAGTGAAGTGGGAGAAACTACAGCAGCGAAGTCATGTTACTAAGTTTCTAATGGGTTTGAATGAGAGTTATGAGCAGACTCGTCGTCATATTTTGATGTTAAAGCCAATTCCTACATTAGAGGAGGCTTTCAATATTGTGACACAAGATGAAAGACAAAAGTCAATCCGTCCTTCTTCTAAAGTTGACAATGTGGCTTTTCAGACGATTGCTTATGGTACTGAAGCTCCTGTGATGGAGAATGGAGATATGGGATATATTGCAGCATATAACACTGCAAGACCAGCTCAGAAACCAATCTGTACTAATTGTGGAAAGACAGGGCATACAGTTCAAAAGTGCTTCAAGATACATGGTTATCCTCCGGGTTATAAGATTCCTACTACTTATAGGAATGCTCCTCAACAGTTTCAACCAAGGATGCAAATGTCACCTTATCAACCCCGGATGCAACAACCACTTGTAGCTCAAATGCAGATGACACAACCTCAGATGTTCATGCCTCAGTCTCAGTTACAGATGGTGCCTTATTCTAATGCAATGCAGTCTGCAAATGCAGCTTACTCTGAAGCTGGATCTTATATTCCTATGTTGCCACATGTTACTAGTGGGGGAAATAATCTCAATTTGCAGGATCTTACACAAGATCAGATACAAAATCTTATTTCACAATTCAATACTCAAGTTAGGATTCCAGAGCCTGCAGCTACTTCTACTGGTGCTTCTAGTTCTACTGCGACTATCACAGAGCATGGTCTTATGGCTCAGGCTTCTACTTCTGGTACTATTCCTTTTCCTTCCACAAGTCTTAGGTATGAGAATAATAATCTCATTTTTCAAAATCTTACTCTTTCATCTATACAAAATTTTTTGCCAAGTGATGCTTGGATAATAGATAGTGGTGCTTCTAGTCATGTCTGTTCAGATTTAGCAATGTTTAGAGAATTGATACCTGTGACTGGTGTAACTGTAACTTTACCAAATGGTACTAGGGTTGCTATCACACACACAGGAACCATATGCATCACTACAACACTCATTTTATATAATGTCTTGCATGTACCTGATTTTAAATTCAATTTGATTAGTGTTAGTTGTCTTGCTAAAACTTTGCTTTGTTCTGCTCATTTCTTTCCTAATTGTTGTTATATCCAGGAACTTTCTCAGGGCTTGATGATTGGGAGGGGTAAACTCTACAACAACTTATATATTCTTGAAACACAGAATATATCCCTCTCACCATCATTACCTAAAGCTAGTTCTTTCTCTGGATCTGTTGTAGCTGATAGTCTCATTTGGCATCAAAGACTTGGTCATCCGTCTTCTCTTGCATTAAAGAAACTTGTCAGTATCATTCCTTCTTTAAAAACAGTGTCTCCTGATGTTTTACATTGTTCAGTATGTCCATTAGCAAAACAGAAAAGATTAGCATTTGTTTCAAATAATAATCTAGCAAAGAATCCTTTTGATCTTGTTCATTTAGACATATGGGGTCCTTTTAGTGTCGAGTCTGTAGAAGGTTTTCGTTATTTCTTAACTCTTGTTGATGATTGTACTCGGATTACATGGGTTTATATGCTGAGAAATAAAAGTGAAGTTGTTACTGTTTTTCCAGTGTTC
Organism: Arabidopsis lyrata subsp. lyrata; assembly: GCF_000004255.2. Lineage (NCBI taxonomy): Eukaryota > Viridiplantae > Streptophyta > Magnoliopsida > Brassicales > Brassicaceae > Arabidopsis > Arabidopsis lyrata. Next base: position 20,077,696 of record NW_003302548.1, on the reverse strand, counting down.
ATGAAACTCATTTCTACACAATATAATGCCAAAATTAAAGCCATTGGTTCTGATAATGCTCCTGAATTAGCCTTTACAAATATTATTAAAGAACATGGCATGATTCATCAATTTTCTTGTTCTTATACTCCTTAACAGAATTCTGTTGTTGAGCGCAAGCATCAACATCTATTAAATGTTGCTAGATCATTGTTATTTCAGTCAAATGTACCCTTACCTTATTGGAGTGATTGTGTTCTTACAGCTGCTCATTTGATAAATAGATTACCTTCCCCATTGTTGAAAGATAAATCTCCTTATGAGTTACTTTTAGAAAAACAACCTGATTATACTTTGCTAAAAACATTTGGTTGTCTTTGTTATACTTCTACTAATAATCATGAAAGAAACAAGTTTTCTCCAAGAGCCAAACCATGTGTTTTTCTTGGATATCCTTCTGGTTTTAAAGGATATAAAGTCTTGGATTTAGAATCTCATGCTGTTTTGATTTCTAGAAATGTGATTTTTCATGAAACTCAGTTTCCTTTCAAAACCAGTGAGTTACTTTCAAAATCAGTAGATATGTTTCCTAATAGCATTTTGCCTATGCCTGCTCCATTGCATTTTGTTGAAACATTTCCATTAGATGCTGCATTACCAGAAGATACATCATCATCATCTGCATCATCTGCACATATAGCACCTAGTACTGATAATAATGAACAAAATGCAGCTACACCAGATACGGATATCTCTTCTGTACCTATTGCTAGGCCTAAACGGGTTACTAAAGCTCCCGTATACTTATCTGAGTATCATTGTTCCCTTGTTCCTTCTATTTCTTTTTTACCACCTGATACTTCTTCCACATTAAATACCATTACACAAAATAATCATATCCTATCTACTTCTTCTTCTTCCATACCACTTAAAAGAACCACTCCACATCCTATTACCACTACTATTTCATATGATAAGCTTACTCCTCTTTTCAATTCATACATATGTGCTTATAATCTAGAGACTGAGCCTAAGACCTTTGCACAAGCTATGAAATCAGAAAAATGGACTAAAGCAGCAAATGAGGAGCTTCAGGCTCTTGAACTTAATAAGACTTGGGTTGTGGAATCTTTACCTGAGGGTAAGAATGTTGTGGGTTGTAAATGGGTATTCACAATAAAATATAACCCAGATGGAAGTGTGGAAAGGTATAAAGCAAGGTTAGTTGCTCAGGGTTTTACTCAACAAGAAGGTATTGACTATATGGATACTTTCTCACCTGTTGCAAAGCTTGCTAGTGTGAAGTTATTACTTGGACTTGCAGCTGCAAAAGGGTGGAGTTTGACACAGATGGATGTATCTAATGCATTCTTGCATGGTGAACTTGATGAGGAAATTTATATGCGCTTGCCTCAAGGATATACACCACCAACAGATACTGTTTTGCCTTCTCAACCGGTATGTCGTCTTTTGAAATCTCTTTATGGCCTTAAACAAGCATCTAGACAATGGTATAAGAGGTTTTCTTCAGTTCTGTTGGGAGCAAACTATGTACAATCACCTGCGGATAATACTATGTTTGTGAGAATGACTTCAGATAGTTTTGTTGCTGTGCTAGTCTATGTTGATGACTTAATGATTGCCAGTAACAATGACAAGGCTGTTGAACAGTTAAAAGAGCTTTTGAGATCAGAGTTCAAAATTAAAGATTTAGGACCTGCTAGATTCTTTTTAGGATTGGAAATAGCTAGGTCTTCTGAAGGAATCTCACTGTGTCAAAGAAAGTATGCTCAGAATCTCTTGGAGGATGCAGGATTACTTGATTGTAAACCAAGTTCAGTACCAATGGATCCAACTCTGCATCTAACTAAAGAGATGGGTACTTTGTTACCAAATCCTACTATATACAAAGGTGTTATTGGACGTCTTCTGTATTTATGCATCACCAGACCAGATATTACATATGCAGTGAACTCTCTGAGTCAGTTTCTTTCAGCACCAACGGATATTCATCTTCAAGCTGCGTATAAAGTGTTACGATACATAAAGGCTAATCCTGGTCAAGGATTGATGTATCCTGCAGATAATGAATTGTGTTTGAATGGTTTTGCTGATGCTGACTGGGGAACATGCAAAGATAGTAGAAGATCTGTGACAGGATTCTGTGTTTATCTTGGTAATTCACTGATTTCTTGGAAATCAAAGAAACAGAATGTGGTTAGTAGAAGCAGTACTGAAGCAGAGTACAGGAGTCTTGCACAGGCTACTTGTGAGCTTATTTGGTTGCAGCAATTATTGAAGGACTTACATATCTCGGTTACTTGTCCTGCAAAGTTGTTCTGCGACAACAAATCGGCTCTTCATTTGGCAATGAATCCAGTGTTCCATGAGCGTACCAAACATATAGAGATCGATTGTCATACAGTGAGGGATCAAATTAAAGCTGGAAAACTGAAGACATTACATGTTCCTACTGGCAATCAACTTGCAGATATTCTAACCAAGCCTCTTCATCCAGGACCATTCCATGGTTTGATCAAGAAAATGTCTCTGTCAAGTCTATATCTTCCAAACCAGACACTTAGAAGATAAAGACTTGAGGGGGGTGTATTGGAGATGGTTTGATCCGGTTAACTCTGGTTAACTTGGTATTGGTTTAATGTCGATTATTAAGTTGTATATATAAGCTTAAGATTACATTTTTATTTTCAACAAGTTTTGTAACAAACTCTGTTTTTAGACTGTTGAATAAAGATTCTCTTTGACTCCGATTCTTCTTTGCTCGTGTTCTTCTTCTCCGATTCACCGGAGTTAATACATATGAGTGCATAATTCATGGATATACAGGTTATTAATTTTATTTGAGTTTGTGGATTTAGATATTAAAGATCAAGCTTGAAATTATAAGATGTCTAATCTTAGGACTTAGTTGGATGCATGACTTTCTCCTCGTTTATGTCACGTCTTCTCTTTTTTACAATTTTCTTACTAAACTTTATGATAATTAAAACATAAGTTAATTAAATAGCTAGATATAGAATCGTCAAGGATATACCGAGGAATCTTCTAATTTTTATGTGCTCGTGTTTCCACAAAAAAATGTTATATTCAATCACTAATTACAGAAAGTCAACTATGTTCATATGTTTTTGTTGTTTAGAGAAAAACAAAATTCCTTACTCTCTTTGTCTGATCGATTCAGACAAATCAGAAAATCTTTTATATATATATATATATTAAAGCGAAAACAAAATTTTCCAAACGAGCTTGCCATTCCATATTTCCAGACATGAACTTCGTGCCGTTTCTTTGTTGTTACTACAATCACTTTTAGAAACCTTCAATCCTATGATCCATGACCCATAGTTTCAAGAAACTCACTCGATAAGATTAAGTAGTGGTGTATTTTATACCAACAAAATAGACTACTAATTCTACAATTCAATAAGATTAGTAGTAGTTAATTTACTGGTTTCATGGAAGCACTGTGAAGACTTGAACATCGTCCATGTCAGGGTTCTGGACTGAGTACTGAAACGTCCAGCCATGGCAAGCTCCTGAGTGAGACCCGTTCTTGTCAACAGCCACAACGGCTCCCACGAAATCTGGAAACTTCCTTGCGATTCTCGAGATTGCGTCTTTAGCAGCTTCTTCTGGTTTCATTCCTTGTCTCATGCTCTCCACAACTTGGTAACTTAAACCTCAACCAAGAAGAAGAAGAAGAAGTTTGCTTTATTTAACACATGATAAAACATACCCTTTCACTTTTAGATGCTCAATATTCAATTTTAGCGCCACAAGAATAAGACAAGATTCATTAGTAACTATCACAAAACACTGAGAAAAACCTGTCTTGGTCATTAGAATGCATTGAGATAGAAATAAAATATAAAACTACTCAAGGAGATTGGGTAATTACCAAGGGAGGAAGCGCATCATGGTGTCACCATCTCCAGTTGCACCACATCCACCGACTTCATCATCAGCGTAGGCTGATGAACCGACGATAGGCCCATCACCAACCCTGTGTTTAACAATCAAGGTTTGAAGTTCTTTATATTTTTTCATGAAATATAGATTAAGTAAGCTATATTGATATAACACATGAAATCCATTTTGAGCATATTCCTTGCACATTTTGAACAATCAGGAGGCAGGTGAGATAGATAGGTTCGGTTTAGGTCAGGAATAATGCTCGGTTTTGATGGAATTACCTTCCAGGAATTTTATATGTGGCTCCATTGGTCGATGTCCCAACAGCTATATGCCCCATCTATTGAAATGGCACAATCAGTTTCTCTCGTCCTGGCAACAAAAATGTATAGAGAATATAACTGAAACTCATCTTACTTTGTCAATGACAGCCATCGATATGGTATCGTGATTGTGAGGACCAACAAGAGGAGGTCTATACTCAATCGCCCCCATCTCGCAAGATTCAGTGCCTTTGTATCCAGAAACATTGATAGCACCATTGTTTGGCTTGTAAGGTCCACAGTCATTTGCAGGGACTACATTCTTCCTGAAATTGGGTTGACATTGATTCTCTTTCCAGTCCGACCACTTCTTTACAGATTCAGGGGAGCTTAGGTTCATGGGTCCGGGGAGACCCATGGAGATTGCAAATGCTGATGCTCCTTCTCCGGCGAGCAATGTGTGTTGAGAGTATTTCATCACTAGATGTGCAGCTCTTATACCGTCTTTAACATACCGCATTGCAGCAACCGCTCCAACCTCCATAGTTACCTAAGAATGTCCTTAGAATAACCCAAATAAAGAGAGTCATTCTTCAAGATCTTAATGCAAAAAGGGCTCGTAAAACGGATAGTACTGATGATTTATTACCCCATCCATGACTAAAGCATCAATCATGGTCTCACCATTCTCATTCGGACTTCCTCCAGGCCCAACTATCAATACCAACAAAGAAAATTCTCATTTTCAGAAAGTAACATTAGAGAAGTAAATTCAAAGGATATAGGACCAAAAAAGAAGACGATAGCCCACCTGTACCGTCACAACGAAGTTCCTCGCAAGCAGAACAACCTTCCACAACAGCTTCTACTGCAGAACTCCCAGTATCAACTGCTCTCCAAGCAGCTCTAACGGCCTCAAGGAAAGGCCAAGTACTCACCACTACAGGAAACTTTTCAGATTTCACCAATTCCGCATCAGCTACCTGAAACCAAACCATTCGTAGTTTGTGCTATGAGAATTGCCAAGTCCCTAATCAGGTTTAAATCCGAATTTTAATGATTTGACATTTGAGCATAGTATGAAACATAAAGCACTCAAAAATTTGGCAAATTCAGAGAGATATCTGGACCAAAACGATTTTTAGTCAGACGGTTTCAGCCACCTCTTAAGGATCCGATTTTTCTTTCCCAGTTCCATTTGACTTGAGAGATTTTCAGAGAAAGATATATAAAAATTAGAGCGCTTACCGTAAGTAGAGGCAGAAACAGAAGAAGAGTAGAAACAAAAATCAAAAGATCGCTTCTCGCCATGGCCGTGAGCTCAAGAAAAGAAGCTACAGAATTGTTGTTTTGTATGTCTGCGACTGCTCTGTTTGACTCTCAAGGTCAAATTCGTCTGCTCATGAGTCAATACGGTTCGGTTTTAATCGGTTTGGTTTCATTTCGATTAACCGATTGGACAAAGTTTTAACGAATTGCGGTCATTGCTTTTATGATGAGGAAACAATCCAAATCCTTGAATCTTGATCTTCTTATAAGGAGGAAATATCTTTGAATCATCAGACTTCTAAAGTCTAAAAAATTGTTACAGAAAAACCAATATGACACAAAAGCTTATTTACTGAAACCACTAGTCAATCATCATCCAGATCAAAATGCATATGTTCTTGTAACGGTTACGGTTATCTTCTTCTGGTTCGGTCCGGGAATCGAGAAATCATTGAGAGGAGAAAGATTGGTTAGCTGCCTGTGGTAGTTTCACCTCCATACAGTCTCGGCTGCATCCGTGAAAATCGCATTGTGATGTTCAATTAGGCACTGCACAACCTCGACCGCTCCAAAATCAACTTGTACGATATCATCTAGAGGGATTGATGAAGATGCATCTGGACCTTCTCCTTCATCTGTTAATAATGAAAGATAAGACTTACTGTAATGGAACTTTGCTTCATTGGTAAAAAGTATAGGAGCAAGTGTTATTGCGTTTACCTGAGAGCAAGTCCCATGGAGTAGCAGTTTCAAAGTCGTTGCTTTTCTTAGGACTCCTCGACGGGCGTCTCCAGTATTCCCGATAGGATTCAGGCCTGTTGTCTTCTCGCCACATGATCACTGGAGCCATTTCCATAGCTAGGCTATGCGAATCCATCTGTAAAATGCAAACAAATGATTCTCAATATTCAGGTAACATATCTGAATCCTGAAAATTGGATCATCTTAAGGATCTAGAATCAGAGATTACTGTTATAACTTATTACTACTTTAATTCCCACCTTGTTAAGAAGTGATTTCTGGCTCACACGAAGCAATAGCGCTGTTATGAACTCCAATGTATTATAGTTCACATTGGAAAGCTTCTGGAGTGACTTTCTCATTCTGTGTATGCTCGACCGTGCATCTTTGATTTCATTATAAAGCTCAAAAGTAGTTAGTGGTGTCGGAAGGCTAGCAAGATAGTATTTCATGAGTGCAGCGACATCAACTGGATTCACACCCTCAGGTATTGACGCGCTAGGATCTGCCAAACAAGTGATTCAATTAAATTACAATTTCTCCCTGAGTCATAAGAGTCGAAAAGAAATCATGTTGGAATGTTGGCTACCTTGATTGTAAGCAGAAACCAATTGTTGAATCAACTTTTTGTCTCCTTCGGCTTTGAACAAGTTCGGTGAATTAAGTCCTGGGTAAGAGGAAAATATCACACTGATAACTTGATATGAGAAGGTATGAGCAATAAAAGGGTATGCTCCATTGGTCCAAACATTATTACCTGTTAAAATGAGATAATCTGCGCATTTAATCAGTATTAGTGGAATAGGCCTGCTTGATTCCTGCCGCTGGACAGTGATCTCAATCGCAACACCAAACACTGAGCACCAAAAAACATGTGTCATATAGAGAAAGTTACAGCATTTCAAACAAGCAGAGCAGAATCTAATCACTAGTAATTATCTCAAGAACGGAGTAATAAGAAGATTAAGTATCCCCACAACCCTCCATCAAAGAATCCATTGAACTTTTGATTAACCAATGTTTATAAACTGTATTCTCTCCAGAAATTGTGATTAACTTACCATCTGAGCTGGCAACTCCCTGCAGATTAACAAAGAATAGATATTAGAGACCAAACTCAAATCAACGGCATAAAATCAGATTTCAGACTCAAATACCTTCTGCCACCTTTCGATATCCGTCAAAATGGTCTTGCTCTTTTGTGCAGTCTTTTTGGCCGCCTAAAGAGAAAACAAGGATACAAAGAATTTAGCTGTCAGAAGTTAGAAAAATGAAATGAGTAACTTCGAGAAGCTATTTTTCTAGAATACCTCTTCCACTTTGATCTTTCCAACGGAAACCTTTTCCTTTGTCTCAGTAATACCCTTCCTGACCAAAGTCCCAGTTGTGGCAGCAGCGGTTATGAGGTGTTCTTGCACGGCATGTCTAGTTGCAGGCTGCTGAAGAATTGCCCACCGGCTTTTGAACAAAGACCCAACTCTTTCTGCAACATCAGCAACATTCACTTTCGCATCCTTAGCGACTTCGCCCACAAAACTACCAGCTGTCTGCCCTGCTTCCCTAAGCTTCGTTCCTAATTCAGTAAATCCATACTAAGCTTTCCACCACAAACACTCAACAGAGAGAAACAAAAAAGAGGTTATAATATAGAAATTATCAAACCTGATGAAGAAAAGAATCCACTAGTCCTCTCCTGCCATTGCTGTGAGATGAGAGAAGGCATTATCCAATACCAGGCACTTCAAACAAATCAATGGGAACCTGCTTGCATCAAGAAACAAATAGGAAAATATATGCTCAATATTCGTTATTCTTAGCAAATTAGGATACAAACTTATAAACAGTATCATCCGGTTGTAATCAATTTCATCAGATATATAATTCATCTAAAATCATGAGCTTCAATCCAATTATATAAAATTGATACAGAAGAAACACAAAACGTAGACTCCATTTCATCTTTGTTTGTACTACAGAAAACTAAAACCTTGACTTCATCGTCAACCATGAAATGAATTTCTTGAGAAAGAATAAAAACCAAGTCTTAAACTGCCAAAAGACTTTTAAGGAACACAAACCCTAACCTATAATCTCTAATCAATCAAACGAAAATCAAAAAGAACAAAGCAATCCAATCATCAAACCTTTAGAAAAATCCCCCACAAAATTTGAGATAGCTGATGATCGAATCGAACTAAACCCAATTCTTCGATACGATCAAAGACGACGAAAAGAGTCAGCAATATGATGAAAAAGGAATTGATCGCTCCAGGAGAAGAAAGGTTCTACCTTTTTAATTTCTCCTGGAGCAGAGATTTTTTTTTTTATTGCTGTTTAGGAAAAAAAAATTTGGCTTTGAATTTTCAATAGGAAAGTCTTCTCCTTTGCAAATTACGGAGATTCTCTCCGTCACAGGCGGGTGACGGTAACAAATGCTCTGTTGGTGCCACGTGTATTATGTTTTTCTTTTTTTAACCCATGACTTGAAATTATTTACTTCTCCTTCATCTTCTTTTTAATTTCCCCTGGAGCAGAGAATGTTTATTCGATTGTGACTCAAGCTTTCTAATTTGTCAGCTTATCCCCTTAGTTTTTAAGTTTTTAGGCCATGTAGTGAAACAAAAATTAAATCTTCAGAATAAAAGAAAATCAAAAGCCCAAAATTTACATGATTGATAGTAAATACTAATTAATAATTAATCCGCCAACTTAATGATAGATGTTCTACATAGTCAAACTCCAAAACACAATACAGTATCACTATCATGGAATTAAACAGTCAAAGTTTGCAACTTGGTAGGTCCAATCTCATTGTAAGAGCTTTATCATCCAATTTGATAAAGATAACCCATCTCTTTCTTCTATGCGATAAAACAAGAAAGAAAATAAAAAGTATTATGAAGAAGGTAGGCAAAGGGAAAATTAGAACTATTGACTTGTCTACGCGATAGAAAAGTCTTTCTTCACATGTCTTTTATCGTCCACTTTCGATATCTCATCAGCCAAAACCAAAACAAACAAAAACTATAAGTCCCACACTCAAGTCAATTAAATCACTCCAATGGTCCAACAAGTTTTGTCTATCTTGAAACTCAACCTTTGAGTGATTGATATACAAAAATAGATGATCTAAAAACACCAAGCGAACTTGAATTTTATTTACTTCCGTTGTGTTTGGAGTGCCTCTATAGGTAAACATGGTAGAAGAAGAAGAAGCAAGAAAAGAAGCGATGGCTAAATCAGAATCTGGCGGGAAGATAACGTATTTTGTGGTGGCATCATGTGTCATGGCCGCCATGGGAGGTGTCCTATTTGGCTACGACATCGGGGTTTCAGGTTTGATACATAACCACTATTTTCGAACCCAAGTTTTGTGTTATGTTTGTGTTTACAAGAAGAAAAAAACACATATTTGAAGTAGAAACATTTCATTTCTAATAAAATTTAACTTGCAAACCATGTATTAATGATACATGTAGGTGGAGTAATGTCAATGGGGCCATTTCTGAAAAGATTTTTCCCAAAAGTGTATAAGCTCCAAGAAGAAGATAGAAGAAGAAGAAACATTCATAACCATTATTGTCTTTTCAATAGCCAACTTCTTACGTCTTTCACATCTTCTCTATACGTTTCTGGCTTCATCGCTACTCTGCTGGCTTCCTCCGTGACTCGTTCTTGGGGTCGCAAGCCCTCTATATTTCTCGGTGGCGTGGCCTTTCTCGTCGGCGCTGCTCTTGGTGGCTCTGCTCAAAACGTTGCTATGCTCATCATTGCTCGTCTCTTGCTCGGCGTAGGAGTTGGATTCGCTAACCAGGTAACAAAAGACAAGTTGGTTTATGATGATTCAGTTTAGAAACAAGAGTTTAGGGGTCAAATTGTTAAAGAAACGTTTTTCAGGACTGGTTTGTGTTCTTTTACAGTCGGTTCCTCTGTATCTCTCAGAGATGGCGCCGGCAAAATATAGAGGAGCAATAAGCAATGGTTTCCAGCTCTGCATCGGAATTGGATTTCTATCTGCAAATGTAATCAACTACGAAACCCAAAAGATCAAACATGGTTGGAGAATCTCTTTAGCCACAGCCGCAATTCCGGCTTCAATACTCACTTTAGGCTCACTATTTCTCCCGGAAACGCCAAACAGTATCATCCAGACCACCGGAGATGTTCACAAGACCGAGCTTATGCTTCGCCGTGTCCGTGGAACAAACGACGTTCAAGATGAGCTTACTGATCTCGTTGAAGCGAGTTCTGGTTCTGATACAGATTCAAACGCCTTTGTGAAACTGCTTCAAAGAAAATATAGGCCTGAGTTAGTGATGGCTTTGGCGATACCTTTCTTTCAGCAAGTTACTGGAATCAATGTTGCTGCTTTCTATGCACCGGTTTTGTATAGAACCGTTGGGTTTGGAGAGAGTGGTTCGTTGATGTCCACGCTCGTGACCGGAATCGTGGGAACCACGTCGACGTTCTTGTCTATGCTTGTTGTAGACAGAATTGGTAGAAAGACTCTGTTTTTGATTGGAGGGTTACAGATGCTTGTGTCGCAAGTTACCATCGGTATGATTATTATGGTGGCCGACGTAAACGACGGTGTGATCAAGGAGGGGTATGGTTACGCGGTTGTGGTTTTGGTGTGTGTCTACGTGGCGGGGTTTGGTTGGTCGTGGGGTCCATTAGGATGGCTCGTACCGAGTGAAATTTTTCCATTGGATGTAAGATCGGCGGCGCAGAGTGTGACGGTAGCAGTGAGTTTTGTGTTTACTTTTGCGGTGGCTCAAAGTGCACCACCGATGTTGTGTAAGTTTCGAGCTGGGATTTTCTTCTTTTATGGAGGGTGGTTAGTGGTGATGACGGTGGCGGTGCAGCTGTTTTTGCCGGAGACTAAGAATGTTCCGATTGAGAAGGTGGCTGGACTTTGGGAGAAGCATTGGTTTTGGAGGAGAATGACGAGCAAGCGTGATATCCAAGAAACCACCATACTTGGGTCTTCTTAGCCGTTGAAAGAACTAAAAACGAGCATTGATTGAATTGCTAAATCGACACTTTAGCCTTCAAAATACTAAATCTACTTAATGATGTGAAAACAAATTGAATTTTTGGAATCTCTAATGATACTATATCAAATGACAGGATCCAAAATCCGGTTAGTTTTCATGTATCATCATGTAAATTCGGTTTTTTTCTAAACAAGACAAAGGCTTTTTAAAACCTGAAGAAAAAAATCATTATTTTAAAAATAATTTTAAGAACTCGAATGCTAAATTTACATAATGATACGAAAACAAATTGAATTTGTGGAATCTCTAATGATATGACTAGGTAAAATGACAGGATCCAAAATCCGATTAGTTTTCATGAATCATAATGTCAAATTAGTATATATTTTTTTAAGAAAACATTTTAAAGCCCGAAGAAAAAAATTATTATTTTTAAAAACAATTTTAAGAATTTGAATGCTAAATCTACGTAATGATAGGAAAACAAATTAAATTTGTAGAATCGCTAATAACCAAATAACTATGAAATGATAGGATCCAAAATCCGGTTAGCTTCCATAAATCATCACATAAATTTAGGGGGTGTTATTGGTTTATTAATTTGTAAATCCATATAGAATTTTTGGAAATCTCTATTAATTATGAAATCAAGATATATGGATTTTGAAATAACATGTGTTTACCCATGGATTTGAATCCTTCTTTTTTTTTTTGGTCAAACTGGTTTTATAGATAAATAGACGATTCTTACAAAGCAGAAGTAGTTAAAACAGGTAAAGAAGATAAGGCAGCCTTTGCCAATGCATCAGCTAACATATTAGACTTGCGTGGAACAAAAGGAAACTTGATAGATGATAGCGAACGACTAAAGAAGGCAATGTCATGGAGAATCCCTTGGAAGCTCGTTCGTAGAGGTCTCTGTATTTAGCAGAGATATGAGGACTTGCGAGTCCGAAAAAACTTTGATGGAGGTGAATTCCATTCTAGACGCTGCGATCAGCGCTGATCTCAAGGCCAAAGCTTCAGCAGCTAGAGCCGATGGTGTATGGAGGCGAGTTGCCGAGCCCTGATGGATAACTCGATGATCTTGAGTCTTGAAAATCCATCCCATACCGCAGGAGCCAGAGGATGCGATCCAAGCTGCATCCGTGTAGCAAGAAAAAACCTCATCGCGAGGAATTCTGTGAAAAGGAGCCTCAATAAGAGGTAAATTGAGAGAAAGAGCCTCAATAAGAGGTAAAATGAGAGAAGGATCCTCTGAGTGAGGTAGTGGAGTTGGTATATCCTCAATAAGAGGTACAGCTTGTGCTCTGTTCCGCGATTGGCCATGGACTGCAAGGTTTGCCTCCTGCCATTCCTTTGCCGCAGTTATGGCTTTCAAAGCAGTGTCCTCCTCAGAAAAAGCACGGTTTCCAAACACCAGTAGATTTCTCGCTTCTACTTCAAGCAGAACAGTCTTGCACTCAATGCTTCCTGTAACACTATCACTAAATACAAGTGAGGTCGTTGGAAAGATAATAAACTCCATAAAGGAGAGATGAGGGCTATGATAGCCCCAATGAACCAGGAAACCTGGTCGGTTTTCTAAACTCAGAGAACTTTGTCCAAGTTGCGACGAGACAACTTTTAACATAGCCAAATCGAGCCAGAATCCGCATACTGCGGTAAATGATCGCATCAAAACGATAAAGGTGCTACAAGAGAGCACAAATGTAGACACAAAAGTATCCAAGCTCATCGAAGACGAATGAGCTATATCAAAATTCCACAAAACAAGAGCCACAAACTCTACCAACATCCAAACCCTTCCAATCTGAGAAGAATTAGAGGGTGAAGAGTAAGAGCATACCTGGGGAAACTTCTGAGGAGGTAAGTTGATGGCGACGACGAGATTATGAGATTGAGATGGCTTGCAGCAGAGTAGGGAGACGAGACAAGAGAAGACACGATAAAAGGAAAAAGGTGGGCTGAGTCTTGGGAAAGTAAGGCCCAATAAGAAAACCCCACTCTTTTGGCCCAATAAGCAACCATGGCCCAATAGAAAATTATCCCAAATTTGGCCCAAATAGTGAAACCCTAGGTTCATGTTTGAGAAATGTGGAGAGAGGAGCAAGTGACGGCGGCGAGCAAGTACGGTGATGGACAGAGGAGCATTCTTCCGGCAAGGTGGAGCAGTTCTCGAGGGCAGCGGAGATGGGCGCTCGGAACCGATGTGACTTCGTTGAAGACCGGTGGGATGTTGAAGGAGAAGCAGCTGAACAAGAGCATCACCGGATGAGAGGCAGATCTGAAGATCCGGCGGATCCGGTGGTTCAGGCGGAGTTGGTGGGGACGGAGGCTCCGATGGTGGTGCTGAAGGAGATCTCAGACTAGAGAAAGAACCCGAAGACATCGGTACGCAACGAGAGAGGCTCGACATCGGGAGAGAGAAGGTAGTCATCTCAGGTAGTAAACTCGCCGGAAAAACCGCCACGTCACCGGAAAAGAGGTCCACCTGAGAGATCTAACCTTATAAGCAAAGTTCGCTCACAAGTGGAGGCTGCCGGTGGAGGAACGTCGGTGGAAAGGGCTCATTTCGTTGAGCTTGGGTCTTCTTGGTCTTCGTGCCTGAGAGAGTTTTTGTTGGGTTCTATTTTTATTTTATTGTGGTGGATTTGAATCCTTCTATTTTTCTCTTTCAATTCCATAAAAATCTATTTAAAACATAATTTGGATTCTCAAATCCAAAAACAAATGACTAAACGAATAATATAGAAATTTAACTAGTATTTATAAATCATAGAACCAATAACACAAGATTTTAATTAGGATTTTAAAATCAATGATTGAAAAACAAATGATTTTTGTTTGGATTTCTAATTTCTTATAAATCCATGAACCAATAACCCCTCCTTAGTATTTTTTTTTTTTTATGAAATCCCTTAGAAAACCAAAATCACGTCTGTGTAGCTTCCTTTTTTTTACTTATGTTGGAGAAAGTCTAAAGCAAAAATTGATAAATATAGTAAAACTAGGGTAGTGATAATGTAATATAGCGAAAGTTTAAGGACTACGACGGGAAAAAGCAAATAAAGTTTGGAGGCAGAGGAGAAGATGGGGGCCATAAAGAAAATGGCAGCATTGACTCTTCATCATCATCACTCGTGTCTTCAAGCGTCTGGACATCTGTCACGTCGTCTATATCACCCAGTATTCTCGAGCTTTCCACGGAATCATGTCAAAGATCTCAACTTTCGTCTAAATCCTACCGATTTCTCGAGTTTTTCTTTGTCTACACGCGGCACTGTGTTTGCTGTAAGAGCTCTGAGTACAACAGTCGTGGTGGAAGAGTCGCCGGAGAAGAAGAAGATGGTGAAAGGGATTAGGGTTTACGAGCATGGCGGTCCTGAGGTTAGTAAAGTTTCGATTTTGAAGGTCCAGGTCGGATTTGGGTCATTGAAATCAAATTAGACTGCGACTGTGTGTGTGTCTCTCTGTATATGCTTCTATGATATTAGAATTCAAATGATTGAGATTACCTATAAGCTTCAGCTTTTTGCAATGGGTAGTTTCCAGGTGAAAGGTTTTGGATTTGAGCTCGAGTCGAAATTGATGGTTATTTACTGGATCACTTATGTGTATTTCAAACGTAGTTTTGGTTACTTGTAAAATTCAGGATTGTGTAGGTACACTGCTATGAAAATATTTTATGGTATCTTTGATTTAGAAACTTGTGATTAGGCCTACTTGTGATCGTTTCTCGCATTCTCTTTGATTTGTATTTTTCAGTATTTTATAGCGGTCTTGTTTCTTTGATTGGAAGGTTCTGAAATGGGAAGATGTGGAAGTTGGGGAACCAAAGGAGGGTGAGATACGAGTGAAGAATAAGGCGATCGGGCTTAACTTCATTGATGTTTACTTCAGGAAAGGTGTTTACAAGCCAGCTTCAATGCCCTTCACACCAGGTTTGGACATTACTAGAACCCAATGAGAGAGAGGGAATTTTTTTCTGAACTAATGTGCCATTTCTGATCATAGGTATGGAGGCTGTTGGAGAGGTGGTAGCTGTTGGGTCGGGATTGACTGGCAGAATGATCGGTGATCTCGTTGCTTACGCTGGAAATCCGATGGGTGCGTATGCTGAGGAACAAATCCTTCCAGCGGATAAAGTGGTTCCTGTTCCTTCTTCTATTGATCCTATCCTTGCAGCATCAATCATGCTCAAGGGTATGACTGCACAGTTTCTCCTTCGCCGTTGCTCGAAGGTTAGTTTTCATCTTACCTGCTTCTATGAAACGTTATAAATTTCGTAGTTATAGGCAGAAGACCAAAAGCCAGATTTGTGTCTTCTTCCCCGTTGAACAGAGTAGAGTTTTATTATATAGATTGTGTTTCAAAGATCTCTTCACTATATGACTCAAGTCCTATTTGTTTCTGGAAAGGTCGAACGTGGGCACACAATCCTTGTTCATGCTGCAGCTGGTGGAGTTGGTTCTCTGTTGTGTCAATGGGCAAATGCGCTCGGAGCCACTGTCATTGGAACTGTCTCGACCAATGAGAAAGCGGCTCAAGCCAAAGAAGATGGATGTCACCATGTTATTATGTACAAGAACGAGAATTTCGTTTCCCGGGTCAACGACATTACATCGGGTAAAGGAGTTAATGTTGTTTATGACTCTGTGGGAAAAGACACCTTTAAGGTAAATGTCACAAAGAGCCAGACTGTTTACTGTTTATGTTCTATATCAAGTTTTTTTGGATTTCTCATTGTAAAATTTTTATAAATTTCCAGGGATCATTAGCATGTTTAAAAAGCCGGGGATACATGGTGAGCTTTGGGCAATCCTCGGGATCTCCAGATCCTATTCCATTATCTGACCTTGCTCCAAAATCTCTCTTCTTGACAAGACCTTCCATGATGCAATACAATGAAACTCGGGACGAGCTCTTGGAATGTGCAGGAGAGGTTTTCGCCAATATAACATCCGGCATCTTAAAGGCTCGTGTGAATCACAAGTACCCGTTGTCTCGAGTCGCTGATGCCCATGCAGATCTTGAGAATAGGATCACCTCTGGCTCCGTGGTGCTCTTGCCGTGAAAACATATACAATGATGTTAGTATCTCTTTCAATAAGGGCAATGAGATTCCTTTGTGATGGAAAGATATTAAAAATGTACCTTCTGGTCCTGGACCTGAATGACAGACAATATGAGAATACAATTATCTTTGAGAAAAGGGGCCATGAAACAAATATGGGGTAAAAACGTAAATATGCACAAGTCTGAGGACTATTCGAGATATTTCTCAAAATATTACAAAGAGGCATATCATCTCCTCAAATTTGACGGAATCTATAAATCTGCTTAGGGATTAGGGTCC
The DNA here is from genome assembly GCF_000004255.2 of Arabidopsis lyrata subsp. lyrata. Taxonomy (NCBI): domain Eukaryota; kingdom Viridiplantae; phylum Streptophyta; class Magnoliopsida; order Brassicales; family Brassicaceae; genus Arabidopsis; species Arabidopsis lyrata. The sequence continues at coordinate 20,061,155 of NW_003302548.1, read as the reverse complement.
GCAATCGAATCTCATCTCCGATTAGAATTTTCGCCGATACGATAAATCCTTCCTCGATATAAACCATTGATTAGATCCTAATTCATCGCTAGCTCAAAAGATGGTGCTTTCACAAAAGCTTCATGAAGCATTTAAAGGAACAGTTGAGAGGATCACAGGTCCTCGTACGATCTCGGCGTTCAAGGAGAAGGGAGTTCTCAGCGTCAGCGAGTTCGTACTCGCCGGAGATAATCTCGTCTCCAAGTGTCCTACCTGGTCCTGGTTAGTTTCAATTTCGAGTTTTTATTGGAGAATTTGAATACATAGTGGCCAATTGTACAATTTTGAGTTTGTGAATTTTGTGATCCATGATATGTGAAATTGATCCCTGAGGAATATGCGTCAATGGGTCTCTCTGTGTTGGCGAAAATTTATTGACTTTTATACAAATTATGTGAGATTTTGATGGGATCAATCAAATTGTGGCTTTTCTGGTTACAACTTCCTTGGATGTTGTTTTTTTTTCAGTAGTTTTTTTCTGATGTTTGATTAGTTTATTGGACCAATAAGTTTTCCTGGGTAGCGATGTATATTAAACTTTTATATCTTACTGCTCAAAACTTTATGTCTATAACATATTGGTCTTTACGCTTTTGTATATGCCTTCTAGTTCAAGCATGCTTGAATGGGTAAGATTGACACAATGGCTTTTACTTTTGATTAGGGAATCTGGTGACCCAAGCAAAAGGAAGCCATACTTGCCCTCGGACAAACAGTTTTTGATTACTAGAAATGGTAAATTTAGAATCTTTAGAGCTGATTTCTGTTGGCTTTGTAGTTCTTATTTCACATTATGTTGTGGAATTTTTACGGGTTGACAGTACCTTGTCTACGGAGAGCTGCATCTGTGGCAGAGGATTATGAAGCTGCTGGAGGTGAAGTGTTGGTTGATGATGAAGATAATGATGGTTGGCTGGCGACACATGGGAAACCGAAAGGTACATTTTGTATTGAGAGATTTGTGCCTCTGAAACTCACTTTTCTCTTATTCAACTTGTGTCTTGATTTTTGCCATAGATAAAGGCAACGAAGATGAAAACTTACCATCCATGGATGCCTTGGACATAAACGAGAAAAATACTATCCAATCAATACCTACGTATTTTGGAGGTGAGGAGGATGATGATATTCCAGACATGGAGGAGTTTGATGAGGCTGACAATGTGGTAGAAAATGACCCGGTGAGTGTTTTTTTTTCTTACTCTCTCACTATCCCATTTTTCTTTGCAGTTGCACTCAGCTTTTTGTTATTGCTCTTTGAAAAATGCTTCTGAATTATGCACATGAATTTGCAAGTTCCTAGGAAATTGCAAAAGTTTTTAAAGGGTTATGATTTGGCTGTGTGTGTATTTTGCCTTTGAAGCATATTTCCATTTTTCCCAGTTTTTGGTTCTACCAGTAGTTTTAAACTTTTTATTCTTCCTTGACTCAGGCAACTCTTCAGTCAACTTATCTTGTGGCTCATGAACCTGATGACGATAACATTCTCCGAACTCGGACATATGATCTCAGCATAACGTAAGCATCCTGCGTTTCTTTCATATTTTAGTACTGCATTTTGACTTTTAGTTACAGCTTTCATACTTTTGGCTTAGTAGTAGGCAAACGTATAATTCTTCACTTTGGTTCAGGTATGATAAGTATTACCAAACTCCTCGTGTTTGGCTGACCGGTTATGATGAGGTTTGCATCTCGTTCATATTTGTTACTTTTTTGTTTTTTTTCATCCTAAAATTCTTGGAGTTTTGTAGTGCGTTTATATTTCCTGTTATCTAACTTAGAAGCTATGATGTATCTTGTAGTCAAGGATGCTGCTGCAACCTGAACTTGTAATGGAGGATGTTAGCCAAGACCATGCTCGTAAAACGGTAAAAAGAAGACGATCTCAACTGCATTAAATGACTTTTTGTTATTCCACCAAAGTTTTCCGACTTATGTCTTCTTAATCTGACCAATGCAGAATATTTTTGTGATCCTCTTTAAAAAATGCACAGGTCACAATCGAAGATCATCCACACTTGCCTGGTAAACATGCTTCAGTTCATCCCTGTCGGCATGGAGCTGTTATGAAGAAAATCATTGATGTGTTAATGTCGCGTGGAGTAGAACCTGAAGTTGACAAGTATGTGTTTTTATTGCAAATAATGCTTATCATTGGGCTTGCTGGTTACACCATTGCTATTTTGCCAGGTACCTCTTCCTGTTCTTGAAGTTCATGGCATCAGTTATTCCAACAATTGAGTATGATTACACGATGGACTTTGATCTCGGTAGCTCAAGCACCTAATACCAGGTGAGATCCCCTTCTCACTGTCTATTATTTCCATATACACAATTAATTGGTAAAAGCTTTTATCGTAAACTTGGAGACACTTTTGCTTTTGGTGTTTTACCAGATTTATACAAGTATGTGCTCGTGAATCCTGGAAGCAATCACTGGTCTCATGGATGGCTGGATGGCTCTGCACTGTACATAAATTAGAGTCCTCACTTTCATTTCTCTCCAAAAGAAACTTTAAGGTGTTGTGGTTTAATCACTCGTTTATCTAAAGTTTACGCTGATGAATACTAATTTGTGATGATACTCGGAAAACGGGTATTTGATCAAAACTGATTCGTTGTAGTTCAAAAAACAGAATGTGATTTAGTGTGTTTGGTACACTCTTGCTTTGGAGAAGTTGGGCTTAATGTTTGAAATGTCATATATATATATAGTGATTTCAATCACTATATTCTTATTACACAGTAGTAAGCACAAGTATTACAGTTTTTCTGCTGCGATTTCAGCCGCAGAGGTCACAATTACAATTGTAAAGCAGACCCTGAAATGTGAGATCATAGTTTGGCTGGGTATTTTGTACTATCTACCTCTCGTTACTCGTTTAACTAACACGATAAGCAGGACAACAATGGAGAGCAGAACAGTCATCTGAAGCTTCTCCATCACAGGCGCAGCACCTGAGGCTAACACAACAGTCTCATCTCCAGGAACAACATTGAAGAGGTCAGTGACGTACTTTGTGACTCTCTCCATTGCGTCCATGATTTTGACGGCACTTCTTTCAAAAAACCTTCTCAAGCAATTTGCGGCTGAACCAGAGTCTTCTTCTGACCTCTCAGCTGCATTATACATCAAGGAAAACTCTTACATAATCATCGGTTATTACCATAGCCCATTTGTATCTTATATTCATTCTTACCGTTACTTATGAGCTCCCGGACAACCTCATTACTCATCACCGCATCCCAAACAGCCTTGTCTGAAGTCAAGGACATAACCATTCTCTGCAACATTAGACACCAATGTCTGCATCAGTTATATGATTCTCAAACCATGGACCTCATTACAGCGAGAAAACAGAGAACCTGAACAGATGGATCGGTCTGAAACACATGAAAGGCGTCGTAGAGTCTGTCAAGCATATAAGGCTGTAGAAGTCTAGTATTGCAGAGCTGCAAAGGAGGCTCAATCCAATCCACAAACTCCGACTCTGAAACTTGGTCTCCTGATTCTTCTTCATCATCATTGAACATCCTAAAAGATAAACGATGAGTTCTTTCAATAAGAAAGCCTTTTTTGGCTTTCAAATTCTCGCAAAAACGACTTTGGAAAACTCACAACTGAAGTGCAGAGAAAGCGTCGTCAAGTTCCGGAGCTTCATCCGTAATAAGATCAATCTCTTTATCTACAGCCACCCATTCAAACTCTCCCTCCTCCTCACCGTTCATTCCATAACTCATCTTCACCGGATCAATTACTGACTCAGATGATGATGTGGAGGACGAAGAAATTGACGGAGCCATATGTGGTTTATTGGTTACGGTAACCGTATCAGCTTTTCCGAAAATCTCCAGCTCCTCTGCGCCGCCGCAGACGCCGCTGATTCCCATTTGGTTGAACTTTTCTTGCTGTAGAAGAAGGAAACGGTTCTTAGTAAATTTACGAAGATATATCTAATAATGGAATAGTATTTATTTCTTATTTACGTTATTTCTTCTTTTAGGCCTCATACTTTTACGTTTGTCTAAATCAGCCATCTACTTATGCAATTGAAAAAATCAACAAACCTAATTAATGTACCTTCAAAACTGTACATTATAAAGTCCATTCAAATTTGTAATAGGCTTGAATCTTAGCAGTTGCAAAGCTCAGTAGCTCTGATGATAAAAATCAACTGGAGCAATAATAGGCTTGAGACCTTAGCAAACCCTATGACCTTAAAACACTAGTATACATATAACAATTCATCAAAAACTATTTCTAATTATGCTTCTTCTCTATTATGTATCTCAAAAATTAAACTTAAAAAGACTTGATAACAACCAGATTCAAAAATAAAACGGAAAAAGATTGATGATGAAAACTGAAATTTCTGGAAACCGTCAAAGCAATCAATTTTTTTTTAATCCGATAATCAAAATCCGGTTTATGACGGTTGTTTCCGGAAAGTTGACTAACATACTAAACCGGGTATACGTGGTTAAAGACAACATTCACTATTTCTAGCATGATCTTTTATCATTCTACCATCTAAAATGATTTCTAAGATCTTGATCATGCTGACTAAAGAATAACCGGTTTATCGCCCCGTTTGTTTCCCGACCGAAAGTTGACTGATATGCCGGACCGGATTTATACATTCATGGTTAAAAAGACTTGGAAGTAACAGATCTCCAACATTCACTCTTTCCAGCATTGCAAAACTTCCTTTGCTATAATAAGGTTCAAGTGGCTCTATTCAACATTGATTTTGTTTCTTTCTAAATGAGGAATCAAGAAATGTATGCATTTCAGTAGTCATCCAACAATCAGCTATGACAAAGCAAAACACTAACATGCTGACATCTTGTACCAGAATTTTCAGATTAATTGGTTCAAGACCCATTCAATATATAACGTTTATAGACATAAAGAAATCAAGAAATAAAAATCGACTGTGGTTATAGAAAAAAAAAAAAAAAAAAGAGGGTAAATAGGCATATGGGCTGTCCTCCAATTTTTCCCCATTTTTATCCCACATGCAATCATAACATTTTTATTTTATTTTCAAATGGGAAATATAGATAAAGGAAAGGACAAGATTTTGAAATGAAAAAATAATGATTAGTATTGTTGATTTAGGATCCCATGGGAAATACTCATCTATTTTTTCATGAACAAAATGATTACACGTTTTGATATAATAATTTTGTTTGGTTGTTTCATTGGTTCTACCCTCTAATCTGCTTAACAGCTTTGAAAATTTTATGGAAATTTATAGGTTAATGATAATGCATTATTGCCACTTTAAATATGATCATAACTTCAAGCTAAAGCATCTATGTGCCCACAACACATAAGACAAAATAAAGCATGGGCCATGTTAATTAAATTTGCTCTAATGTGTGTTTTTGGTTTATTAACTAATTTGAGTGTTTTCAATTACACCAATAACAGAAAGTAATTTAACAAACCTTTTTCATACAACCAAAAAGAGATTTGGTTAGTGGGGATGATCAGACTACTTAAACTATAGACAAAACTGACATCTAATTTGGCTTCATCTGAGCAATATGTTTTATTAGTGTCAAATCAAAGTTGTGATGAGGTTGACAAAATTTGATTCTTTCAACCATCCCAGCAAATGTTTTACTTCGTTATAAAAAACTGTCTACATTCCAAAAGCAAAATGAATAAATTGAGATCTAATAAGACTAGAAATTTCCGAATAAACCATGTTTTTTTTTTGTAGATCATCAGGGAAAAGTTGTTGTAAGTTGAGATATGTTGCATGTTGAATTTGTGGAGCTGTTTATTTGAATAAATAGCTCATTTGGATTATAGATTTTTTTGTAAAATTTATTGATAAGGAAACCAGAGTTCTGGATTATAGATTATCATTTATAGTATATTAATACTTAAATCATATGATAATGTAATACGAGATAAGAAAAAGTATGAAACTTCATATTAACACTTAGATGACAAATCATTTCATTCTGAACCAAAAATAAAATCCAAATTAAAGTGTCATAACAAATGTCAAATTGAATACAAACGGTGGTATTTTTATTTTAATAAAAAATTTAATTCAAACGGTGGTATTTAGAAAAGTAAAAAAATATATTAAAAAATGAGGCATTTGAAATAATATTTTATACATATATAAATGGCCTCACTTCCATCAGTCGTTTTCTTTCTCTCTTTATTTCATCCTCTTTGTTTACTTTTGAAGAATGTTCAATTCTTTCATCATTCTCTTGTAGAAAACTTTTATAATTATTTACCCTTTCTTTTCTACTTTATTTTGTTTACGTCTCGTGTACTTCCAAATTTAACAATTTTTTCTTGATTCATATATTTTACATATACAAACAAAAAATAACTTGAATGCGATTGCTCTGTTACAAATTGTGAATACCAAGGAATTCTACTAATTTGAACTACAACTCATTTCTATCAAAAACCACCAAAAACTGAAGGATGTTACATTCAATAATAGATATTCTAAATTTAGAACCCTACATTTTTAAGTGTAATACTTAAATCTTTTACTCAGCCTTTAAACAAAATAAAATTTCTCTAATACACATTGCAATTTGCTTGATCACGTTTCATGTAATAGAAATTCAGTTGGGGGTAAAACCGTCATTTGGGAAAAGGCAAAATATACCATACTGTTGTTGCGAAAAAGACGCGCGTGGCCAAAGAAACACTAACAAAAGAGAAATGTAACGACGCATGCCTCTATACATTTTCTTTTCATTATTGCATTCTATTTAATTTTCTTATATAACATTCCAAAATGTTTAGGATCATTGAACCTTTATAGGACGAATTTGTAAAACGTAAATCATTCTAATTGAGATGTTATCGTTGCTTCCACGACATCAGTTACACAAAACAGTTTTATAAAAAGTTGATTTAAGACTTCGAACCACGTACATAGTGATAGTAATAGAACCATTGCAGTTTGAAACTATGATGCCACGAGTAAGGAATTAACGGTATAATAGAAAATGAATTCTGTGATAATATAGTATAGCATTATGCTCACCTCACGTACGTACGGAGCCTTTAAGACTATATATGCATAAGCTGATAAGCGATAATTTAGGTGATTAGTTTTTTTTTTTTTTTTTTTTTTTTTTTGGTAAAAGATTAGGTGATTAGTTGCGAAATAATGAATTCCTTTTTGGAACTTTATGGATCATCGAATAAATGTGAGATATTTAATTCACCCAACCTTAATGATGAAAAGTGAATCTATAATGGCAAGCAACCATCATGATACAAACCTTATGCCCTTAAGTCAATTTCTACAGCTATAACTTTATATATATAGCATTGACAAAATTTGTTTTTTTTTTTTTTTTTCATTTTGTGTTATTGTTACTGTGTTTTTAGTAAAGAAAAGAAATAATGTTATAAGAAAAAGACATCTGAAAATAATATGTATAAGCAAAAGGCATAGTTTGGATTTCCTAGTTGTATCAAATAAATAAATGAGACAAAAAAATTTTAGTAGAACGGGACCATGTGTTTGAGATATTTTTTGAAATACATGAGAAACAATAGAAATAGTGAATATATAAGAAAAAAAATTAATATAAAAATATGAGAATATACAAATATGATCATGTACATGTCCATGATGATGTATATACGAGTAGGTAAACATGTAAATTTAAAGAATGCAAGATACATAGCTAGACACGTTATTTTTAGTAGAACAAGACCATGTGATTGAGAGAATTTAGAAAATAATAATAGTTAAATGATTGTAAGCTTTAGAGCTTAATGGTCAAATTATCTCACGACGATTTGAATCATATTGACAAGCCAATGCTTACGATAACGAAGGGTAGATGCGATTATTATAAGTGTTGCATTTCATATAAAATAACTCTACAATAGATTACAACAAAATTAAATTCACAAAACTCTCTTAACTCCAGTTCTAATCTAATCTAAAAGTTCAAATCAAGTTGTATATTCTTTGGTGAATATACAACTAATTGAAAAAACGTCCCAATCGTATCTATCATTTCACTAAAAGTACCATAAGGAGATGCACGCGTATATCTATACGTATGAATGGTGTGATTGAAGGATAAAATACGATGAATTTGTTATATAATCTTGAATCTTTTGGGCGCGAGATTGGTGTTAAAAAAAAAAAACCATTATTCATATACATGTAAAAATATATATACGCACACATATATATAGTGGGCTTGAGAGTTAGTGGAGAGACAGAGGATTTTAGCTTTATTGGATCCTGTGAGTGACTGAGATAAATACAGTCCACTTTCGCTTATACATGTACATCTGCATGCGTATACATTCCATTGAACATTCAATTTGTCTGCATAAGGTTTTTAAAAAGATAACCATAGTGGAAAAAAAGAATTTTAACGAGGAGAAGAAAAGATATAAGCAATCTAAATAATCAGTTTTTAAAATGAGTGGCATTGTGATTTGGTTTCTGATTTTCAAAGAACTCCACCCAATATTTTTATGATGGCAAAACAAAAATTCATACAATTATATTTTGATGGTTTATACGATTTACTTTGGTTCATACTTGCTAAAAGTAACCAGCAAAAAAAAAAAAGGTATTAATATACGAAGTACAGTAAATTTGAAAAAAGTGAGAAAAGTAAAAGAAGAGTGGGAAATGGATTGAGTTTTTTCTCTTTTCTTTTCTTTTCTTCCCCACACAAAACCATAATGCCTTAACCAACAAAAGCCAGACCATTAGACGCACTCCATAATCATCACTATCATCATGACTTCTTCTTCTTCTCTTGTCTTCCTCCATCTTCTTCAAACCCTTAAATCCACCATTGTCAACACTAACACCTTTCTCAACAATCTCACCACAGTTTCACCTTAATTTCTTTCTAAAAGCCATGATGAACAAGAAAAACACTTCTCATTTTATTGTTCATCTCCTTCTTCTTCTTCCTTTCTTTGCTTTCAATTCTTTAGCCCTCAAGGTTTCACCTCAACTTTTGTCTCTCATTTCCCTCAAAACATCTCTCTCTGGCCCTCCCTCTGCCTTTCAAGATTGGAAAGTCCCGGTTGATGGTCAAAACGTCCCCGTTTGGTGTTCTTGGTCCGGTGTAGTCTGTGATAATGTAACGGCTCAAGTCATTTCCCTCGACCTCTCTCACCGGAACCTCTCTGGTCGTATTCCTATACAGATTCGTTACTTGTCGAGCTTACTCTACTTGAATCTCAGTGGGAATTCTTTGGAAGGCTCGTTTCCGACTTCTATCTTTGATCTCACCAAGCTCACTACCCTCGATATCAGCCATAACTCGTTCGACTCGAGTTTCCCTCCCGGAATCTCCAAGCTTAAGTTCTTAAAAGTCTTCAATGCGTTCAGCAACAACTTCGAAGGTCTATTGCCTAGTGACGTGTCTCGTCTTCGTTTCTTGGAAGAGCTTAACTTTGGTGGGAGTTACTTTGAAGGAGAAATCCCTGCAGCTTATGGTGGTTTACAGAGATTGAAGTTTATTCATTTAGCCGGAAATGTTCTTGGAGGTGAACTACCTCCGAGATTAGGGCTCTTACCAGAGCTCCAACACATCGAGATCGGTTATAATCACTTCACCGGAAGCATACCCTCGGAGTTTTCGTTACTCTCGAATCTTAAGTACTTTGATGTTTCCAATTGCAGCCTCTCTGGTTCTCTGCCTCAAGAACTCGGAAATCTCACAAACCTCGAGACTTTGCTTCTTTTCGATAACGGTTTCACCGGCGAAATTCCAGAGAGTTATAGCAACTTGAAAGCCCTCAAGTTACTCGATTTTTCGATTAATCAACTTTCTGGTAGTATCCCATCAGGCTTCTCAAACTTGAAGAACCTCACATGGCTAAGCTTAATCAGCAATAACCTCTCAGGTGAAGTACCTGAAGGAATCGGTGAACTCCCTGAGCTTACTACATTGTCTCTATGGAACAATAACTTTACCGGAGTTTTGCCACAAAAGCTTGGATCAAACGGTAACCTTGTGACAATGGACGTCTCCAACAATTCATTCACCGGAACAATCCCTTCTTCTCTCTGCCATGGAAACAAGTTATACAAACTCATCCTCTTCTCCAACATGTTTGAAGGTGAGTTACCAAAGAGCTTAACTCGTTGCGATTCTCTATGGCGGTTTCGGAGTCAAAACAATCGATTAAACGGCACAATTCCAATCGGATTCGGCTCTCTACGCAATCTCACTTTCGTCGATTTGAGCAACAACAGATTCACCGATCAAATTCCGGCAGATTTCGCCACCGCACCTGTTCTTCAGTACTTAAATCTCTCAACCAATTCCTTCCACAGAAAGTTACCAGAAAACATATGGAAAGCTCCGAATCTACAGATCTTCTCAGCGAGTTTCAGCAATTTGATCGGTGAAATCCCAAATTACGTTGGATGCAAAAGCTTCTACAGAATTGAGCTACAAGGAAACTCACTCAACGGAACGATTCCATGGGACATCGGACATTGCGAGAAGCTTCTCTGTTTGAATCTCAGCCAAAATCATCTCTCCGGAATCATTCCATGGGAGATTTCAACGCTTCCGTCGATCGCCGACGTAGATCTTTCTCACAATCTCTTAACCGGAACAATCCCTTCCGATTTCGGAAGCTCCAAGACGATCACAACCTTCAACGTTTCGTATAATCAGCTAATCGGTCCAATTCCAAGTGGTTCGTTAGCGCATCTGAATCCGTCGTTTTTCGCCTCAAACGAAGGTCTCTGCGGAGATGTCGTCGGAAAACCTTGCAATTCCGATAGGTTTAACGCCGGAGATTCAGACCTCGACGGTCATCATAACGAGGAACGACCGAAGAAAACAGCCGGAGCTATTGTTTGGATATTGGCGGCGGCGATTGGAGTTGGATTCTTCGTCCTTGTAGCCGCTACTCGATGTTTCCAGAAAAGCTACGGAAACAGAGTCGACGGTGGTGGAAGAAACGGCGGAGATATAGGACCGTGGAAGCTAACCGCGTTTCAGAGGCTAAATTTCACGGCGGATGATGTGGTGGAGTGTCTCTCAAAGACAGATAACATCCTCGGAATGGGATCAACCGGAACAGTGTACAAGGCGGAGATGCCTAACGGAGAAATAATCGCCGTGAAAAAACTCTGGGGAAAAAACAAAGAAAACGGCAAAATCCGACGGCGGAAGAGCGGCGTATTGGCGGAGGTCGATGTTCTAGGGAACGTACGTCACCGGAACATTGTTCGTCTCCTTGGATGCTGCTCGAATCGAGATTGCACGATGCTTCTATACGAATACATGCCTAATGGAAGCTTAGACGATCTTCTTCACGGTGGCGATAAGACGATGAACGCGGCGGCGGAATGGACGGCGTTGTATCAAATCGCGATCGGAGTTGCTCAAGGGATCTGTTATCTCCACCATGATTGTGATCCGGTGATCGTACACCGTGACCTGAAACCTAGCAATATCCTCCTCGACGCTGATTTCGAGGCGCGTGTGGCGGATTTCGGCGTCGCGAAGCTAATTCAAACCGACGAATCCATGTCCGTCGTCGCCGGATCGTACGGTTACATTGCACCAGGTACCCTTAACTTTTTTGATTATTCTTTACTTTTCCCCAAATTTTAAATTTTGTACTTTTTTGTCCCTTTGTTTTTATTATTTCAATTTTGTCCGTTTGTTAAACATTCTCTTTGTTGGGATGACAACGTCTGACACTATGACTAAAATTCTAATTTTGTTTGTCTGTGTTGGTTACAGAGTATGCTTACACACTACAGGTGGATAAAAAGAGTGATATCTATAGCTATGGAGTGATATTGTTAGAAATTATCACCGGGAAAAGATCGGTGGAACCGGAATTCGGTGAAGGTAACAGTATCGTGGATTGGGTTAGATCAAAGTTGAAGACAAAAGAAGATGTAGAAGAAGTTCTAGACAAAAGCATGGGTAGGTCGTGTAGTCTTATAAGAGAAGAGATGAAACAAATGTTGAGAATTGCGTTGTTATGTACAAGCCGGAATCCGACAGACCGACCACCGATGAGAGATGTGTTGTTAATTCTTCAAGAGGCAAAGCCAAAGAGGAAGACTGTAGAGGATAACGTGATCGTCGTTGGTGATGTTAATGATGTCAATTTCGAAGATGTTTGTAGTGGTGGTGGTGATGTTAAATGTCAAAGGATTGGGGTGTAATGATTGTTTATATATATATTTTTCGTATTTGGAGTTTTTAATGTAACTGTAGATTTTTTTAGGGGTGTTACTGTCAAGAGTATATATATGAGTGTATTTTTGCTTATGTTTCTTTTTGGTTATATGAATGGAAGTTTCGAATTTTGCTTTAAAGAAGATCATGCTTCTACATTTTCCGGGCTTAAGATTAATTAGAGAGATTTGTATTTGAAGAGAATGAGCATGTGGATTCCTTGCATCGACAATACAATTGAGGTACAACATGCCAACAATAGTATCATTGTTCTATTTTTGGAGCAAAATAACATGCATTGGCAAATAGATGTTTGTCCTTGCATCTACATTTTCATATGTTAATAATTTATGCTTTACGTCCGAAAATATACAACAATTTTAGTTTTCTCAAATTAAATATCATTTTTAAAATTATTGTCATTTGAATTTTTTCAATTTGTAAATCTATATAAGAAAAAAAAAAAGAAGACTAAAATTATTGGTGTTTCTTTTTGGATATTTTAATATGTTAACATATACGCAAAGAAAAATTCAAACTATGACTCAATTCAATGATATATTTCCATTTAGCGTACTATTCTTTTTATCTTCAGTCGCGCTTTATATTTCCATTAAACGTTGTTCTTATTACCTTATCATTCGTATTCAATCAATTGACACATTTGGATTATATATCTTTGACTATAGCTAGTCAAACAAAACTTATTTAATTTGGATAATGATTTTATTTCAATTTCTACGATAAAAATATTGGAGAAATATTTTTTCAAAATAAAAATTATCTTTTACAACAATGTTTAGTTTAGTTTCTGATTAAACACATGAAAATAGTCTTTAGTATATAAGAATTTTGTTTGTGAATAACATGTTATATGCGAGTTTAAATCCGAATCTAACACAATGATGATGACATTAGTACAAACAACTAAGCTAAATATGCTAGTCATCTAGAAGATTTTTCTATATTAACCTTTCTTATGTTTTTTTTTTGTTGCCTTTGAAAGCCTTTAAAAAATATATATACTCTGAATAAGCGCTATTATGCATACAAAAACAGAAATTTAACCAAAGTTTTATTAATATTGGAAAATAAACTTAAAAAGGGTACAACAACATTAAAATAGAGAACATGTTTTATTCGTCGGAAAACAAAAAGAAAAGAGAGAGCATGTTTTATTATTTGTTTATCGGAATGGAATAGTCACCCAAATCTACGCTTCATAGTTTATATGGTCACTTGGTGGAAGTCGACAAGTTACTTGGGTGGAGCATGGAACGTATAGTGAATCTTTTTGTGACCACCAAGTGCTTGACCAGATGCAAACACTCTGTTACAAATTTGACACTCGTAGCTTCGTCGAACCACTGGCCCATCTTCGGCGGAATGATTCTTGTCGGAAATCTTCAATCGTTTGTTTCTGTGGCTAGTTCGATGACCGCCTAATGCTTGATACGAATGTAAAACTTGTCCACAAATGTCGCACGTATATTTGCTTTGTTTCTTACCCCTTCTCTCTTTCCCACCGTAATATGCGTTTTCATCATCATAATCGTCTTCATCTTCATCGCTGTCTCCTGTTAGGTCTCCCATATCTGAAGTGAGAAACTTAATATCTTCATCTTCATCGTCTTCATCTTCATCTTCATCTTCAGCAACGTACTCATCACTGTCTTCCTGGTCGTCGTCTTCAGAATCTATTACGATATGCTTTTCAGTATCTTTTTTTTTTCGAGTTGATACCAAACTATCAATCGATTTTGGATTCTGAAAATATTCTGTCGGGTCGCTCTTCATTTTTAAAAGACATAAAGCACTTTCTTCAATAGTTATATCGCTTTCAGACTCTGTCGAATCTTCCTCTTCCAGATCCACGACGACTATCTTTCTCTTGGCAGTTATTTGCTGCTCACCTTCTGTGTTTAAATCTGGCTTTGGACCACCAACAACTTCACTGGTGTGGACAGATCTCACCAGAACTGTTTCAGGAGGTCTAAAGCTTGCTCCAAGGTTGTTGCATGGTCGTAGTGATGGAGTGACCGAGCCAGTTGACGATGATGATCCGGCGGAAAGTTTCCGAGTGTGAGCCCTCATGTGACCACCAAGAGCTTTCCCGTTTGAAAATGATCTCTTGCAAATCTGACAGGTTTTTGTTGCCTTGAGAAGTGAATACATCTTGACTATGAAAAAGAAAGAAAGAAAGGCTTAGAGACTTTTTGGGGGTTAAAGATTGTGACTGCTTTTTATGCGAGAAGTGTTTGTTGCTATGTGATTTTGTGTCAATGGGGATACCCATATATATAGATGCTTGAGAGTGAGGAACATGAGTATGTACACAATTTCTATTCAAAAGGAGTTAACTACTTAACATAAGTGTTTGGTGCATTATGTTCCCACAATTACTTACAAGCATCTTTTGTTTTGGTCAAAAAAAACGAAGTCAACAATTATTTACATGCTAATCTTTATCATTATTATTTTTACACCAAACAATTTTACTAAATTACAAAGTCGGTATATAAATTTTGTTACGCTAACTTTTTTTCTTATATGAAATAAATAAGTTGTAAATTTTGGTGTTTTATACAAATAACTATTTATAATATAAAAACAAATTTTGTGGCAATCATATTTCTATAAATTTTAGTTTAACTAATAAATTATGATCTAATACACATAAAATATATATTTCTTCTGTTATGGAAAGAAGTCATCTGAGTATTTTCTGATAGCTTATGAAGATGATATGTGATTAGAAAACTATCACCGGGAGATAAATACTGGAAAAATTAAGTTTACAATGTTGATGTGAGTAATAAATAAATTACATATTAGTATTATAAAATAATTCATATAAGTATTAGTCAATTGTTACATGAAGCAACATGGTTTTAGTCATGAAGAAGCGGTTAAAGAATTTAAGAAGATCATTAAGGATCACCATGAGATAATGATGGATGAGTTCTTTAATGTTTCGTCTACTCTGCCACGCCAGATTCTAATGCGAGTCTTCAACCTTGTACGTGTGATCAAGTTGTTCTACAGAGATGGTGATGGATTTGGCCACCCTGATGATTATCTCAAAGCCCAATTCACCTCTCTGTTTTTATAAATTTCATGTTGTGTCTTTTTAATAACAACAGATTCTACATAACATTTTAAATCACTAAAATTCTATTTAAATCACAAACTAAAAATGGTGCACAAAAAAAAAAAAAAAATCACAAACTAATAACACTCAACACTAGTGTTGACCAAAAGAAAAAGGGTCTATTGAGCTAGAAAAGAATGTGGCTAATGGGCCATCCTATTGGGCCCATTTGTGTTCGGTCATAAGATCTCGAGATCATCATCGTACGGTCAAGACGGCGGAATATAGTTAGCAATATACACGCGACGTACAATAGCAATCTCTCTTTCCCGCCCTAAGCAGTCGCATCAATGGAACTTGATCTTTTCTAATTTGTTTCAGCCGAGTGAGAGAAAACCCTAGAACGCGATTAGCCATGACAAAATCTGGGGCTCGAGCCAGTGATTCATTCATCAAACAGCGTTCTGGGTCGGGTACGATTCTGAGGATCAAAGTTGAGAATTTCATGTGCCATAGTAATCTCCAGATTGAGTTTGGCGAGTGGGTTAATTTCATCACCGGCCAAAACGGAAGTAAGTCTTTTTCCTTTTACAAAAAAAATTTGATTTTTATAGCTCCGATTGACTGAATTTAGTCACGCATGCCTTATTGGAAATTGGGTTTCGCCGGATTTTGAAATCTGGATTTTTCAATTTGATTCATTGTGTTGACAATTCAGGTTGGGAGCTAGTGGAAATATCTTTCCTTTGATTTAGAATTGGTTTATTCCCAGGAGGGTCGTATAGTCATGAATAAGAATTTTAATCTGTAGTGTTAAACGACAATCAGAATTTGTTTTGGCCTTGGATAGTCTGTATTACGGACTTACGGTTACGATTTTCTCGCTCTACGATAATATTTCTGAGAGATTGAAAGCTAATTTATTGTTTTGGTAAAAATTTCAGGTGGTAAGAGTGCAATACTGACTGCTCTATGTGTTGCATTTGGATGTCGAGCCAGAGGCACTCAGCGCGCTGCCACTCTAAAGGATTTCATTAAAACTGGATGCAGGTTTTGTACACTTGCTCTATGTTTTCTCTAAAATATCAGATTTGCAGATTGGAAAGAGTGCAAAAGCACATGTGTTTAGTGTCGCTTATTCTTCTTTCTTGAATTTTTTAGATCGTCTCTTGTCATTGATTAGGAAATGACTAATGGTAAGAGTGACTGAATTTTTTTTCCAATTTTGTTGGGATTTCTTTGCAGCTATGCCGTTGTCCATGTAGAAATGAAAAACAATGGAGAGGATGCTTTTAAGCCTGAAATTTATGGTGAAGTTATAATTATCGAACGCAGGATAACTGATTCTACTACATCTACCGTTCTCAAAGATTATCTAGGTTAATTCATTGTACTCTCTATATTAATTTATGGTTTGACTTACTATCTATCTCATAGCCCCCGTGCTGTTTGTTGTGATGACTGTCCCCGTTCTTATTCACTTCTCCAACAACTCTATCTGTGTTATGTGCATACAAAATTATTGATTTAAAATGTTTTTCTGTTTTCTTATTTTCTGAAACCTGTATTCTGCAGGAAAAAAAGTAAGTAACAAAAGGGAGGAGCTACGGGAACTTGTTGAACATTTTAATGTGAGTTTAGGTCGTTCATTCAAAATTTTAGAAAGTATTTAACTGATATCAGAAATACTTGGCATACTCAATACTGTATTCTTTTTCTATTTTACATGGGTAGATTGATGTTGAAAACCCGTGTGTGGTAATGAGTCAAGACAAAAGCAGGGAGTTCTTACATTCTGGAAATGACAAAGATAAATTCAAGGTATGTCACGTGAATTGGTATATATCAAAGTCAACCATGTTGTTATTATGGCTGAATTTTTTTTGCTCTTTAGTTCTTTTTTAAGGCAACCCTTCTTCAGCAAGTCAATGATCTTCTCCAAAGTATCTACGAACACTTGAAAAATGCAACTGCTATAGTCGATGAATTGGAGAACACAATTAAACCAATAGAAAAGGAGATCAGTGAGTTGCGTGGAAAGATAAAGAATATGGAACAAGTTGAAGAAATAGCTCAAAAGTTGCAGCAGTTGAAGAAGAAACTGGCTTGGTCATGGGTATATGATGTGGATAGACAGCTCCAGGAACAGACTGAGAAGATTGTGAAGCTTAAAGAACGTATACCGACTTGCCAAGCTAAAATAGATTGGGAACTGGTAAGTAATACATACTTTCCATCATCTGAAATTTGGATGGCTAAACAAAATCAAAAGGTAGCGATGCTGGGTGCATTACAAGTTTTAACTTCTCTCTGATATCCTACATGTCCATCATAAGATAACAATGGAGTTTTTAGCTGTATAAAAGAGATAGTTTGATTATGTAGAGTCGTATTTAAATTGTGCCATCTTGGTTCCATAAGTTTATGTGATGTTTTGCCTCAAAAATGTTCAATTTTCTTAGAGCACAAACCGTGGCCTGCCTTACTGTAGGGATCTACTGATGGGTGAATAATTGCTTAATTCATGTTTCGAGCTCAGCTTGTTTGATTATAATTGACCTTTTTGTAGGGTAAAGTGGAATCGTTAAGGGATACATTGACCAAGAAGAAAGATCATGTTGCATGTCTGATGGATGAATCAACTGCAATGAAGAGAGAGATAGAGAGCTTTCACCAATCAGCGAAGACGGTTTGTAAACTTAGTTTTAAGAGGGACCTAGTGAATGGAATTTTTCCTAAAGAATTGACAAATTATCTTCCCATATTTAACAAAATATATCTTCTTGTTCAGTGTTTGTTAGGAGATGAAGCAAATGAAAGTACTGGAATTTGTCAAATGGGCTGCAAGGCTCTAATTGTCCACATCTTGTATGCATGTTCTTGATAGATCTTTGTGTGTTCATATTTTAGGCTGTACGAGAAAAGATTGCTCTACAAGAAGAGTTCAATCATAAGTGCAATTATGTTCAAAAGATTAAGGATCGTGTTAGAAGGCTTGAACGGCAGGTTGGAGATATCAATGAACAGACAATGAAAAATACACAGGTCCCAAATATCAGCTTGAATTATCTTTATAAACGAAAAACTATGTCATGTTTCTTTTGTGCTCAGTGTCTTGGCATAACGATCAAGATATTGTGAAGGTATATATGTATGGACAGATATATCTGTGCATATTTCTCATTGGTTGATAGTGATGCAGGCCGAACAATCTGAAATCGAGGAGAAACTAAAATATTTGGAGCAGGAGGTTGAGAAAGTTGAAACCTTGCTTTTCAGGTTATAATCTTAAGTTTTCCGTTTCGTTTTCGTCTGCTTAGCCTTTTTCTGTAGTCTTCTCTCTCGTCTTTAAACATGTTTTAAATAATGATACTTTAGATTGAAAGAGGAAGAGAACTGCTTACTGGAAAAAGCGTTTGATGGGAGGAAAGAGATAGAACACATCGAGGATATGGTACAACTATACTTATATTTATTACTTACATATGAATCTGAAGTCTTAAAATTTAATCAGTTTCATATGTAGGTTGTTTAAAATTGTAATTAACACCTTGTTAATTTCTTTGGCCTTTTTGGCTTCTAGATTAAAAACCATCAAAAGAGGCAAAGATTCGTAACGTCGAACATTAATGATCTGAAGAAACATCAAACAAACAAGGTGCCTACTACGTCATTTCATCACAATATTTGGTGTTTCAACTGGATATTGTCAAGCCTCTTCGGTTATATCTAAGAGGCATACAATACATGCATGCTCACCAGGTTACTGCATTTGGAGGGGACAGAGTCATTAATCTTCTGCAGGCTATTGAGAGAAATCATCGTAGATTCAGAAAACCACCTATTGGTCCTATCGGCTCCCATGTGGTAAGTTTCTACTTTCGTTTGCAAATCTGTGCACCAAACAAATTAGTTCACATGTTATCTTATATTGACCATGCATGGCTCAATAAGGAACTGACATGTGCAACTGTTGTTGTAACAATCTTTTAATGTGAACATATAATTGTGGGTTAAAAAGTCTCTTCTAATGGTGTGATGTTCTGCAGACTTTAGTCAATGGCAATAAATGGGCTTCTACAGTTGAACAAGCTCTTGGAAACCTATTAAATGCCTTCATTGTGACTGATCATAAAGATTCGCTCACTCTAAGAGGCTGTGCAAATGAAGCCAATTATAGAAACCTCAAGATTATCATCTATGACTTTTCGAGACCAAGGTTCAAACTCTTATCAAGCATTTTGATATTACCTTTTAACCTTCTGCAGTGATGAATGTGTAGCTTTATAACGCAAATATTTGCTATCTCTTCATTATGCAGGTTGAATATACCAAGGCACATGATTCCTCAGACAGAACACCCAACTATTTTCTCTGTCATACACTCTGATAACCCAACCGTCCTTAATGTCTTGGTGGATGTGGTTCGTACTTTCAGATCTTCCCTCCACTTACTAAATTTCTTCATTCTTACAGCCTTATATGACGGTATTCACATTTTAGTCTTGTTTTCTGGATATTTCAGAGTGGTGTTGAGAGGCAAGTGCTTGCAGAGAACTATGAGGTGGGAAAGGCGGTTGCATTTGGGAAAAGGCTCTCAAATCTGAAGGATGTTTACACTTTAGACGGATACCGAATGTAAGTAATTTGCTAGATTTGGCATGGACAGTCACGCTATATCTTCCCTTGCAAATAAAAACAAATCCTTTGCATGGTCGGAGATAGTCTTTTCTCTTGAAATAGAATTTTGAACTATGACATACACCCCTCTTTCTGTGTCCTGGCTCTGGATTTCTCCAACGTTTTCCACCATCAGACAAACTTGAGAAGTGATCCAATAGAAGCCTTTTGCTTGACATTTTTTCATTTTCAAAAGCCCTTCAACTTATCTTGAAGGGACCGGAAAATGAGATATCCGACTGTCTTGCATCTACAGTTTCTCAGCCGTGTAAAATAAGTTAGTAATTTTTAGCTAAAAGTGATTGACTCGAGAGCATCTAGGGGATATATGAATATCTTCCCCAATCATAACACTAATTTATCTACTCTTACCCCAGGTTTTTTCGTGGGCCAGTTCAGACTACTCTTCCTCCTCTTCCTCGTAGATCTTCGCGACTATGTGCTTCTTTTGATGACCAGATCAAGGATCTTGAAATAGAAGCCTCAAAAGAACAAAACGAGATAAATCAATGCATGAGACGTAAGAGAGAGGCAGAGGAGAATCTCGAGGAACTTGAGTCGAAAGTGCGCACACTGAAGGTAATGTCTCATTGATTAATCCAGTAGAAACTAGAGTTCACAGTCTTTTATATATCTTAACTGAAATGATTAGCTTGATTTTACGAAGCTTTAGTTCGCTAGTATCCATAACCGTTTCCATATGTTTCTTTGTTCGGTTTATGCAGAAGCACCGCAGCCAAGCAGAGAAGGTTTTGACGACAAAGGAACTTGAGATGCAGGATTTGAAGAATACAGTCGCTGCTGAGACCGAAGCATCACCTTCTTCAAGTGTTAATGAGCTTCAACTTGAAATCATGGTTAGTTAGTTGGTGAAACTTTTTGACTGTCACTGTTCTCACTGTCGTATCATTCCTTAAAGTATTTTTCTTTTCTAATTACTATGGCAGAAAGACCGAGAAGAGATAGATGAGAAAGAAGCTTTGCTTGAGAAGCTCCAAAACTGCTTGAAAGAAGCTGAGCTTAAGGCTAATAAGCTTACAGCTTCATTTGAGAACTTGCGTGGTATGTCTGTGATAGACTACTGTTTCTGAAACACCTGTATCTTTTTCTTGGTTTGTGGTCAACATGAATAGATCATCTTGATTGAGTGGCCGACTCTATTCTTACATTTTCTCAAAACGTGCATGTAGAGTCAGCCAAGGGTGAAATTGATGCCTTTGAGGAAGCAGAGAATGAGCTAAAGAAGATTGAGAAAGACCTTCAGTCTGCCGAAGCGGTACCCCTTCTTTTTTCTATGTAAAGATTTTGAATTTCTTACTTGTTTTGCATGCAGAAAGTAAGCGTGGTTCTGTTTCAGGAGAAAATCCATTACGAGAACATAATGAAAAACAAGGTCCTACCTGATATTAAGAATGCTAAGGCTAACTACGAGGAGCTTAAAAATAAGCGGAAGGTACAGATAATAAGCAATTAATCAGAAATTCAGAAATTTTTCGAAATGACAAATGAAACTTCTTTCCGTTCTATACAACACGTACACACATATATATATATATATATATATGTCTTGTAAACCCTCTCTAAGGAAATGGCCAGGTTGACACCCGGTATGACATGTTGTCTACTCTATGGAACTTAGCTACTGGAGTAATGTGTATTAGCTATAGATATTTTTTTTTTTTTGGGTTATTATTGCCCAGGGTTCATTTTTCTTGTGGTTACGAATTACATGTGCTGAAATATCAGGAAAGTGACCAGAAGGCCTCTGAAATTTGTCCTGAGAGTGAGATAGAATCTTTGGGTCCCTGGGATGGGAGTACTCCTGAGCAGCTCAGTGCTCAGATTACCAGAATGAATCAGAGACTTCATCGAGAGAATCAGCAGTGCGTATTTTAGTATTGCCTTTCAGCTTTTCCTTCACACGGAAACGACCTGTGACAGTAAATTACATGCTTCAATTTTGTTGTTGCAGGTTTTCTGAATCAATTGATGACCTTAGGATGATGTATGAGAGCCTAGAACGAAAGATTGCAAAGAAGCGCAAATCCTATCAAGACCATCGGGAAAAACTCATGGTTGAGTTTGCAGATCTGTTTATGTTAAAGCTGTATGTGTTGTTATAGTTTCATCGTTTAATGTATTCATTTCTGTTTGATCAGGCCTGCAAAAATGCTTTAGATTCACGTTGGGGCAAGTTTCAAAGAAATGCATCTCTTCTTCGGCGCCAGTTAACATGGCAGTAAGAGTCGCTTTCCCCCATTGCCAACTACATAGATAAATCTGTAGTTCGGTTGTCTCTTGAGATTAGTATGATTTTTTCCATATGGATCTTTCTTTGACGTTAATCTTCGAAGCAGATTCAACTCTCACTTGGGAAAGAAAGGTATCAGCGGACACATCAAAGTCAGTTATGAAAATAAAACTTTGTCCATAGAGGTAATTGACACTGCCATGCTACAATTTTTACAACTAACGTGCCCATATTATTACATCATCTGATTGATGGCTTTCTTTTTCGACAGGTTAAGATGCCTCAAGACGCAACAAGCAATGCTGTTCGAGACACCAAAGGTCTTTCAGGTACTGCATCCTTCCACAATCTTAAAAATCCTATATATTACTCATTACCATCTAAAGACATTTCCTATGTCAGCCATTGGTAAATTCTAATGCTCTTCTCATTATATTAGGCGGAGAACGTTCTTTCTCGACTTTATGTTTTGCACTAGCTCTTCACGAAATGACGGAAGCCCCATTTCGAGCAATGGATGAGTTTGATGTGTTTATGGTATTATGTCCTTCTAAGAATCCTCTCTTTACAAGCATTTCATAGTTTTTAACTTTCCGATTCTTGAAAATACAGGATGCAGTCAGCCGGAAAATCAGCTTGGACGCACTGGTGGATTTTGCAATTGGACAAGGATCGCAGTGGATGTTTATCACCCCTCATGATATCAGGTAACAGATCAATTTCTAAAACCATGGAACTCTGTTTGTGAAGTGGATACTTGGATGAAACTCTTTCTCTCTCGTGCTCTGTTACAGTATGGTCAAGTCGCACGAGAGGATAAAGAAGCAGCAAATGGCTGCTCCTCGTTCTTGAAAACAAAATAACCTCTCCTTGTATAGCTCCATAAAGGTACTCACACTTTGCTTGCATCACTCACTTGTTAATGCTTTGTGTCTGGCATCTTTCGCCAGTTCTCACTTGTGTTGTGTGTTTCTTTCCCGGTCTCATCAGGGCATCCTCGGCTTAGAGTCAATACTACAACACTTGTTTTCCACTTCACATTTGCTTTGTCGACAAAAACGAGCTGATGGGAAGTTAGAGAAGAGCTTTGTGCCGTCCATGGTGTATTGATTTGATTTTACAGGTGCTGAGTGAGACCCTTTTTTTTTTGTTTTCTCTCATTTCTGTTTATGACGGTTAGTTATTGTCAAACTTTGATTATAAACTGTATTATATATCATTTTGTTGGCTTATGATTATCATTTTAAGATCAACAAAAATTTTCCTAGTGATCTGACAGTTAATGAAGTTAACAAAAAGAAACATGAATGTTTTTTATTGGCTTATAAATCAATTTTGTCATCCGATGTGTTCATGTTTTCACAACAACAGAAAGCTGCACTCTTCTCCCTTACTAGGCTCTTTGACTGCATCCACAAGGGTTATTTTTGTCAAACTGAAATCATAATATGTTATTTTCCTAAATTAATCCATGGAAGAGAAAGAAAGGAAGAAAAAACTCAATACCTGGAGACACAAACAAAAGAGAAATCTCTTACTTAAAGCCACGAAATGCTAATTGATGTTTTTTAATAATGCAATTCAAAACGGCCAATTATATGTATCATCGAATTGTAGCGATTAGAGATATAGAAAGCAAAATGATCTGTATTACTACCGTCTTCCATATGTCAGTGTCTAGGACTCATAATGTTTGTTTGTTGTCAACAATTATTGTGATTTAAATAGGCCTGGGCCAAATAAACGTGGACTCAATTCTCAATATGGGCTAATAATAATGATATTCTTATCATTAAACAAAAAAAAAAAACAATAAAGGAAAAGAATGTCCTAAAGAAGTCATTGAGATGTCGGAAACATCAACAGATTATAATACAGAGAGAGATCGAAATTCTTCTTCTTAAGAAAAAAGACTCAGAAACTTGTTGTCAAAATTTGGAAGATGAAGGACAGAGAGGAATCATCATCGTCTAGTTCTTCAATGACAACAACAACAACAAACAACCCTAATGGAATCATCAACAACGGCGAACACGAACCTCGAGATATCAACATCCGATCATTCTCTTCTGTTCCTTCTTCTCCTCGTAACGCTTCTTCCAAATACGATTTCGTCAAGGTTCGATTTTTCTTTCAATTTTTTCAATTCTCTTCTTTTTAAAGTTTCTGATTTTTCTTATCAACGACTTTTAGGTGAAGGTATGGCTTGGAGACAACGCCGATCACTACTATGTTCTGTCTCGCTTCTTAGTTTGTAGAATGTTAACTGTTACTAAGGTTTGTTCTATTTTTGACATCTAAACACATTCTTCAGGTTCTAAGATTTTAGCACTGAATGATTCTTCAATAACATTGGTTACAATATTTGCCGATTTTGATTCAGATCCCAAATCACGAGGCTATAAAGATTTCTCTTGAACTCAAGAAGCTTCTAATTGACAACAGTCTTCTTGATGTGTATGCCCATTTTCGTCTTCTTCTTCTTTTTGATTCAATTTACATAATCTTGATGTTTGTTTGTAACATTATTTGCTTTGTCTCTTTTTGCAGCTCTCAGTCTGATTTAGAAACCAATTTGTTTAAGGTACACACTTCATATCTCTTATCTTATGAACATTGAAGTAATCTGTTAATGGTTGAAATTTGCAGCTAATGGAGCGACGTGGTTATGGAGAAGAATACATAAATCGTTACAACATGATGACAAAGTAAAACGCTTTATGATATTTTACTTGTTTGAAAATCTTTTCTCAAAGTTCATATTTTTGATTTTATAGTTTTGGTTTTTAGATTTCATCATCAAAGAGTACCTCTTGTCATACTTGTTTGCGGAACAGCTTGTGTTGGCAAGTCCACAATTGCTACACAACTTGCTCAGAGACTAAACTTGCCTAACGTCTTACAAGTAACTTGCTCATAAACCCTTCTTCATCTGTTTCTTCTCATTTTTTTCATGTTTGTTAAGTTCTCTTTGTTACACAGACAGACATGGTATATGAGCTGCTTCGAACAGCAACTGAGTATGTTTTTCTCTTTTTTAGTTATGTACATTGTTATCCTCTAGTCTAAGAGTTACAAGATTATAGAGGAGCGCATAAACACGTTTATTTCTGTTTAATGTAGTGCTCCGTTAACATCAACCCCTGTATGGACTCGAGAATTCGGCTCATCAGAAGAGTTGATTACTGAATTCTGTAGAGAATGCAGAATTGTTCGAAAAGGTACTTCCTTTTGGTATTGGAAACTGTAAGATTGTTAATTTGTTTTCATTTTGTGTTTGTTGATTGTTACTCTCTTTATTCTTTTTTCTTTGTGTTTTGACAATACTCAATGGCTTGTGGTTTGTGTAGGACTTGGTGGTGATTTAAAGAAAGCAATGAAAGATGGGAAACCCATTATAATTGAGGTATATTGTTTGTGAAGGCTCTATACCCACTAGATTATATTTTGGCAATTACATTTGTTTTCTAATATTGGTCGAGTAATCACAGGGAAGACATTTAGATCCAAGCATATACTTAATGAATGATGAGAACAAAACTCCATCAAATGATACCGAGAAGAACAGTAGCGAAACAAACTCTTCAAGAGAGTTAACCTCGGACAAGAATCTCGAGGCAGGGTCTTCAAACACGAAAGAAAGCGACAATAGTGCTGTGAAACCCGATTCTCAGGATGTAGCCGTGGCATCTGTAGAAGCTATCGACTTATCAGAAAAAGTTACACAATGTAAAATCAACGGTAAGTATTTTCAGCATAACCTTTTTCTTCTTATGCAAATTCTTGCATTTTCTTCTGTATGATTGTATAGTTCTATTTCGTTTCGTGTGTGTGCAGCTGAAAGTTCAAAAGATGCTGAGAAGAAAAGCAAATCTGCAGATGGAAGTGGAAAAACGAAATCTGGCCCCGAACCAATAGTCATATCTATTGTTTTAAAGATGTCTGAATTCGATCATAAGGTGATTCAAAATTTGTTTCTTTCAAGCTATATAACTCGAAAAGTAGTGTTTCTCACTTCTTTATTTTGTTAATCTCATTTTCTCAGGCTTTGCTAGAGGAGTGGATCTCTTCCCGTACATCTGGAGAGAAATATACATCTAAGGTATTAAACAACCTGAAGCTTAAAAAGAAAACTAAACTGATCTTGAAAGTTGCATGAACACATGTTTGGCTTTTCTTTTTTTGCAGGAGAAAGATAGACTAATTACAAACCTAAAGACCATTGAAGACTACCTTTGTTCCTTCAATTCACAGGTTTGTTGGGTCCTTGATCACTCAAAAATTTCTTTCTCAGGTTTTACGGTTCTAACATTGCTTATTTGTGAATCAGGGAGTGACTGTTGTAAATATTTCGGCCACCACATTCCCGCAGACACTAGATTCGCTTCACAACTATCTTCTTCAGGTAAGAAAAAGTCAGCATATTCAAAGCTTCGAAAGTCTAAATGATCTCAACAGAAAGAAACAGTAACCAAAATCTTTGTGTGTGTTGTAGCGTATTGAGGAAGGGATTCGATCATCAGAGAATGAGGGGCCAAAGTGACGCATGCAGAAGAAGTCTTAAGGAGGCTAGAGTCATCTTCTCTAAATGCCTCAGAAACTATATAATAGTTAAAACAATTGAGATTAGAGGGATCAATCATCTAGAAACGTTTCGATTAGCGAGCTATGTATTCTATAGTGTCAGCTGTCACTCGCTATCAAAAACAAAGAGAAGTTCTTGCATGAACTAATATAGTTACTTATATTGTCATTTAGAATAAGATACGAATCCGACATAATAGGAACTTCCCCTTAGGTATGGATGGATCTGACATTAAAGTAAAGTTCATGCACTTGGGGCTTTGATTATCCCATACTTACATTTTTGTCAACTTTATGGGGCCATTTTGGCTCTCTGTCTCCAATTCGTAAGAGACTCTAAATTTGGCTCTACCTCTATTTATTAAGTCAAAGAAGAAGAGATACTCTTCAGAGTTCAGACATAGATATATAGTCTCATTTGCTTTTTTTGGCTGAACACAATCAAGAACCATTTCCAATCTCAAACTCGGCATCAAACAAGCATGATGGATGATCATAAAATATATATTTAGTGCAAAACTTAGGCTTGTAAACTATGTTTGGACTGAGCTGAAGAAAAAGCTTCTTGTTACGGCAATATAAATAAAAAAAAAAAGTCAGTTTTTAAAATGTGGAGATGCGGGGTATCGATCCCCGTACCTCTCGCATGCTAAGCGAGCGCTCTACCATCTGAGCTACATCCCCTTTGCTATTAGGATACTAAAATATATATTTATTTCATTCTTGTTAAATACCGGTCCCTCCTCAATATCCTCTATATAAGTCCGAGCGAACGAGCATCTAAAACCCTAACTTATATTTCTTCCTGTTCCTAGTCTCTGTTTCTAAACGCCGTTTTTTCATCACAATCTTAAAATTCTTCTTTGTTTTCAAGCTTTGTTCCTTCATTGAATTGAGTAGTATAGGATTTGGTTGCTGATAGTTCTTCTTTTTTTGGGTTTGTGTTGTTTGCAAGTGACGATTAACAGACAGGGACATCAGAAATTATCTGTGTTGACTATAGTCTTTAATGGGAATCTCTCTGATGCATTAACAAAACTCGTTACTTTCAGTTTTCAAAACAAAACCTTTTTCTTTGTTTTTGATTGGAGTTAAAAAGTGAAAGGCTTTACCAATGATGGAATTCAAATAATCATCAGATCTGATGTGTTATACATACATGATTACAATCTTGACGCTGAGGTAAAGCCTTTGGAATTTTGACATAACCAAATCTTTCTTGTCTGTTTGGTTCAGATATAAACACATATATTGAATCATGTTCTTGAAACAGAGTTACGTTCTTAATCAAATATTCAGATTAAATAACCAAATTCCGAATATTGAAAATTTGAAAGGCACACGATTATCAAAAAATGTAACTCTAGTAACAAGTTTCAGCTAAATATTTGATTGAAACTAAAAAGAATAAAACCTTGGTGCCAAACCAATCACAATGGATACTAATATCTACAAAATCACAAAGAACCCTAATGAAAAATCATCTCTTTTATAGCACCATCGTTTGATATTGCTCCTCTGTTTTATAACCAACGATGCTAGCTTGATGCAATGTTAAAGAACTCATTTTCAGTTCCCCAACCGATGCCAAAGCCGCAAGTTCTTTCTCGTCTAATCCCTTTGCTGGCCCGAGGCTGCATCGTTCGCTACCGTGCTTATCCAACGCTATCTTGAACTTATTGATCTGCAAGAAAAATAGATTTAAGTTGACTGCCAAAATATGCCAATGATATGAAAACAGCAAAATGGTTTGCTTACGGTTGCAATAGTGCAGCTGAAGCTACAGACTTTACCCTCTGCTCCTCTATACAACTTAAAGAAAGGAAGCACATGAACGTTAAGACCATGACACATTGTTCTTAGCTCTTCTTGATTCACTTTAAGAAACATCACATTTGGGTTTGATTCAGCCAATTGACAGATCTGTTATAGTATACAAAACAAACATATCAATACACAAACCAGATTCACTGAAACTATCCAAAAAAACAACACTATTAGTACCTTTGGGTGGAGAGATTTGCAGCCACCACAAGCAGGAGAGTAGAAATCAAGAACAACCAATCTATCTCCAGCATTTAACAAAGAGTCAACTAGATGATTTGCAGATTGAATCTCTAACATGTTGTGATTCGTTGACTTTTCCCACCATCGCATTCCTCTACTCTTACCAATTGATGATGTCTTTGCCTGAAACTAACCCATTTCAATCACAAGCCAAATAGTAATTCATAAAACCACAAAAATTAAGTAACAAAAAGACATGTTTTTTTTTGTTTTTTTTTTTTGCTTACAGGAGTCACAGAGGAAGAAGAGAAAGCGGTTAAGGTTTGGTTGGTGAAATCTGTTGAAACCATGGGATGTTCCTTCAAATCGAGACTCATAACCGGAAAAAGTTTCGATTTTGATGGATTCTCCTGAGAAAATGGAGAAAACCCACAAAGAACATGATTGGTTCCAAGAGATGAAATTGCATCCATGTCAAATCTTGTTTTAAGAAAGCGAAGCAAAAACAATAATCAATGAAAGACTCAGAAATTTGAGATTGGAGGAAATTGAAAATGTGCAAAGATTTTGAATGAGAAAAATCACAAAAAGTTTATCACTTTATTGACCTCTCGATATCAATGGAAGAAAACACTTTGCACAGTTACGCAGAAACTTGTGTGTTTTTAAGACAAAATTGGAATTTACTCGTAGGTGGGGTCCTTGTTTATCCAATTGGATTTTGTTTTGTCTTTATCCATTTTTTCACCGTTGATTTCGTGATTTGTGCTAACTATTAACTCAGTCAGTCTAGTGATTAACGATTGTTGACCAATAATTTAATAACATTAGTCAATAATCTAAAAATCTGAAGATCCGGATTGGGTGTTGTTGCTACGATTTCATGGTTATCTTCATTCTATGAATTTAATGAATGAAAAAAAAAACAGAAAATTTCTCTTTGTAAATGATTTTCTGTTTTTTTTTTCCTTGTGAGAAGGAGCAGTGAAAAAAAAACGTCATTGTCAGCTTCGTCGCATGAAACGTGTTGCTGACTGTGTATGGGGCTTTTCCTCGTTGGACATGGTCACTTAGCTTATACAATGGTATTGCTACTATTGCATAGCAATCCAATTGGAAGATATTATGAAAACAAAAAGAAAAATCAATTTTTGTCAAACATATTATATAAAATTTGATTGTTGTTTGAATAATTGTTATAGAAGAAATTACCATTTTAAAGGTAATCATATACAAACTTTGGAAAATTATTCATTTTATTTTTTAACGTCTGGATTTATTATTTATTGCAAATTATGAGAATTGTTATACAAACGATTCTACAACGGACAATTATTTTTGACCCTTATTAGATCCACGACATACGACACTTCTTTCTTCATGCTTTTGACGGACACCTTCACTGATCCACGACCTGATGACACTTCATTCTCTACGTAGAATTTTGGCGAACGACTATAATTCATGCACACTTGCCTCCATTAATCTACAAATTTGTTAATAAATCGCAGTATCTGGGACTCGAACCTTATACCTCTTGGTATAGAAACATTAATAATCTCTTTAAATTAATAAATTCTTTCGGTCCCGAGTTGGGACAGTGTAAAAAATGACACAAATCGATAAATTAATATGATAATATTTTTTCTAAAAATCTTATATAAACATATGGTCCTATCAATTTCATAAATTAATAATTGTATAAACTTATCAATATATATATATATATATATGTATATTTAACTTAATATATATTTAAAATATTATATGTAAAATTTTGAATGAAATATGATTCCCTTATTCGAAAAAAGTTTGTGTTATTTTTTAAACTTAATAATTGCTTCTCTACATGAATTGGTTTTAAAAATATATTGCTTATAAATAAATAAATAAACTTTCTTTTAGATAGAATTTTTTTAAGAAATTAAAAAATTAGTAAAATCTCTCTAAAATTAAGAATTATTAATTTATCTATAAATTAATATCTTTCTAAATTAATAAAATTTGCAGGTCCCAACATTATTAATTTATAGAAGTTTTACCGTAGTTTTAAATGGGATGTAGATCTTATCCTAAAATAAATGTTTGTTACTGAGTCACACTCAGTTTTCCTTTTCTGTATTTCATTAAATTTTGATTTGTTTGCATTATCCATTATCAGATATTGTTGACAAAAAAAATAATGATAATGCAGCCCACAGTTTTATCATGGATTTGTCAGTAAAAATATGGTCCAAATAGAATCCAAAAGCGGGCCACAGGATTTTAATCCAAAACAATGCCTAGAAACTATGGGCAAAATTGACTGCAAATCATTGCAAAGTCGCTAAACATTGCTATCAATTCCATAATTTTACAAACTAAACTAAAAAAAAAAACAGACAACGATATATTGTATATGGATTTTTTTATCGTCTACAACTTATACACATCCATATTATCGAGTTTGAATCTAAGTTATGTATGCTAGCAACACTAATACAAACCATTCCACTCGAATTTATTTCTATTCTAAGACTGTAAATAACAAATTTTTATCATGTTTAGTGCTATTGTACATACAGTTAATCCTGTTATTGACTATATGATTGACTGTTGATTTGATCATTCGGCTCCAAGTATCACCGTATCCTTAAGCACTTCGACTGAAGCCCACAGTTTGGAGCCCAACGTCATGCAAATTGGTCAATAAGGTATCACCATAAAAGCTAGCTCTCCCTTAATCTGTATATTAATATGGTTGCTTTATCCGAGTAAGAAATTAAACGAGACTGGCCCTTTGGGCTGTGGCCCATATACATAACATTGATTTACATCAAATACGTCCGATAACCATTACCCTAACAAAAATCATAATACACTTGAATACTGTAGTTTAGTTTTCGGTTCTTTTGAACGAAACTATTACAGTGAAAACAATTGACGATTAAATTAGTTAATTACGTTTAGAAACAATTATTAGCCGTTTACATCTGAATTTTTTACTAATCGTCTCTTCAACATGTAGACACGTGGCCATTCACCTAAATTTCGGGTGTTAGGAAAAAAGATGACGTCGCAGATTTAAATATAGGTTAAGTTGACTACAACAATACAAAAATCACAAAATCAAAGGCTTACGATTAGCGAAGAGACCGGAAGGTGTTTGCCAATCGATGGCATATTGATACGTGGTTTTGTCTTAGTGGATATTTTCCTTAAATAGAAATATTAGTAGCTTTCTTACCACCTAATTTGCAACATTTTCTATAAGCAGATTTTTTATTTTATCACACTGCCAAATTTTTCATTTGATCTCGTTCTCTCCTCTCACTATGACATTATTTTTTAATCAATTTAAAATATTATCAGACTAGTTTGACATTTTGTGACTAGTTCTATTTTTCTAATTAGGCGGAATTTTATTCGTATATTATTTTAATTTCTTTTATAAATAATATGTTTATTTTAGATGTATTAGTTTTTTAATGCGAATAATACTGTTAGAGTCGATGAAGAAGCGAAGCGTAGATAATCTTCTTTTTAACTATGTGATATACATAATTGTGAGTAATGCAGTGTCACTCTGATTTGGCTAAAGCCGCTAAACTAATTAAAGTGCTAGGATAAGTAAAGTAAATAAGAAAAGTTGTAGGGAATATGCTACTACAGTATATATATTCTTTTTGTGATTTAGGTCTATACGTGAGCTCCATTTTTTAGTTACTTGTAGTTAACTGTATAATCAATTGATAAGAGGCGCCATCTTGTGTGTATTATGTAAATTTTTTTTAATGAAAAAGTGTATTTTCTGCCAACACCTTATAAAGACAAGAGATCATTTGTTTTTCATATATCCATATTCTCTAAATGTGTTGCAGAAACTCGTAACAGGGGTTATCCTTTCTAATTTCACGGCAAACTAGAAGGATATACTTAAGCTGATCAACGACAACGGTCTTGACAAGACAAAGTCTTTTATACTAAGGTACTTCTTTCAAAAACAGTTCACTCCATTTAGAGAGAAAGGAATAACATATGATACAGCGAGGAACCATCTCTAAGTGAAAAGCTAGTAGTAAGAATGATTGATAAAAACATTTAGAAATGGCTAAGCAAAATGAAGGATAACTCTGTTTTTCAATTGTATCTTTAAAAACAATATGCATTAAGTTGTAAATAAGTTAATTCTTTTGTTTGAATATAATTTAACTCTAAATTAAAAAAAAAAAAGATGTTACTTTTGAGTATATGGATATAACAATAAACATTTGCAATAGACCTTGTCCCTCCAAATTTCACTGTATTTGCTTAAAACATATTTATATACATGTGAGAGGCAAAAGGCGTGATATCGTGCTAATACGTGCATCCCGCAAATATCAGAACGAGTTATCTAACCTAAACTTTGATTAGGGACCACTCAATTGGTTAGAAAAAAAATTATTACTTTTAATTTGACTATCAAACATTTTTGTATCGTGACCATACTAACTAGTACCAAAAAACTTGAATATTTTGTGGAATAACCTTAAACACATACCCAAATGATAAAAAAAAAAAATGAGCAACAAGACGAAATTATTTGTCTAAAATAAAATATATTTGATGCAATAAAACTAAATGTGGTGTAAAATGAATCGAATTAATTTTAAAGACGATAAGATATTTAACCTTAGTATGTAATTTTTAGTCATTGGTTATTGAAAATTCTTACATTTCATACTTACATTGTTAGAATACTTTTATTTAGACTTTGAATGATTGTGTAGAATGATACAATCTAGACTAAAGTTTGACCAATCCGCACGTAATTCACCATTCATTATTACGGACCACTATGCACTATTATAGGCTAAAAATCTCCATACCATTTATTAGTTTTTTTTTTTTTCATTTTACTCCCCAAAAATTTCATACTATTATAAATTTCATAACAACATACATTTGCCTGCTTCATACTACAATCTATCGTTTTACTTACCAAAATATTGGTATGCATGATCCGATTCCCAACATATAGACTAACCATTCAAAACTTTATAATTCTCAAATTTCATACTTATTTACTAAAATACTCTTATGTAAACAGTATCTAGGTGGCCAAAAGAAACGTCAATTAACACATAAATAAACTCGTAGCAATATAGATTTCTTTCTAAAGTTTTAATTTTCTAATTGTTTTGGTTGTAAAAGAAAAATATCGCGGGATAGTGAAATGTAAACCGAGTGCCAATCCTAATTGTTTGGTGAAACTCAACTATGCAAATGATGATAAATGGAGATATTTCTCAGGCTTATTTTCCAAATTTTATTAATTTTCTTAATATATGTTTAAATATAGCAAATGGAAAATAAACATTGGCGCTGCCTAATGCTTCCGAATTTTGTTTCTTACCAATCTATATATACATTTTTGGAACACTTTTAGCAAATAAATCCTGGGGTTGGGGAGTATTTACAAAGAATGCCATTGGCTTTAATTCTAACAATTTGAAAATTTAATAAAAGTTATTAACAATTTAGATCCTAAATTATCTCTTACAACTTATCTTTCCATACCTATATATTCACTCATTTCCTAATTGCTATTTAAAAAAAAAAATTAATGCTAACGTTGCTAAAAAAAAGAAGCTAATCTTTAAATTCTGTTTATTTATGCTAAGGTTTATTTATTTATTTTAATTTTGTTTTTTAGATTCTGTATTTTTTTAAAGGAGTTTATGTATAGAAATAATTAAACAAACGATGAAATCTGATTTAATATGATTTGGAACTTTGGCTTCTCATTTAAATCAATTTTTAAAGTAAAAAATAAAACAAATCTTAAAGATTTAAATGTGTATATACGACTCTTTTTTTCACCAAAAAAAAAACTTTTTTGTTCAAAAACTGTGTATATAAAACTTACTTGCATATATATTAGAATTAAATAAAAATTTCTACTAAATCATATTTTACATTTTCACATAAAAGACAATCTATCTAGAGTATAAAAATCTTTGAGCACGTGAATATTCCAAATGTTGGTGCATTTAAAAGACTTTTTGTTTAATAAAAAAAATAATTATTAAAGTTTCATTTTACAATAATAAAAATTTAAAGATATTTTTAATATTAAAATAAAATCTAAAATTATACTATGTAAAAAATTTATGATATCGTAGTATTGGCAATATACAAACCAATTTTTTTTTTGAACCGTTTATCTATTAAAATTACCTATTTATAAGTACATAATAAATAACTTTAATTGGTTGAAACTTTTGAAAATAGAGTATCCTTTTTTTCAATTGTAATAGCTTTTAATAATTGAGAAAGTAAATGACACCAAATATATTTAAACAAACAATATATGATCATCTTTTATTTAAAAAATATTGTATATCATTGAAATAATAAATTATGTTTTTAATATAAAATGTTATTCAGCGGTATACCGTTATGTGGGTTAATTATTATCCACATTTAGACATATAAATAATATTAAATTCTTAAAATAATTTATAATATACATAAATTAATCATCAAAACTTAAGTTTTTTTTTAATTAATATTATTTTTATTATAAATATTATTATTATATTATTATTATTAGTTATCATATTATAAATATGAAGAGTGATACCGACAAAACTTAAATTACCATAAACTTAAGTTTTTTTAATTAATAATAGTTTTTTTAACTTTAAATATATTTTATAAATAAGAAGAGTGATACCAACAAAAAGAAATTAGAAAAATGGATTTAGTAAAATGGCCGCAAGTCTTGTGAAACCAAGCAGGGGGATGCAGGGGGATGCAAGCATACTATATACTTTTGCGGGTTTGTAGAATGTTTTTTTGCGGGTTAAAAATCTTTAAACCCGTTGTGGGACAGACCTAGCATAGCGGGTTTGAACTATCAAACCAACAATAAAACTATTAACTTATTGATTTATGTTTTGGATTTGTAATCATGGTGTGGAATTAATTAAGTTACAAATGATATCCATATTTATTCTACAAACTACAATATATTACACAAACTAACACCTTCTTACTTTTAAAACAACTACTTTTAATTGACAAATTTCTAAACAAAAATATTTAGTTTGTATATGCATCAAACAAACAAAAATACACTAACCTACCATATATCTCTATATTATTCTACAAAACAGATTAAATCTAGAATTTTATATTTTATCCAATAACAAATTTAATATAATAAAATAAACACATTTAAGTTATAAACTATAAGTTTAAAACATAAAAAAACATGTGTTTCGTACCACGGGTCCAAACAAAATGATAAATTAGTTAGACAAAAAATAAATAATTGAAAATTAAAAAACCAAGTAAACTGAAAATCATTATCTAAAAGTTTGTCATACGGTGTACTGCCGGTTAAAATTCCGTGATTTTGATGGGTCAGGTCAAAATCTTATTCTATAAATATGTAGCCATATAAAGCTAAATAATACTATCTTTAACTATAAGAGTTACATCTTATTAAAAATCATATACGATCAATATGTTTTATATATATAAACATTCACATCAATAATTTTTTAAAAAAATCACCGCGGGTTCAACTCTAGTTAATGTTATTACAACCAAAATAAAAACTAACAAAGAAATCTCTACTTAGCAAAACAAAATAAATCTCTATAACTACGATTTTTTCCCAAAAATATTTACATGAAGAAACGAGGACAATTGTTGCATAGCTAAACTGATATGAAAAAATACCCTCGAGTATTTTTCCAATATTTGTAATATCTTTGAGTTGATAAACAATAAACTTTTAAATTGATCTAAAATAAAAATATTATTTTTCTTTTATCGAATATATAATATGTAATATTATGTAAAATGGCCGACACCATTTTCATATTAAGCTGTGGAATCCGTCGTATATTTTTCTGGAATATATACAGATCGCACATGTAAAATATTTTAAAAAACTAATTGGATTCTAGGCGAACATCCACCCTGAACACCTTTTTATTCATAAATAAATGTCAATTTATGGTACCAAAATCAAAATATGTTAGTAATGCACCGAACGCACTTCACTCTTAGAAATAGAAACTCTTTATAAAAATCTATGTATTTAATCTATTTCTTTGACCTTTTCTAGTGTTTTTTTAATAACAATTAAACTTTGACGAATAAGGTAACAAGATTAAATAACCAATAAAAGTACCAGCAGAAACATCATTTGTCAATCATGCCTTCTTGATTCTTCTTTTAGAAAGAGAGTTTTAAAGTTAAATATATATTTTATGCTATAACATTACTATCTGACATATTAAATTGGTACTGAGTCATCTATATTTCAACTTTTTATTATTCTTATTTGCTAACAAGCACAGACTTCCTTATTAAAATTCTAATCTGTTTGATCACAAAAGTGGTTAGATATGGTTACTGAAAAAATACACAATGGTAAGGGAAGTCATACAAAGATCATTTATTTATTTAAGAACATCAAATTTATCCATTACGGAGAAATGAAAGAGTTTATTTATTGTTATTGTTTTACAAGATATATAGGTGAATTTCAATGAAAGTCGGAAAATGTTTATACGAGAAAATAACAACATTATTTATTATAGTCAAAGATTTTAAAATATAAACTGAATTAAGTGTGTTACAAGATATAAACTCTTTTGCTAATCACTGAATTAAGTGTTTCCACCATACATATTCAAAACCATATAGTTACTCTGAAACTTATTTTTCTAAGCATTGTCATTATTCATTGTATTGCTTAACTGACGTAATAAAGTTATAGATCATTCTTTGTATTTTTCAGTACAATTATAGTAACGGCCATGCTTAATGCATTAGATTCAAAGAATTTCCATTCTCTTGTTAATTCACAAACGATTATACAGCATATATTCTAGCTCCTATAACGATCCAAAAAACAATTTTTTTTTTTTTAAAGGTCTGATCATTTATTTTTCAAATTGAATTATTTTCTACGAATATTTAAAAAGCTCAGAAAAAAAGTTTTGTAAAAGGGGAAAGGGCTAAAACAACCTACCCAAGTTGCGTTACACACTACGTATCTTTCTCCTCACACAAAAAAATTGGGAAATAATACTCTTTTTTTTTCTTCTTCCAAATTCTTAAAAAAACAAAATTATCGTTTTGACGTAATTTTCTTAAAATTAAGAAAATGAAATATTGCAATTTTGTTTTTCTCGACACCTTCAGAGTTCCAGACTTTATAGTTCCATTTGGCTCTTTTCCCTTTATATTTTCCTCTCCATCTTCCTAACCTTTCTCCCTAACTTCTCTGTTCATCTTTTTCCTCTCTATTTATAAATTTATTTACATAGTATTCCTTGGATCCATCTCTTCAAAAAACCTTTCAAGATCAAATCAAGAAACCCACACAAGTTTCTAAATCAGAAAAAAAATTTAAGTTTTGGTTTCAATTTTAAGGGTTTAAGGTTTCTTGGGAAAGAAACGATGGAGACTTTTTGTGGGTTTCAGAAGGAAGAAGAGCAGATGGATTTACCTCCAGGGTTCAGGTTTCATCCAACAGATGAAGAACTCATAACTCACTATCTCCATAAGAAGGTTCTTGACATCAGCTTCTCAGCTAAAGCTATTGGTGAAGTTGATTTAAACAAATCGGAGCCATGGGAGTTACCATGTATGTTTTCAAGATAACCATGATTTCAAGTTTTATCATTTTTTTTGTTTGTCTTCTTCTTGAGACCTAATGTTGTTGGAAGATTGATTTTTTGTATACAGGGATGGCAAAAATGGGTGAGAAAGAATGGTATTTTTTCTGTGTGAGAGACAGAAAGTATCCCACCGGTTTAAGGACTAACCGAGCAACTGAAGCCGGTTATTGGAAGGCCACCGGGAAGGATAAAGAGATATACCGAGGCAAATCGCTTGTTGGGATGAAGAAGACACTTGTTTTCTATAGAGGAAGAGCTCCTAAAGGTCAGAAAACCAACTGGGTGATGCATGAGTATAGGCTTGAAGGAAAATTATCCGCCCATAACTTGCCGAAAACCGCAAAGGTTAACCCGAAAACCCAACAATTTACTCTGTTTTCCTTTTGTTTACTAACTTTCTTTTTTTTTGTGGGTTTTGCAGAACGAATGGGTGATATGCAGGGTGTTCCAAAAGAGTGCTGGAGGGAAGAAGATCCCGATTTCGAGTCTAATCCGAATTGGTTCACTTGGAACCGACTTTAACCCTTCGCTTTTGCCCTCTTTAACCGATTCTTCGCCTTACAATGACAAAACCAAAACAGAACCCGTCTACGTGCCCTGCTTCTCCAACCAAACGGATCAAAACCAAGGAACCACACTCAATTGCTTCAGCAGCCCTGTTCTTAACTCGATCCAAGCCGACATTTTCCACAGGATTCCACTCTATCAAACTCAGTCTCTCCAGGTTTCCACGAATCTACAGAGCCCGATTCTCACGCAAGAACACTCAGTTCTACATGCTATGATCGAGAACAACAGAAGACAGAGTCTCAAAACGATGAGTGTCTCACAAGAAACCGGAGTTTCGACTGACATGAACACTGATATCTCATCGGATTTTGAATTCGGTAAGAGACGATTTGATTCTCAAGAAGATCCATCTTCCTCCACAGGACCGGTTGATCTTGAACCTTTCTGGAATTACTGAAGAAGATTCAAGAGTCACATGCCCATTAATTTACTGTCAACGAAAGTAAGAAGACTTTTTTCACCTTTTAGTGTGGTGTGTTAAAGTTTGTATAGATTATTATCATCTCAACTTCCACTATTTATTATACTCAATTTAAAGAAACTTAAAAATATGATTTGATATTTGACCAAAATATTACACTATACAATTTGATACTCGTTAGAGAGGTGAGTCTATTGGGTATTTACTACATACATGTATATCCTAAGTCCTAACAGTCTATTGGTTAAATTTCACCTTTTGTCATCAGTTTTTTTTTTGGTATTTTGACATTTGAAGTTGAAGGTCTTAAATGTGAAAGTCATTCTTTTTTTTTCTTCTTTGACATCCTTCAGTAGAAAAAAGGAGTATATTATAATATTACTTGGTGTATTTGAATGAAAAGAATATGCACTTGCCTATATTGTTCAAATAGATCCATATCTCTAGTTAAGAGATGGTTTATTTTTATTTTATTTTATTTTTTATTTTTATTTTATTTTATTTTTCTCTCAAAGCTGTTTTGTACCTGTACGATGTTCATAATTAAATGTATATTTTAGAACTTTCATCTTGTTAGTCAAGAATTGAGATATCACCGTCCCTCATTGCAAAAATTTGAGTTTTACGCCAATTATCACTAAATATTTAGGTTTTCATCTAGGAAAATGAGACTGGTTTCTAACAAGCAGCAATAACATTTTAACTTCACATTATAGTAATTGTAATAAGTAATAACCAACATTTTGAGCTTTTTTATTTTCTAAATATCTATTAGTTAGTTTCGTTGTTAAATTAAAAACTTATATAGATTTTTTGTAAAAACGTATGAAATACTTTCGGAATTACTTTATCTTTACTTAATTAGATGATTTTTTTTTGGTAAGTTTTACTTAATTAGATGATAGTGTTAATTTAGAAATTTTTTTACTAAAATTTATTAATTATTCAGAAATTAACATATTATTAATTTGATTGGTAAGTGGTTTTGGAGAACAAATAAATGTTTCAGCGTTCCTTTTCTACACCTTTGCTTTCATTATAGATGTCAAGAGATATATATTCTATTTTAGCTGCTTGTTAGAAACCAGTCTCATTTTCGGCTTAACAGGTAGAAAGTGTAGAATATCTCAACTTTTACTAAGAAGACACTTCAAATTTGAATTTTCTACTAGTGATATATTGTAATTTAGAGCAAAAAAAAAAGAGAATAAGGTATAGTATATTCATATATTCATTCCTTATGTGGTTTATTAAAATTTTGGGAATGTATAAAGTGAAACACAATTTCCATGAACATTAAAACCTTAATTCACGTAACGTATCAACTAGTAGAGTTTCCAAAGTATCTCATTTCTTCTATATAAAAAAAAACATCTCATTTCTAATACTACTCGAAAATTATGTGAAGAGAAATTAAATTAAATATAGAAAAACATAATCTGGTTAAGTTTACAATAACATAACATATATTGAGATCATATTCTCAAAAATAACATTTTGAAGTAATTATACTAACCTAATAATCTATGCATATATAATTCTGGTAAGAACAAACTTCTTTAAGAAAGCTAAAAAAAGAAAAAAAAAAGAAAAAAAAAAAAAGAAAGCTATAATAAGTAAAGTTTGTAATGTATATACTTAGCACATCTCCTGTATCCCTCTTTCATTCGTCCCATGACGAATCTATTCCGTTATAAAGCTGTCATGCGTGATGCTTGAAATTTGTGTGTATTGTCTATATTTATTACGTA
Source organism: Arabidopsis lyrata subsp. lyrata (assembly GCF_000004255.2). Lineage (NCBI taxonomy): Eukaryota > Viridiplantae > Streptophyta > Magnoliopsida > Brassicales > Brassicaceae > Arabidopsis > Arabidopsis lyrata. The sequence continues at coordinate 20,019,892 of NW_003302548.1, read as the reverse complement.
GCACAACTTTTCTATTTCGTATATTCTTTTTTCTTTTTTAGCCGTTCGACATATCATGTATTCTTAACCTCCAATATATAATATAATTATATATAAACTATGTATAAAACTAGTGATGACTATGTTATGAACTCAGTCGTCAAATTAATCAATTACCGTTTGGCTCAAACCTTTAAGAACTCTTCCTATATTTTTGAAATCTTTTTAGAAAACTATAATATTATTAGAACTAAACTTTAGCTGTGTTATTATGTTATTGTTCAAATTCTGATTATTTTTTCGTTTCATTTGGTAAATTTTAATGGGTGATGATCAGATACATGCTCAATCTCAATGTCATCAAAAACAGTCACCAAATCCAGTATACAAAACTAATAATAACTCTGCGAAGCTCTATGTGGCTGTAATGGTGGACACTGATGTTTATTGGAAGGTATCATACAACGATATGATTTAACTCGGATGAAAAATTAGAATCTCTATCATTTTATTTTATGACACATTTTGAATTACCAAACAAAAGGCAAGGAGAAGTGATAGAGGCACGTGATGGTATGATCATAACTAGAAATGAAATAAATTGAGTCCCACACGACATATCCTTAACACATCTTTTTTTAACATTTCTCTTTTTCTTTTCAATTGTTTTTTTTTTCTCATTTCCCCTCAACCGTTTTATCTTGTTTTCCTATTGATTTTTTTCTTTCCCCTTTGGTTTAGTTCTTTATATGTATTGTTCTCCAAAAAAAATGCATTGTTCTTGTTATATTCTAAGTTAAATTTTGTAATACTTCAATTTTTTTTGATAAAATAATGGTGGATGCGAGATGCTTACAAAAGTTGATTTGATCATTCATATCAACAAAAGTACTAGTTATTTTCTAGAAGTTCTTTTTGAAAAAAAAAATTGAAACACAAAAAAAGAGAGTAAAAGTGATTTCTTCTTATACAGTCGAAAAGAAGACAAAACATGACAAGAAAACATGTTATGATCTGCAGCAGAAGGAAAACATTTGTTGAGAAACAGAAACAAAACATTTGAATATTCTATTATCAATTGATTTTGTCAAGAAGTTTTTTTGTCGATAATTTACACAGAGCATATATTGAATCTCACACACACATATACAAATGAATTACTAATTAATACCTTTATAACCATCGTTTTTAGTATTTAATTACCAAAACTGTTTTTAGCCAGTTACCAAACCCAAAGGAGGGTTGGATTAAAAATTTGTATTTTTCTAATTAGGGATGCGTATATTTATTTAAGATGAACTTGAAATCATACGTACAAAGTTAATTGCGGGTTTTACATGGATACGTATAACCACGTTTCGTAATTAGATGTTAATTGTTCACCAGTTTATTTCCACTTACAAGACAAATGTTCGTCCTTCTTTCGTCATACTCTAATAATATGACTTCCTACGAAAAAAAATCAAGAGCTCGGTAAAAAAGAGTGATCTACCTGATATTTTTCTTAACTTTGTTTTTTTTTCTCAAAAAAGTAAACTATAAATTACAAGAACTATTTTCATTTATGATTTTAATTAATTGATTGCGAAAAAGGTTTCGCTTTGGACTTAAATAGTTATGGCCTTATGGGTCTACTGGTCCGAGAATTCTTAGGTTTTTAAGGACTGTAGTTATTAAATTAATTTTCCAAAACTAGAAACTTAGTTTTGTTAATAATTTTAAATAATTCTGTGATTTCTAAATTACTCACAATTATTCTAGATATGTTCACTGTTTGTTTTGAGAACCCCAAAAATGGGAAATCTTGAACTAGAGTCAAACGGTATTGAACCAAAATACTAAAATGCTAACAATCAGGGCCGGTTATTGGCATGTGCAAGTGGTGCATTTGCACCGGGTCCAACAAATTTAAGGTCCAAATTCATAGTTTTTCTATTATTTAATTATTTAATTATGCTGAAATTTTATAAAATATCTATATGTAAAAGTCCCAAAATTTTATTTTAAAAGGTAATATTGAGGCCCAAAATTAATAAACAAAAATAATATGTCCAAATAGCTATAAAATACAAAATAATTTATGAAATATAACTTTTTGTAAATATATATATATATAAAATTTTTATTAAAGATAAGATTTTTTTTTGTATGGCACCGGGTCTTACCGATGAGTGAGCCGGGCCTGCTAACAATGTATTTTCATGCTGGTAGTGGTAAGTTTACGAGGTGGGCAATTGGGCATTAGCATCGCACAGTGTCTTCATGCAGCTAAGTTCATGAAAATAATAATAATAACTCTTAACGTATAGAATAGGTCCAGTGAAGGCCCAATATGACCCAGAAACTGGTACATTTATTATACTCATTGTTATTATCTACAATCAAATCTGAGTATCAATTTGAAAGACATTTTATACTGCAAATGCAAATCCAAATGCATAATCTTTCGCTTAAGACTTGCAGATTGAAAGACAAATTATACTGCAAATGCACCAATTAAGAACTAGACAAGAAGTTACTAAATCTAATTTATTATATTCCTATAAGCTACAAATAAAAGTTTTTAAGAAATAAAAATCAAAAATAAATAAAATATATATATTTTTTGAATAACTAAGAGGTTCTAAGCCTATGTCCATACATTATTTCAGACCATAAACCAGAGCATTTTATATGGTATTTTCTCAAACGTCATTCAAACCGACGACTTATAAACTTTACTTGAAAATCTGTACCAATTGAGTTATTGACAATTATAATAAACAAAATACTTTCTTAAAGTGATGATCGTCTGACCTCTTCCTATTTTCCTTTTGTACTTGGATCGATATTTTGTTTGAGAGATAAGATAAAAATCCAATATAGACCACAGTCATCTTGTGATCTCATGAACAAACCTACAAGTTAATTTTTATTATAAGAAAAAATCGAAATCCCAAATATATATATCTTCTTTCCAATGGCGTAAGGTAGAAAACAAAATTGACGTAAGATAAACATTTATGTATTTTAGGAAAAAAAAAAAACAATATATTACATTTTTGGGAGACTCACAAAAATGCCCCTTTTTCAATACCCCTTTTCAAAAATGCCTATTTTGGCTGTCAATTTTTAAAAATACCCCTTTTTATATACAAAATGACTAAATTACCCTTATTTTAATAAAAGATATCACAAATATATAAAGAAATATAACAAAATTAGGTTAACAAAATACAAAATATTTTTTGCCGGGAAAAGTGATCCCTCAATTTTTCCCGCCAAAACACTTGTAAAAAACCTTTAAAATACCTTGTAAAATTTTCCCGTAAAATTTTTTTCCGCCAAAAAATTTTCCCGCCAAAAATTTTTTTTTGCGGGAAAAGTGATTCCGTAATTTTTTTGGCGTTAAATTTTTGGCGGGAAAATTTTTGGCGGGAAAAATTTACAAGGTATTTTAAAGGTTTTTTACAGGGTATTTATAAGGTTTTACAATGTATTTTAAAAAGGTTTTACAACGTATTTATAAGGTATTTATAAGATATTATAAGATTTTACAAGTTTTTTATAAGGTTTTACAAGTTTTTTACAAGTTATAAATTCCTTATAAAACTTTATAAGTACCTTGTAAAACCTTTTAAAATACATTGTAAACCTTACAAAACACTTGTAAATACTTCGTAAAACCTTTAAAATACCTTGTAAATTTTTCCCGCCAAAAATTTTCCCGCCAAAAAAATTTCGCCAAAAAATTGCGGAATCATTTTTCCCGCAAAAAAAATTTTTTGGCGGGAAAATTTTTTGGCGGGAAAAATTTGTACGGGAAAATTTTACAAGGTATTTTAAAGGTTTTTTACAAGTGTTTTGGCGGGAAAATTGCGGGATCACTTTTCCTGCCAAAAAATATTTTGTATTTTGTGGACCTAATTTTGTTTCAAATAAGGGTAAAATGGTCATTAAAAATTAAAAGAGGGCAAACTTAAAAATGGACTCTCAAAGGGAGCATTTTTGAAAAGGAGTATTGAAAAATGGGCATTTTTAACAATTTCTCTACATTTTTTCCCCTACTTAATATATATTACATTTAAGAATAAAGAAAACCAAGAGTAGAGAACCACATAAATCTTACCCAAGAGTACACCCCACCTTCCATCATTTCGTTACTTTTCATTTTTTGTTTGTGTCTCAAAAGGAGCTCTTGATGGTGTGGTCTTTAGCCTAGCCATATTCACTAATTATATATAGATATATTAATTAGTGGAATTCGTATTTCCGCATTTTGAATAAACCAAGAGGGGTGAATATGTCCTTGCAAGGACCAATCGTTAGTATAATATTCATTTTGGGTCTAATTAACAATTGTAGAAATGTAGCATAAATCAAAATTGGATTGATTAAACAAAACTGTTAAATATCTAATTATAAAACCAAATTTCTCCAATTATGTACCAATGGAAGCTGTCGTAATTGACTGATATCACAGCGTTCTATCAGATGCCTGGTCCCTCTTTATTTTCTTGTTTTCTCCGCAGCAATTGCTAAATAGTTTGTTCAAGTCGTAATAATCACGAAAATGACAACTCCAAAAAAGACTAGTTTTTGACTGATTAAAGAAAAATCAGTAGTAAACGTTTTTCCATTTGTTTTTGTGAAAAACGGTAAACTACAAAAAAAGAATATTATTATTTATAAGATTTCCACTCTGTGAAGAACACAAAATTTCATTCATTGTTGTACTTTTACACAGGGTGTAACTGGTATGATATAAGAAGAAAAGAGAAGAAAAATTAGAGAAGAAATGAGAAGAAAAGAAAAATAAAAATTTGAAGAATTTGTTGTACCATGTATTTGTAGTGGGATGTTTTATACTCTTTTATCTTACTTTTTGAAGAATCGGGAAGAAAAATAAATTCTGATTGGTAAAATGTATAAATTTTATTCTTCTGAATTCATCTGTGTTTTCACCAGTCAGAAAAAAATAAAAAGAATTACTTTTCTACTGAAAAGTGAAAAAGCAGAGTAAAGTAGAAGATTTTATCCCTCTACAAAATAGCTAAAGTAACGTTTTCTTCTGAAATGCCATTTTCTTCTCTCTTCATTTCTTCTTTAAAACTCTACTCATTTCTTTATCATCTCATAACTTTTTCTCTATATAATACTACCAGTCACACCCACATGTATTTTAACATATATATTTTCAAAAATAAAATAATTTTAACTCAACCGTTTATAATATTCATTTATCTTATCGAAAAAATAACTCAAACATTTTAGCTAAATATTGCCTATTTATAAGAAAATTTTAACTCAATAAGTTATTTTCGGTATATCTTCCTTTTCATATTATATATCTCATGTTTCATTAGAATGTACAACATCGTTAGAATGAGGTATTTCTACTTTAATATATAAGGTTTATAGATGTTTCCACTCATTGTCAATTGGTTTTGAGTTGTAAGCCAATGATTTGTCTACGATTCCTAATATGATATCAGAGCTAGATTTAAAGAAATTATGTGTTTTCAATTCAAAATTAATTGAAAAAGTACATAAACCTTATATATTAGAAATTTAGAATAGAGATGACTCATTTACCGATGTCGACTCTATTATGTTTTGTTCTTCTCATCCTTAATCTTTCATTCCACGGTTAAATATATGTTCAAAAAATAATGAAGCTGTACAAAAGACTGTCTGACTTTAGGTTCTAGTACTTTTTTGCCAAAAAAAAAAGACTTTGGGTTCTACCACAGAAAAAAGAAAAAAGAATGAAATTAAGCCATACAATTCGTAAATTAATTGAGTAAGAGAAGAATGATAGAATGTGGCGTCATCATTTACGTCGGAGAGAAAAAAGTAGTCGTAAAAAAAGAGATTCAGATTAGTGCATACGGAACCGGATAGTGAACGGAGTGATGCCCCAAAGGCAAATAAAGAGAGCTAATGCGGTTGCGATTAATTTGCATGACTTTTTGGATTATGACTCTTGACGGCTTAGATTATGTACAACGCAATCGAGTGTTGTGTTGCTTTTAAATCCTATAGAAAAACTGCTTGGAGGAAGACTTTATTGATGGTTCGTATCGTTTGTTCAAAAAAAAAAAAGAAAAAAGGATGGTCCGAATCATAGGTAATCAGCCAACTCATAATACCCACAAAAGAAATGAGTTGATCGTTGAGCAAGTAGATTCGTTTAAGTTTTGAAGTGAATTTTTTGGTTAACTATTAACAAAAACAATAACTAGTTTATTATATTAAATAATAAATGATAGCCGTCAATTTCGTAATTATTATAGCTACTTTTATAGGGTTATCATATTTAAGTCGATTTTTTATCTACACTATGATTTGCCTATTATGCTTCAACTGTTGAATCTAAAGACCACTCGTGTTTGAAATTCTTTTAGGTTTACTAGTGGACGGGTAAAATGCATGGTTGTTCATTCGCGTTCGTTTTGATTCTAAAAAATATCTTTTTCAACAAGAATTTATAGCCTAGTTGCTTCCTCTAAATGCCAGCCCTTTTTGTTACCTATCATGATAAAATAAAACATTTCTCTTTTCTGGTAAAAATAAAATAAAAAGTTTCTTTGCTTAAAATCATATAATTGATCCAATTAAGAAAATTAAAACATATTTTCATGTATAATATTTATATTGATATTTGAATAAATTAATTTACAAGAAGAAAATGTTAAATATTCTTTGGGCAACGGGATGGCGACTTTTAAAAATCTTTCTCGTTTAGTTATAATTATTTGTGAAGTTTGGTTTGTAAGATGGATAATCGGTGATATCCAAAGTTAAGGTCTTTTCAACATCGTCATGCTTTTATTGAAATGTGATCAATCAACAATATTCCAAAAATTTTGTGGAATTATCTTCGACTCACCAATCTTTCGTTTCTGACAAGTTACGATCATGGTATTGTCTTCGATGTTTGGATTTTCCGTCGAATTATCGTTTTTTACTTCCTTTATTTTTTGTTTGTAAGAATGCTAGTAGCTATCTTTGTTATTCCCAACTTTGAGGTTGATGTTTGTTTAAACAATGTACTTGCTATGACATTAAGTATGTTTTGCCAAGAAAAAAAGAAAAGATGGATCATTGGTTATTGGTAATACTCGTGACTCAAAGTCTACATGTCGCCTCATAAGACCATCTTTATCAATGGGTTCTTAAGAAAATCTTAAGATGATCTTAGTAATTTTTTTAGTATTATTACTAAGAACCAAAGTTAAGATTTATCTCTTTTTGGCTCTTAGGTAAGCAACTCTCTCAACTCATCTTAACTTTGGTTCTTAGTAATAATACTAAAAAATTACTAAGATCATTTTAAGATTTTCTTAAGAATCCATTGATAAAAATGGTCTAAGTAAGAACTCTTTTTCCTTTCCCTATTGAAGAGGATACCGTTTGGACCATGCTTGTCAAAGCATTTTGGACCGAATATGCTTCGACTGAGTAAAAGTCTTGGAAAATCGACAATACATAGATAAAAATTTATCTCCAACACATAACATGTAAATGTATGATTGTCATATTTTTTCAAAAAAGTTCTAGCATAATACTTTTCAAATAATTCATAGTTGGAAAAACCAATTATTTGAAAGAAAAATGGAATTGAGACAACAGCTGAGAGCACAACTGAAATCAGTGATCTCCCTTTCAAATTAAAAGTAGACAAATATTCCTTTTCTATTCAAAAAGAAAACAATTGTTTTAAAAAATGTTAAATGTAAAAGTGAGATATCTAAAAAAATCTAAAATTTTATTTTTGGGGTTAGTGGATATTTCTCATGGTCCCAAACTCCCAATAAAGAGTTATTGATGTTCTTCTCTATCACCTCAACGGCTCAACTTACAGATAAAACATCATTTTATTTTTCTATTTTATTTTAATCTAATTTGGTCCATCAATCACGAGCAAAACATATTATAAATAATCTTTATAATTAGATATTTTACATCTCATACATAGAGTGGAAGTGTGTCCTCTTTTTTTTAATTGTCCATAACTCAGAATTCTATTTAATATTTCCGGTATTAGCTAATTAACAACGTTATTAATTAATGAGTCCTAATTCTACGTCCGGATTCAGAATCAGTAGTGGCTTTGAGAACGAAACTATAATAATTGTCGTGAAGAAGTGTTTAATCATGATATAAAGGTAAAACAGAAAGACGATCAACTATTTTTTTTTTTTTTTTTAAAGATCAACCTCGTGTGATGTGGGGATTATAATATTGAAAACCATCAAACCCAATAACATAAAGCTAAGCAAATGGTATTCGTCATTTATTGCTACTGCATTTTTTTTCCTTACTACAACGTATTATAGATGATCAGAAAAAAATTTGACCAAAAAAAAAAAAAAAAAAAAAGATGATCAGAAAAAAAAAAAAAAACTTAATAAAACAGTAAGTGAATTTTCCCGTACGTAGTACGGAGTGAATACTAGTAACCGTAATAAAACAAGAGCGACAAGAAGAAAGAATAAACAAATTGTCGAAAATGCTAGAGACACAGTACTGTGGTTTTGAATGGGTAAAGCAACCTGTCCAAGTATATATAAAAATTAGAGAAATTGGCAAATATAACCAACAAAAAAACTTTATTTAAGAAACTAACCAAAAAAGAAATGTGTGTAATATGTATTAAAGACACAATTACCCCAAAAGCATCTTTGTCTCTTCTTTCTTCGTTTCTCCACCTCTCTGTTCTTTTTCAGTTTCTTCCTCTCTCCCGGCCTCCTCCATTTTCTCTCCCTCTCACAAGTGCCATGGGGACTCCCATTTGATTCATCTGCTTAAGAGCCTAAACCAGAATCTCTCTGATTCGAATCGACAAGATATTGGTAACTTTAAAAACGTGAATTGGGTTTTGGAAAGTGAAGAACAGACGAGTGAATGACCGATACTGTTTCAATGATCTTTTTAACATTTCAGTTTGAAAACTTTAGTCAAGATATCGCCGTTGTTGGGGTCTATCGTTTGATCTGCAAATGAATTTCTCATTAGTTGAATACAAATAGTATAGATTTTTATGAAAATAGTATACTATTTTTCCTAAACTGAAATTTACTATTCGACATCTTGATTCTCCATTATTTGATGTTAACTGGAAGCTTGTGATTCTGGAATTGAGTGTTTCTTCTCATCTCCTTACGCTGCAAATTAGCATTGAAGATAAATAGATAATGATGAACCTATTGGAGTTGAAGTCGCCGCCACCACCGCGACAAGCACCACCAACGCCACATCGTTGCCGCCATACCAACACAATCACCACCATTGTCATTAACACCACCACCACTACAACTCACTCCTTACGCGTACGTCCACAAACTGAAACGAAATCATTCGATCCAAATGCAGCCACGAGCGTGTTACTCTCCTCTCATAACACGCGCGTCTTCATCCCTTACAAAATGAAAAGGAGTTTTTCGACTTTTATCTTCCACTTGTGTTACTTCCTTCATTTGCCTCATTATAGTGCTATATATTTAATAACTTTATCTAAAATGGTTATTCACCTAATTCACCCTAAAAATTACGTCACATTAAAAAAAAAGTTAGCACACAAAAAAAAAATGTAAAGTAACTTGACACTTGTTTTGCAAAATGATAGTGGAGAATATGATAAAACCGCAACAAAAAGTTATAAAAATCACGAAGAGTTAGAAGAATCAAAGCAACCTAAATACTCGGATGTGAGTCATTGCGAAAATTTTGGTTCGTAAAATTAAGGATTGTGATGAGTTTTAGTTTGCGAAATAACTAAAATATTAAATATTGGTTGACATTTGGAGATTACTGTGGTTTTGGTCGGGAAAACAGCCAAATCCCCTCCGAACTTAGTTGCTTTATCGTATTTATACACAGAACTTTGGTTCGTGCCTATAACTACATGAACTCAACTAAAGTTTGAATTTCCTACGTGAACAATCGAAATCCGGTCAAAACCATCAAATTGACGAACGGTGTTACTGTTCCGTTAATAAATGTTGACTAGGATGCCACATTTGCAGTCTGAGATGCCACATGGACTACGAAACGACGTCGTTTTATTTAATTTAGTAAAAAATAAAAAACTGAGACAAACATTACCAATAAGGAATCGAACCCATGACCTTGGCTACCCATAATCACACCGACTACCAACTGAGCCACTGAAACTTCCGTAAACTTGTCATTCAGAATTATATAAATATATATAACGCAATAAATTAAAAATGACAAATCTTGGACTGAGTCAACGTAGCCTTTGAGTGAATCAAGGTTAATGAGTTTCTCGTGGATTGAGGATTCTGGGTTTTCGTTGGTTGTTGTAGGGGTATTGGAGAAATTGGGAAAATCTGGGAATTTGAAGAGTGATGAAGATGAAGATGAAGTGTGGGAAAATTGTGGTGAAGGGAAGGGAAAGAGGAAGAGGGAAAAGAGAGGGCTTCTTGTTGCATTGGTCAATAGACATCTCACATTACATGAAACTCTCTCTATGAAGCTAAGTGATGATGAAAGGATATGAGTAGAACAGAGTGTGATTCGAAGTTGGTCATGGAGGAGAAGAGTGGTCATGGCTCATTACGTTATATACGTATATATACATGTTTCTGAATGAATGTTAAAAAGAGCTTCCATGGCTCATTGGTTCTGAGATTTATTACGGTACATGTGGCAGTCCATGTGGCATCTCAGACTGCAAATGTGGCATGCTAGTTTTGTTTTTTTAGTGAAACGACATTGTTTCGCAGTCCATGTGGCATCTCAGACTGCAAATGTGGCATGCTAGTCAGCATTTATTAACGGAACAGTAACACCGTTAGTCAATTTGATGGTTTTGGCCGGATTTCGATTGTTCATGTAGGAAATTCAAATTTTAGTTGAGTTCATGTAGTTATAGGCACGAACCAAAGTTTTGTGTATGAATACGATAAAGCAACTAAGTTCGGAGGGGATTTGGCCGTTTTCCCGGTTTTGTTCCAAGGAAAGAATTAAGAATAGGTGAGGATATACTGGGACCATTTAAGTTGGTTGACATGTGCCTAGAACGACCGGATCTTAGGGATATAAGTTGGTCTAAAAGAATCAATACTAATGACTCAAAATTTTCCATAAAAAAAAAAGGAAGAAGAAGAAGAATCAATGATTACTCTATGTAATAATCCAAACTGGTCCTTACAAATTTGCAGAAATGCAGATTGTTTCAAATTAATTTATGCGGTACGCTCTCATAAAAATCCTGTTTCAGGTATTCTTTTTACACATGTTGGAGCTATCGATCGTAACTCTCAACATTTTCACTCCAAAGGAATGTTGAACCAAGCATACTTGTGTCAATTCCATCTTTCTTGTAAGAGTTTCTTGTTAAAATTTAAATTCCAATTCCGACTCAAAAAAATGAAAAATACGGCGAAGTAAAGTATACACACGCAAATTTATAAGAGTTCAATTCACTTGCAATACGAGACCGAGGAAGGGGCAGACCTAGCTTAAGCTTGGTAGAAGGGTGGCAGATGCCTATATATAATTTACTTTGTGGCACCAACATTATTGTTTTATAATGCAATAAAATATGTTTAATTTGATAAAATTTATATACGTAGTTTGTGTTCTATGTAAAATATTTTTCTAGATCGCTGTTGGAAGTAGCAAGGTCTAGTTTTCAACGATCCGATCCATATATGTTAGAGTTGGGAGTATCAAATTTCCCTCTTTTTTACTCTACATTGAAAAATATCAATGCATGAGATAAAATCATATGGCAAACATTTACATACGTGAAATACTCTAAATACATTTTCTTATAACGCTAATTATAACGGCCATGGTCAATATAAAAACCTATATGTTAGGTAGAAGAATAGCATCCGAAAATATCCTTCAAACTATTCAGGTAAAACCTTAGAAACACCCTATATAATATGTGATAGGTGTAAGAGACGAGCAATAATAGAACAACAACAAAAGTGGCAAACAAAAAGGACCTACGCTGAAAAATACACGTGATGTTATAATCGGCCTTCAATTCTCAATGATGAACAATAATGTTTATTGTTGATAAAAAATAAAAAAAATGTAAATTTATACTTTGTCGCTTTACTATATATTAAAAAAATACAGAACCCGTTTTTTTTGGGGTTTTTTGAAATCTACCCTATTTATGACTTATAGTTTGAAAAATACACCTTTTTAGTTTTTTCTTGAAAAATACGTTTAAGTTCAAAAATATTAAACAATTTAATTTTATAGCTGATATAAACCAAATTTTAAACAATACACAAATAGTTGCACATAATACAATTGAATCATTAAAAGCTATATATATATATATATGTCCTTTAAGTTGCCCCTCCAACTCTCCGGTCTCCACATTGGATCTATTGTGCAATTTTATATTAATAATTAAAAGTTAAATTTACTTTATAAATGTTTAGTGGGTGTAAAGAGCAGTCATTTAGGTGATATAAATTTTAAAATATTTCATCTCATACCGAAGCACATTAAACCATCTTTATTACTACATAAGAATATATATATATATATATATATATATATAAACTCACTTTTACTTGATTAAACCGGTCATGGAAGGCTCTTATATAAGAGCCAAATAACCGGTCCTTACCATTTTTCTATTTTTTGTTTAGATTGTCTCTGAAATCTATGATAATCCGAAAAATTCTATCCAAAACCGAACCCGAAAATTTAGATTTATCATATTGGGTCCTCAACTCATATATCCGAAAACCTGAATCCGAACCCGACCCAAACCCGAACCCGAAAATATCCGAATGTTTTATTCGAAAACCCAAAATTTTACCCGAAATTTGAGTTTTAATCGAAAACCTGAATATTTACTCGAAAAATTGGATATTTACCCGAAAACCCGGGTATTTACTCGAAAACTCGACAATTTACCTGAACATTTATATAGCAGGCTACATTTTTTATTTAATTTCTTTTTTAATGGAAACGAGTATTTTTTATGTTACTATCTCACTAATGGCATTTATCCAAAATGGACTATATTTATTCAATCTATTTCAATTCCATTAGATATATGGACAAAATTTGCCGGAAATCAAGTTTAAGACTATTGTGATTTATGTTATAAATTATATCTCATATATGTTTTAAAAATTTTAATTTGCAATAATTATTAAGTTTTCTAAAATCAAAATTGTTAATTTAATTCCATTTTTAAATTAATAATTTTTCCCTAAAAACCACAAGTTAAGAGCCTAACATTAAAGACACATAACAATTAAAAATAAAAATACAATCTCTTAACTCTAAACTTTACAATTTTAATACTAAACTATTGTTAAGAGTCTACCAATAATGTTGCTCTTACCTTATTTAACATACTTCAAAATAGAAAAATACCAAAATATAGTAATATACAACACCACTTTTCAGGCATAAAAAAAAAAATTACGAGTAAGCTTTAACAAATTTATCTACTTACAAAAAATTCTATAAAATTCTGCTTATGTACGTGTATATATGGAGGAGCTCATAAGCTTACCACTATCACAGAAGTCATGCCTCTTGGTTCTTCTTCAAGCTTTTTGATTCTAGTACTCCTAGTATTATAAAAAAATATATTTTATAAATCTACTCTGCGTTATAAAAAAAGATGAAAACACGTAGTAGCTGTGTGGGTAAGATCAAAGGGGGTTTCTCGATCAGTTTCATATTCAGATGCATCAGAGTTCTCATTAACAGATCTGTTTCTTTCTCCATATCTGGTTAAACAATTTTCTTTCGAATTTTTACTTTTTTTTTTAACATATATAGATTCTCGCTGTATCTATATCTTGAGTGTTTGTGAGAAGTTAATTATATGAAATTTTACGCATTATTGTTCATATATATCAAAAAAAAATGTCAAGAAAGCCATGTTGCGTCGGAGAACGCTTGAAGAAAGGAGCATGGACCACCGAGGAGGACAAGAAACTCATCTCTTACATCCACGACCACGGAGAGGGAGGCTGGCGCGACATTCCCCAAAAAGCTGGTTTATACATTTATACAAATCTATAGATGTTTATTTAGTACTTGTTGTACAAAATTGTTATGATAATAATTGTGTTTGATAGGGTTGAAGCGGTGTGGAAAGAGTTGTAGACTGCGATGGACCAATTACCTTAAACCTGAGATCAAAAGAGGCGAGTTTAGTTCAGAGGAAGAGCAGATTATCATCATGCTTCATGCTTCTCGTGGCAACAAGTACGTTTCTATATATATATATATATATATATATGTATGTTTATATGTGTGTGCGTGGACCCTCGAATGTATAATGAAATGCATGAAAGGTTTCATATAGTATTACTTTTATTTAATTGAAGACATCATCATTTTAATAGTCTTCCGGTCTATCTCTCTATCTTCTTTCCTTTAGGTGGTCGGTCATAGCGAGACATTTACCTAGAAGAACAGACAATGAGATCAAGAACTACTGGAACACGCATCTCAAAAAACGTTTGATCGAACAGGGTCTTGATCCCGTGACTCACAAGCCACTAGCTTCTAGTTCCAACCCTACGGTTGATGAGAATTTAAATTCCCTAAATGACTCTAGTTCCGACAAGCAGTACTCCCGGTCAAGCTCAATGCCCACTCTGTCTCGTCCTCTTCCATCCAGTTGCAACATGGTTTCCAAGGTCTGCGAGATTAGCAGCAATGATGGGACACCGGTGCAAGGCAGTTCCTTGAGTTGCAAGAAACGTTTCAAGAAATCGAGTTCTACATCAAGGCTATTGAACAAAGTTGCGGCTAAGGCCACTTCCATCAAAGATATATTGTCGGCTTCCATGGAAGGTAGCTTGAGTGCTACTACCATATCACATGCAAGCTTCTTTAATGGCTTCACTGAGCAGATTCACAATGGAGAGGATAGTTCTAACACATCCCTGACAAATACTCTTGCCGAATTCGATCCCTTCTCCCCATCCTCGTTGTACCCCGAGCATGAGATCAATGCTACTTCTGATCTCAACATGGACCAAGATTACGATTTTTCACAATTTTTCGAAAAATTCGGAGGAGATAACCACAATGAGGAGAACAGTATGAATGTAGAGTACAGTCATGATCTCCTTATGTCCGATGTTTCCCAAGAAGTCTCATCAACTAGCGTTGATGATCAAGACAATATGGTAGGAAACTTCGAGGGGTGGTCAAATTATCTTGACCATACTAATTTTATGTATGACACCGACTCAGACTCGCTCGAAAAGCATTTCATATGACTCTTCATATCCAGACAGAAAGGTTTCAATCTATTCGACGACGTAACTATGGTTCTGTATCCAAGGTTAGTCTCGCTCGAACGAGATGGTGTGTATGTATTTAATATTTGGGTTGTTTAGTATATGTCCAAGGCCTCATGGTTTAATTACGATGTTAATTAAATAAGGGTTTATCTCAGGCTTCCCCTAAAATAAAATAAAATTGGGTTTGAGTTAGGGTTTCTCTTACATTGAGAACCATGCATGTAACCTCGCGAATCAATTAGTAATTGATTTGCGCGGGCCACGATGTTTTATACTAATATATTTATTAATAAAGCTTGTTTTATTTCTCTTATTTTCGTAGTACTTCCCATTATAATCATCGTCGCCCATTATAATATCAATTATGCTCTTTTTGGTTTTTATGCTCGTCTTTATGATTAACTCATTTATTGTTTTCCAATGGCATGAACGTAGTGGATCTGCTGGTACCTTTCGTTGGATTTGAACCGACCACAACATCCCTCTTTGCTATTTTAGTATAAATAAGAAATGTATAAAAAATAATACTAATAAACAAAAATGCTCAAACGAAAAAGACGTTGCAATAAAAGGGTATTTGTGTGGGCAATAAACCATTTACATAAAGCCAAAAGATCACGAGGTGAAACAGAACTCTAATTGGATTTCTGACCCGACAAATCTTGTCTAAAGACAAAATAGAATCCTAATAATAATGAAATTTTTATTACAATAGTATAAAGTTTTTATCATAATATTTATGTGCATATTATTTAATTCGATCTAATAGTCAAATAATTTGAATGAATTCTTCGTTTTATAATTTTCATATTTTCTTTGATATGATTTTTTATTTCCTTGTTTCATTTTTCAAAGATATTTTTGTGTTGCCATGAAAATACCTTAACACGTAGAAACATGCTTTCATACATTAATACACTAACCAATTCCAAAAAAAAAAAAAAAAGATAAGGTGTATTGGAGTTTTTTGTTTTTGTTTTGACAAACAATTCTGATGAGAAGTCTTACTCACTTTTCATAAATGGCCTTTAGACCCACTCATCCCTCAATAACTTTTTTAATTGAAAAAAAAATGAATTGTAAAAATGCCCCTATGATCTTACAAAGAGGCGCAAAACAATGCAACTTACAAGTTACAAGACCAAATCGTTGTGATTGCTCTCGACCCCATTCCTGCTATGCGGCTTTTGCATCGATCGTCAAGAATTCTACATTTGTTTTACCTTATATTAGAACTCGACCATCGTCCACGACTGATTCGTTACTCAATATTACTTGCAAATTTTGTTTTAGTTACTTTCATTCGTATAAGTATATTGAGAATTATTTTATATTACGCGAATGAAGATAAGTAAAACTTAGAGGGACATATATTAGTAAGAGCTATAATTTAATCAACAAATATTTTGTTAATATGCATTAAAATTAATATGATCACTCGTTAATAGTATCTTTCCATATAATATACCACTAGCCTTGTCTCTCAGCTTTCAGTTTAGGTTCTAGTTAATAGTTATATATATTTTCTTCAATTATTATGCATTTGGAGTAGCTATGTTTAAATAAAAAATTAAAAAAAAAACTTGAAAAATTAAAGCAAACACATTGTTTATCAGAAATTTTAGTGGAAAAATAAAAGATGAAAACTTTGTTGGTCAAAAACTCCTTTTTGTATTATAGGTTATTTTACATTAAACACGTTTTTGCTAAATATGTGTGAGCGCTTTTTCTTGTCGGCATGTGTGCAGCTTTTAATCAGTAAGATGATACTTTTAATTTCACCGGTTGTCAACTTGCAAAGAAAGAGCCAAACCACTCAAATTACGTTAATCATATAGCAATATTGTTTTAGAAATTAGAATACCAATATAATCCAATGTTTTCTTTTGTGAAAAACACACTTTATTTAACGATTAAACGAATACATTATATGCATTATCTAACAAAAAGTAAAAGTACTAGATTTTTATGCTAAGAGATTGGTCTTCCGATCGAATCCATTACATCCCTAAAATGTTAATCATTGGAGTTCTGTAAACAGAATAGACTTAAAATGTGGGATAAGCCACAAAAACTATATAGGACCATCTGCACAAAAGTAATTAGGCCTAATGCTACTGGGCTTTACTTAAAAGCCTAAAATAGTATTGTGACGAATGTGGAGAGCCGTTTTGGATTTATTCAACCCGTTAATAAATGTTTAAATCACTTTGTAAATGTAAGATGGTTACTAATCACTTTTACGAGGTGATTTGAAGCAATTAAGTAATGCAGAGATTACGATATAATTTTGGGAAGCATCAACTTTTGACCAACGCTTTGAATCGCTCTCTTTCTCTATAAATAGCCATTTCTCAAACTCATTCTTTACAAACTCATAAATCTCCAAATTCTTGATCATAATCAAATCTGAAGAATGAGTGGGAAAAGCAGTAGCGGCGGTGGAGGAAAGAGCAGTGGCGGTGGAGGAAAGAGCGGCGGCGGTAGTGGAAGTGGCAACGGAGGAAAAAGTGGTGGAAGTGGCAACGGTAACATGGTAGCACCAGGGACAAATGGGGGTGCTTACATTTCAAGAAGTGGATTTGAGAGTAACCCTCAAGGTTACTTTAGTAACTTGCATGGTAGTGGTCCTAGTGGACAAAGCAAGAAGTGACTTGAGTGTTTGTATTATACTACAACTCTACAAGCATGCATGAGTCATCTTCTCTGATCTATTATTCTCTAGTTAATAAAATGCAATGAAGTATTAAATAAATGAGATTTTTATCTTTATGAAGTGTTTGTGCTTAGACCCACTTTTCCTAATTCTTAATCAATCTCGTTAGTCCTCATGAACTATGCATCTATGGGCAGATATAAAGAGAGCCAACAAGATCATGGTTCATGGGCCTTCTTGGATCACTATCCAAGACATAAAAGCATCATGTAATAGATTTACAAATACGAAATCTATCAAAAGGGACTAACATTAGGTTGGCTCAGCTTCAGTTTTTGTTTTATATCGTTGACAAATATAAAAATTTTACATGTTAATTTAAAATTTGTCAATTGTTTAAAATTTTACTTATCAAATTGAATCTTGAATTTCTATTACATTTTTTATATTTTATTTATTGAAACTATAAAATTGACCTCAAAAACTATATATTTATTATTGACCAAAAAAACCATATGTATTATTCTTTCATTTATTTACTGGTAAAAAAGATCTGGATTTACTCATTCCCACAAAATTACAAGTCAGCAGCAATAGAGAACCAACCGTTTGAGATAGAGATAAGCTGCATTGGATCATCCGAACAAGGAAGACGTTACCCACGAGACCGTAATCACACGTGGCGGATTCTCAGATATTCTCCTCTTTTTTGCCTTTTCCCGGAGAATAAAGTTTCTGGTTTTTTTTTTTGTTCGAGGGAGATAATTGGTGTAGAGACGAAGCAAGAAGGAGGAAGAGGAAGAAGAAAGAAACGATTGGGGTTTTCTCTCAGAAGCTACACCCACCAACTCTTTCAGGATTCTAGTTAGAGAAAATTTGAATCTTTGATTCCGACATGTCGACCTCCGCCGCTTCCTTGTGTTGTTCATCAGCTCAGGTCAATGGGTTTGGTCTTAGGCCTGAAAGGTCGCTTCTTTACCAACCCACT
The DNA here is from genome assembly GCF_000004255.2 of Arabidopsis lyrata subsp. lyrata. NCBI lineage: Eukaryota > Viridiplantae > Streptophyta > Magnoliopsida > Brassicales > Brassicaceae > Arabidopsis > Arabidopsis lyrata. The sequence goes on along the minus strand of NW_003302548.1, from coordinate 20,001,006 downwards.
TCGTTTTTTTTCTCCAGGTAAATCAATTATCATGATTTTGTTCTAGTTACTACGATTGCTCATGGATAGGTTTGTTTGGCATCGTTAATTTGAAATTATGTGGTAATTGAAGATTACTTTATTTGTATCATTAGCGGATTTGGTTATATAAATGAAGTGTCTTTGTGGATATTGTTGCTTGAGTAAACATTATCAAGGTCCTGCAGTAGTATAGATGTTGTTGATCTTGAGAGCTTATGCTTTTGATTTTGTCACTTTACAAAGATTCAATCTGCATTAACTGTTGTTATCTTTAATTTACACTTTGGTATGCAAACTTTTTGCAGAAGGAGAAGTCATGGAATTGTCAAGGCCTCAGCTCGGGTTGATAAGTTTTCCAAAAGTGATATCATTGTTTCTCCCTCTATTCTCTCGGCTAATTTCGCCAAATTAGGCGAGCAGGTTTTTGTTGCTCTCCTTTTTTTTGGTTTCTAGTTTCAATTACTTCTTCTGTTTTGTTTCTCCTTTTTATTTTGTTTTCCGCCTTCTTCCAGGTTAAAGCAGTGGAGTTGGCAGGTTGTGATTGGATTCATGTTGATGTGATGGATGGTCGTTTTGTTCCCAACATTACTATCGGACCTCTCGTGGTTGATGCTTTGCGCCCTGTTACAGATCTTCCATTGGATGTTCATCTTGTAAAGACTTACTCCTTTTTCTTATTTCTCTGTATATGGTTTCTTGATGTTTCGAGTCACCTTTCTGATTAGAGATTCTCCAAAATCAGATGATAGTGGAACCCGAGCAGAGAGTACCAGATTTCATCAAAGCAGGTGCAGATATAGTCAGTGTACATTGCGAACAGCAATCGACCATCCATTTGCATCGCACCGTCAATCAAGTACTCATATTTTCATGCTTCCACTTTTTAAAATTTCCTTCTGGTGGAGTGTTCTTAACAATAAAATCTTACATTGTACTGCTACAATGGTGTTTAGATAAAAAGCTTAGGGGCTAAAGCTGGAGTTGTCTTAAACCCTGGAACCCCATTGAGTGCAATAGAATATGTCTTGGATGGTGAGTTTTTCTGTCCTAACACTGCATTTGCTTTGGCGATAGATGATTAAGATTTCTCATTGGAATATCATTTGTTTCTGATATCAGTGGTGGATTTGGTCTTGATCATGTCGGTCAACCCCGGTTTTGGTGGACAGAGCTTTATCGAAAGCCAAGTAAAGAAAATCTCGGACTTGAGAAAAATGTGTGCAGAGAAGGTATCGATCGAGTAACTTCTTTCCAAGTGAAAGTCCATTCTCTTCTCAAAACATTGTCTTGTTTTTTTTCAGGGAGTAAACCCATGGATTGAAGTTGATGGTGGTGTCACTCCAGCGAATGCGTACAAGGTGAAGCTCAGATACTCTTCCGAGTTTCATCTTTAACTCGCATTGTGCTGCTGTAGATATTTCTGTGCCGTAGAGATCTCTCGATAATGAATCTTTTGTGAGCTCTAATAGGTTATTGAGGCTGGAGCAAATGCTCTAGTGGCTGGATCAGCTGTATTTGGAGCTAAGGACTACGCAGAAGGTATAGAGATAAAACCGATGTTTATATTACTTTCTGAGTTTAGCCAGTAGGAATATATAACATTTGTTTTGTTTGTTTGTTGAAAAATCTGCAGCTATAAAAGGAATTAAGGCCAGCAAGAGGCCAGAAGCTGTAGCTGTGTAATGTGAAGAAACAACAAGCCAAAAAGAGTCTGTTAAACTTAGGTTAATGATTTCGCCCATGTTTGTATCTTAATACTCTGCTTGCAGTACACAAATTTGAATCTTGAAATCGAAAAACTTGTAAATTTGAACCTTTCCCTTTGCTGTTTCTTCCATTTTTTGATGAGCAAATTCTGCTTCCGGATTTTGTCTGAGTTGCTATAACTTTGATTTCAGGAACAGTTAAAAAGTCAAAGACGATCACCAGAAGTCCAAGATGCTGTCATTGTCTCCATTCGCCATAAGAATCAATCTATATATCTACAAAGTAGGCTCCTCTATATTATTCTGTACCATTGTCTTGTAAATTGAGGATATGCAGATTCCATACATTTTGCAATGAAACACTGTAATAAGAAATATGCTGTTACATGTGTTTTTGACTTCAAATAAAGCATTTCATTTGTCTTGCGACTCTTGCCCAAACACTCAGTGATAATCACTTTGTTCTATCTCCTGTAAAAGTTTTATCCCTTATTTACAACGAAGAGCCTGAGATTGAACCAAAAAATCGTGAAGCTCGCAAGATTAACAGATATTGACTAGCAGGAATTGCTGCCAATTAGCAGATAGTTCCCAAACGACTTGAATTGGTCAAGAAACAAGCTGATCTTAGATATCCATTCTCTTGATAAAACATGGCTAGCAATTGATTCACCATAAGGTTTGGCAATATCCCAGTTTTGATCATGTCACAGTGCAACATCATTGTATCTGTAATACGCTTTTCTCGGAGGTGGGCCTTTAACATCGATACGTAACTCCATATGTCAGGGGTTACCCCGCCGGATTTCATGTCTGAGAAGAATCTGCTAGCTCTAAGAATGTAGCCGTTCTGACATAACCCTTCAATCAAGCATGTAAACCCCACATATTTCCAGCAGCTCCTCTGGACAATGGATTTACCGGTTGCAGCTTGATTGTTTTCTAGATAAAAATCGATGGCATCAGAGAGTCGCCCTTCTTTCCAGAATCCATCTACTAGGCAAGCGAACGTGTGATCATTGGGGTGAATTCCAGCCTCTAGCATGTCACTGTACAGTCTGAGTGCTTCTTTCATGTTGGCCTCCTTGAAATGCGCATCAATCAAAGTTGTGTAGGTCACAACATCAGGAACTATACCTTTAATGGTCATCTCGAAGTACAAGCCCATTGCAGCTTTTATGTTTCTCACTTTGCAGTAACCGTCGATCAAAGTAGAGAAGGTTATGATGTTGGGTTCTACCCCACTTGATGTCATCTCAGAGCACAAATCCAGAGCTTTCTCTATGTTGTACTCTTTACAAAACCCATGAATCAGCGAATTGTAAGTCACAGAGCTCGGAAAAATTCTCTCATTCTTCATCCTCTGAAATAATCGATTTGCTTCTGCTAGCCGCTCTTCAGTACATAGCCCGTTGATAAGTATAGTATAAGTGAATACATCAGGCGAAAGATTCAAACTTTCCATCTCAGAAAGTAATCCCATTGCTTCCAACATGTTCCCTGATTTGCACTGTCCATGAATTAAACAGTTATAAACATATAAATTAGGATCAACCCCAAACTTCACCATATGCACGAAAAGGCTTCTTGCAGCTACCAATTCGCGAGCTTTGCAAAACCCATCGACCAATGTGCCGAAAACAACAACATTTGGCAGCAATTCAGCAACAAGAATCTCCTTATACAAGCCGTAAGCTTGTCTCAGGTTACCGGTCTTACAATAACCATCAATCATTGCACTGTAAGTATACAAGTTTGGAACAACACCATGTATCTTCATCAACTCGAACATTTTCTCCGCTTCTTCCATCTTATTTTCCCTACACAGATCACGGATATATATGGTATAGATATAAACATTTGGCTTGACCCCTAACGACGTCATTTCATCAAGAAGTTTCTCTTTCTTGGAGGGAAAACCTTGCTTGAAACAGCATTGAAACAAAACTGAGTAAATGTGGACATCAGGGACCAACCCACGAGAGATCATAAGTTGGTAATCAACCCAGACAGAATCAAACCTTCTCCTTCTAACCAATCCATTCAAAATGGCAAGACAAGCTTTCGAATCCGGTGAACATCTCATCTCTCGACTCACCCAAAGAGCATCTTCAAACAAACCCATCTCCAAAAACTCCATGATCAATAGACTAAACACTCCGATACTGAATTTTGGACTCTGAATATCTTCAAGAGCATTGAAAAGTCTATGAGAAATGTTAGTCGGCTCACTGTAGCGCCTGAGACGTTCTATGAGGCTTTTTATCAAACACCTGGCGAGCGTATACTTGTGAGCTCCGGTTAAAACATGAATTACAGCTGAAAAAGATTGGAGATCCGTTGTCTTCGAGAGCCGAGAAATCGAAGACGTTTCGAACAGCCTGAACGCTTCTTCCGCTGATCTGCATTTCAGTATTGCTTCAGCCAGACTCGAAGAAGAAGACGACGACAAAGAGAGCAACGAAGATGCTGAATTTGGCAGATAAGGTGACTGAGAGAACAATCTAAAGGTGAAAAATTGAAACTTGTAGAAGTAAGCTGAAGAAGTTCTTCTATGTTGGAGAAACAGATGCTTCAACATCTGGACAAGAGATTGTACGAATCTGCTGGTTCCGTAATGGTACAATACTCTCGTTGGTTTATTCCGGTTAATATTCATCAGTTCTTAAACAGGGTGAGAATAAGTAATTTGATGCATTTTGGTATGTAAGCAAAATAGCCAAAATTGTCAAGGGACTAGGGGCGATGAATGTACTTAGTTTTTGATTCCCATTTCTTAGTTTATGTTATAAAATTTCATTGTTTGACCAGTAATATATTTTCCCTTTTGGTATAAAGTATAAACTTTGAATTTGAAAAAAAAAGAATCTTTACAAGTAAAACAATCTAAACCAAAAATATATTTTTGTTAGGAAACCGACAGAGAGAAAGAGAAGCTGGCCTTTTCCTAGCAAATTGGGCAAAGAATACCCACCTTACCAAGTTATCTTCCTCATATAAATCTCTGCTCAATTTCGATAAAAAGTTGAATCCTTTTTCACATTTTCCGCTCAATTCGATCCGACCCGTTAACAATGGTTGGTCTAACTACACCAGAGGATCGTTCAGAGATTGCCTTTTTCGACGTCGAGACGACTATTCCGTTCCGAGCTGGTCAAGGGTACGCGATTCTGGAGTTTGGATCGATCCTGGTTTGCCCCAAGAAGCTTGTGGAGCTAAGAAACTACTCTGTCCTGGTTCGACCCGCTAATCTCAACCTCATCACGCCTCGGTCCGTGAAGTGCAACGGCATCAAACGAGAAGACGTCGAATCAGCTGCTACCTTTGCAGATATCGCCGACACCGTCTACGATATTCTTCATGGTTGGGAACTTTCTTCTTCTTCTTCCTCCTTTTTTAAATTTCGTCTCTTTTGTTTGGTCTTTGGTGTATGGTACGGCTGAATTTGAACTAGAAGCAAAAAAAATCTCTTCTTTTGAGTTTCTGTGTCCAATGGAGATTCAGGTGTGTTGATGTTCTGCTTTTTGGGTTCATTTTGTAGGAAGGATATGGGCAGGACACAACATATTGAAGTTTGATTGTCCAAGGATAAGCGAAGCATTTGCTGAGATTGGACGAGATCCACCAGAGCCAAAGGGCACTATTGACTCGTTGGCTTTGCTTACTCAAAGGTTTGGGAGAAGAGCTGGTGATATGAAGGTAAAAATTAAGATATCTGGTGCTGAGTTTTGAAGTGATTTCTTCTCGTATAATTAGAGTCATGATTGATCTTGCTCTGTGTATTTTGAATTTACTTGATGGAGATGAGCTCTTGAATTCGAATTTGACGATTTTGATGGATGCTTATTCTGTTTTCCTGTGGACTTTGATTGAACAGATGGCGACTTTGGCTTCATACTTTGGACTTGGCAACCAGACGCATAGGTATTTAAATATGCGAGCTATTTTTGCATTTCGGTGTTTTAATAAGCCGGTTGAGTTCTAATGCTTGTATGCTTTTTGTTATCTCTTAAGGAGTCTGGACGATGTCAGGATGAATCTCGAGGTTCTCAAGTATTGTGCCACTGTTTTGTTCTTGGTATGCTCTCTTTATCTCTTCGATTTTGATTACCTTGTGTTGTGTCCCAGTCGCTCTGTCGCATGTTTTTTTAGAATAGAGATTTTAGTGATTCAGAAACATGCTATTTTTCAACAGGAGTCAAGTCTTCCAGATGAACTAATAGAGAACTCGGTTACTACTACTACTCCAGAAACAAGTTCAAGAAGGCGTAGGAATATCAAAACATCTCCTCTGCAATCTCCTGCTGATCATCAGACAGGAGAGAACAGTACAACTATACCTATTTTATCATTTGTTTCATCCGCAGAAGCTCAAACGGATCCGTTTGATATGAGCACTTTGAGGAACGAAATAGCCCCAGAGGTTCTTCAATCAGATGTTCCCATGGAAGAAGAACAAAATCAGCAGTCTGAGACTGTTACCTCTGAGGGTACCTGTGACCAGGAAGGATTCTTGGAGCTAGATAAAATGTCTATTTCAAGTATCAGAGCAACTCATGTCCCATTATATGACGGGAGCCAAACAATGAAGGTACAGCTCTGCCTTGGGGACAGACCCCTTCAGCTCCATTGTCCTCATCTGAGAGTACGGTTTGGAATCAATGGGAAATTTATGGATAAAGCTGGGAGACGGAGGTTGAACTTTGTAGTTGATCTGTATCCAAGTCTCTGCAACGTACTTCAAGAATGTGACAATGCTGCACAGACAATATCTGTTGATTCAGGCAGCGATTCTGACTGGAACCCGGCGGTCATTCCAATGAAAGGATTTCTGAACTGTCCCACCGCAAGGATACAGTAGGTTTTCCTGTATATCTCCTTTACTTATTTCTTTTAGAAACCATGTTTGCTTAGTTTTTCCTGATTATTTCTTTGTGCAGTATACCCACAGAGTTAAATGGAGATGTAGACCGGTATGCAGCTGAGATACACCAGAAAGAGTTCTCTGGAGCTATTGCTACTCAGAAACTCATTTCAAGCAACCCGAAGGTTGGGGAGATTGAGTCTTTGTTGAATCCGGGAACTGTTCTCGATGCTTTCTTGTCTCTGGAGCCATATGATTATCAGCAGAGAGCTGGAATCCGTCTAGTTGCTAGAAAGCTTGTTATACATTAGTAAACCTTACCCAATAGCCCACCATAGAGACTAAAGAAATCAGAGTTTAGTGTACTGTAGAGATTTATTTATGTAGTCATGAAAGAAACTCACAACTGCTGTTCCTGACAGTAGATATATAGCTGATTCTGTTCTTTGTTTCAAACTACTTGCAATCCAGATTTAGATTTTCATATGCTTCTTGTAACCGAATTTCATTTCTAGTCTTGTGTCCATTAGTAAAGAGAGAAGCTTTAAGTTATGGAACACAAGTCTCTCTTTTTATCTTTCCATGTAGCAATTATATATTTGTGAAACAGGTGAGGAAACAAAGGAAAAGCAAGATTCAAGTAAATGATGCTGGAAGGAGAAGAAAGGTTACTACATCTTAGTTTCTTACTGAGAGAATGTGAGTGAACATGATAAAAACACATTATATATTTATCAACGAACTAAGCTAAACTCACGAGAGCTTTTCAATGCTCCGCCAAAGTTGAGCCAGAAGAGCCAACGTTTCCGTTCGAGAGGACTATTCAGATATTTTTTGGCTGTAGCAGCATCATCCTTTTCGTGTCAGTCAATCAACATCTTGTGTTGTTTGATAAGATGCAAGCAAACAGGTATAACACAACACGGTTTTCAGTTCTCGATGATTCTTCAACTTCCCAGAGCATCATCCTGAGGAGATGAATTGTGGTTCTCCTCTTCCTCTTCTTCTTCTTCCTCCTCTTCCTCATCATCATAGTCAGCAGAGTCAGGCTGTCCATTTAAATCAACATTGACGCCGTTCATCTTCCTAACAAACTGACCCTTAACACGCGGTCTCCTCTCCGCAAGGCGTTTCCTATTCACATACCTAATCTTCTTATCAAAACACCGTTGGTTCCTTTTACGTCTAAATTTCAGCAAAGCTTCCTCTCTTCTGTCAAGTTTATTTACCCTCACCTCATTAGAAGGCGGATTTCCTACCGGTGACCAAGAATGATGAACCATTGACATCTGACCATTCTGTAAAGACATCTGACTGTGCTGTAATGATGTGTTCATTGGGTGGTGGTAATAAGGATATCCCGTCATTCCATTCGGATGATTTGGTTGGCAATGAGGAAGTTGATGACCCCATGGGGATGATTTGGTTGGCATCATGGCTGCTGATTGCATCATAACTTGGTTCATGACCCCATGCATATAGTAAGGATAGGCATTTGGTGCAGAGAAACTCAACCCATCAACTTGAGACGAATCTTTACTTCGGTTCATAGCAACCTGGGGAGTATTCATATTTCCTTCTTGGTAGTTCCTACCATGAGATTCCATTGATGTGGGAAGCGTGCGTGACCGCTCAAGGGAATGTTGATAGTTGGCGCCATTCTGTAAGTTCTCTCCTTGAGAATGGTATTTCTCAGTCTCTCTACTTCCGCGTGCTTGTTTGGAGTTGTTGATCCCTTTACTAGCCACCGCTTGAAACTTCTCCGCCAAACCCCGATGAAGATGAAGTGAGCCATATCCATTGACAAGAGGAGCATCCTGACCGTTATTTCTAAAGACAGTAGATTTTGGTGTTGTTCCGCATGCTTGTTTGGTGTTGTTGATCCCTTCACTAGCCACCGCTTGAAACTTCTCTGCCAAACCCCGATGAAGATGAAGTGAGCCATTTCCATTGACAAGAGGAAGATCCTGACCGTTAGTTCTACGGACAGTAGATTTGACATATGTAAAGAAAGCAGAGGACTCTCCGATCTTCAATCTACTTTTCTTTGGTGCTGAAGAAAATTGCGCTGCAAAAACCCCTACTATATTAGAATTCACTAATACAAAGGTAAACCTTTTTAGAGACTAGCTATTAGAGAGTGCGACATCAAAGAGAAACATTCACCTGGATTACTATTTCTTTTCATTGGCTCATGGTGAGACCCAGCAAGATGATCCAATGGAGGCTCTATAGCAGTAACAGCAAGAAAAGAAGTGGCTGTTCCATCAGCACCAAGACCACCATCACCAGCATGAACAGGAGCAGTAGCAACAGACCACTACCAGCAAAAGCATGAGTACAAGCCAAAAATCAGTTCTTCCCCATTTTCAGAGGGCTTTAAACTGTCAAATACTTTCTCACCTCATTTTCCTGGTGACTTAAATTTCCTCTCTGCAGGTTGGTGGACCTAAGACTTCTCTCATCTGTGTCGTCAGAGAACAGATTAGTACTATTTGTGTTTGGATCACTTGGATCAGATCCCACGAGATCAAAATCATAGCTCAACATATTCTTCTCAGCAAGTCCTAGCTGCCAAAACAAACATATGACGCATAGAGGTCTTTTATTTCCAAAAGACGACAGACAGACATAAAAGTTATGCTATCAATAAATGCGCAAAAGACAGTAAGACGCATAGAGAGAACTTGAGACAAGCAAAACAAACCATGCGTCTTCTTCTCCACATGTGTGTCCACAAGTTCAGAAGCTCGTTGGTCCGAAGAGGCTTCACAAGGTAGTCAGCTGCACCTAGCTTCAAGCACTTTACCACGACAGGGACTTCGTCTTGCCTCGACATCACTTAAATAGAGAATATTATAAGATTATTTAGCATCAAGCTAATGATCATGCTGTAAAATCACTTTGATAAGCAGAGAAAATACAGCTCCACGAATAGATAATACAACGAGAAGAACAGTAAAAAACACAGCCTACTTATCACAGGGATTCTCCGAAGATCTTTGTCTCGTGTGATGTACCTCAGCATCTTCATACCCTTAGCCATTGGGAGATCAATTTCAGCCAGTATTATATCGATATCAGGTCCCTCTGCATTAAGGGCATCAATCACCTGCCTTGCTGATTTCACTGAAGTCACTGAATTCAGAAAAAAAAAACAATCCATCCAATATATCATCATTTAGTCTTGAACAACAAACACTCAAACAAAGTGTACAAAATAAAGCAATACACACTATCGATGCATTCAAAAACTTCTTGATCAAATCTGACCAATGAACCATACTGACTCAAAAAGCCAGACAACAAGAACCTTTAATAGATCTGTAATCTAAAGTAGTAGTCCCAACTTGGCAACAGATAACAAAATAAAAAGAGGATCTTTGGCAAACATACCCTGATAAGAACACTCTGAAAGGAGAGTGAAAACTTCTCCCAAGCTCTTGGAATCATTGTCACAAAGCAAAATCCTAACTCTGCTTCTATCAATAAACCCATCTCCTCCCTTACACTCACCGTTCAAATCCATGATCAGATTAACAGCTAAACCCACCAAAAAAATATCTAATCACAGAAAACTATCTTCCCTAACACAAAAAAGAAAAAAAAAAAAAGAAAAAAAGATTATACAAAAGTAAAACAAATAAAACCGACAATAGTAAGTGCTATGATACTTCCATGGCCAAATCAGAACTAGGGTTTTTCGGTACACTGTCCCTACAAAGTCGCCTAATTTATCCTCTACAAAAGTCAAGTAATCTCACAACCAAACAAAAACTACTCTTTTAATCCCCCAACCTAATTCATTATCCATGAGAACAAAAAAGATAAGCTAAATCTAAGAGCAAAGAGCTGAAATTCTTTTGATGCTATATCGAATCAAGAATCGACAAAACAGCTCAACAAAAGTCACCGGAGATCCGGCGTAACGCCGGCGGTGAGATGAAGAGGAGAGAGAGAGAAGGTGAATTTCCGACAAGAGAAGTGAGAAGAGAAAGAAGACTCATAGTTTTGTTTTGTCAATCAATGGTCAAATTATGAGACGCGAAAAAGAGGCAAAATGGGGAGAGAGAGAGAGAGATGGTAAATCTGAGACCGTTGACAGTGGATAGAATTGGACGGTGGAGATTGAGACTTTTTCTTACGCGTTAGCTTAATGGGTGGGGACATTGGGATATTTTAGGCCAAGGAGATGACGTGGACTATAAAAAGTGCAGCCATATAAAAAAAAAAAGTGGTCTTGGATAGTTTGGTTGAGATAGAAAAAAGGCCACGTCATCTTGAGAAAAATATCTCATGATATTTATTTTTGTTTTGATATTATTATGGTGGACACAACATCAACAAAACATATCAAAATATCGACAGAAAAAAGATTTGGAAATCTTTTAAAAATACATATATGACCAGATCAGACCAAACCATCAGAAACCAAACTTTAGGTATTCGGCTTCATTTCGTTTATCAAATATATTAAAAACAAGAAGGAAAACTATTATCAGATGTTTTTTTCTCCTGTTATTCAACTAGAGATACAAAAAAAATACAGAAAATTTTACTTTTATAGCATCGCATCATAAATACTCCTAAAAATGATGAGATTTTCTAAAAGCAATAGATAGATGAAAACACAGTTAGCTTTATAGTTATAACACTCCTTTCATGGTTGTTGTAGATGATTTAGGCATTATGATTCATTTATTTCTGAAAGTGGTCGAAATCAAGCTATATGACATGTTCTTGTCTTTCAAATTAGATGTTTTAACAAATTTTCAAGTGTTTTTTTTTTTTTTTAATTATACCTTGTAATAATGCATGTGCAAATAGTCTTGTAAACAGGAAATTAGCACGATGGTTAATCTCATCATCAGTAGTTGGGAAACAAATAATTAAGTTGTCATAATCATAGAAAGAGTTAATTGGTAGGCTAAACGTTTTTACAAGTCGACAAGCTAAAATTTAATTATTTATCACCGATTGGCTCTATATAGCAGCTAATCCCGTTTGTACAAGTGGACCAATGATGCATGAAATATTGGGATTATTACGGATTTTGCCTTTTTTATAATGACATTTATGGATTTTGTCCTTTTTTGAATTGTTTATGGATTTTGTTTTTTTTAACACTTAAAAATATACGTATTTTTGATTTTTTTTTGCAAAAATACGTATATTATACCAAATACTAAACCCTAAGAACAAATGGAACCGACTAAACCCCAACATAACGAATGAAACGCATGTTAAATCATATTTTTGGAACCTAAAAAAAGACAAAATCTTTAAACAATTCAAAAAAGGGTAAAATCCATAAATACCATAATAAAAAAGGGCAAAATCCGTAATTAATTCTGAAATATTTCGACTTCATTTACCGCAAGACACGTTTTGTCCCGGTCCAACTTTTATTACGTTTTGCATCGACCATTGACCAAATTAATTTATTATCGTGTTAAATTATTCATGCAATTTCATTACTATTTTTATTTTATTGCCGGCCTTCGCAGTGATCATTCCGGTTAGAATTTGACTTATAGAACCATCGTGTCCCGATTCTCGGTTTTATCCGGTCCGATGCCGGTTCTAATCTAGCAAGGATGACATCCAAAAGACCAAAGTACCCCTTTCAGACACGCGGGGTCTGTCACAAATGTATATATTGCGTGCGGTCTCTAGAGACTAGAGTTCTGCAAAATCAGGTCTTTTAGTAGAATTTGAATTTCGTGTTGCTTGAAGAATTTTCACTGAAGCTGTAACTGAGGAGAAAATCTTACATCCCTTTCAATGGTGTATCTCTCTTGGTCTTCGAGAACCTTATGCATACCACGTGCTTGATGAAATTCCCCAGAGAAGATGAGGTCCATTGTCAGATCAAACGGGATTGTGTTTGTAACGAATACAATAAAGCTGACACGTTATTTTTGCTCTCATCATTTGGTAGATCGACCGGACCGTGCATCGACTGAATTGCAGGAAGTTATTAGGATTGTTTCTTCCCCAATTGGTGGTTTAGATGATCTTGAAAAAAATTTGAACCAGGTTTCGGTTTCTCCATCATCCAACCTTGTTACCCAAGTGATTGAGTCTTGCAAGAACGAGACTTCACCGAGAAGGTTGTTGAGATTTTTCTCCTGGTCGTGTAAAAGCCTGGGATCTAATGTACACGACAAGGAGTTCAACCATGTCCTAAGAGTTTTGGCTGAGAAGAAGGATCACACAGCTATTCAGATACTCTTATCAGATCTCAGGCAGGAGAATCGGGCGATGGACAAGCAAACGTTTAGCATTGTCGCTGAAACTCTGGTTAAGATTGGTAAGGAAGAAGATGCAATAGGTATCTTCAAGATCCTGGACAAGTTTTTATGCCCACAAGATAGCTTTACTGTGACGGCTATTATAAGTGCGCTCTGTTCCAGAGGACATGTGAAGAGAGCATTGGGAGTTATGCATCATCACAAGGATGCAATCTCAGGGAATGAATTGTCTGTGTATAGAAGTCTTTTATTCGGGTGGTCGGTACAAAGAAACGTGAAGGAAGCAAGAAGAGTTATACAAGATATGAAATCAGCCGGGATTACACCGGATTTGTTCTGTTTCAACTCGTTGCTTACCTGCCTCTGCGAAAGAAACGTGAATCGAAACCCATCTGGGCTTGTTCCTGAAGCTTTGAATATTATGTTGGAGATGAGGTCTTACAAAATCCAACCTACGTCTATTAGTTACAACATATTGCTTTCTTGTCTAGGAAGGACGAGAAGGGTGAGAGAGTCTTGCCAGATTTTAGAACAGATGAAGAGATCGGGATGTGATCCCGATACAGCGAGCTATTACTTCGTTGTGAGGGTTCTGTATTTGACAGGAAGGTTTGGTAAAGGAAACCAAATTGTGGATGAGATGATCGAGAGAGGACTGAGACCCGAACACAAATTCTATTATGATCTGATCGGGGTTCTTTGTGGGGTCGAGCGGGTAAATTTTGCACTTCAATTGTTTGAGAAGATGAAGAGAAGCTCAGTGGATGGTTATGGTCCGGTTTATGATCTGCTCATTCCAAAACTATGTAAAGGAGGAAACTTTGAGAAAGGAAAAGAGCTTTGGGAAGAGGCAATGTCACTTAATGTTACACTTAGTTGCTCCATTAGTTTGCTTGATCCATCTGTCACAGAGGTTTTCAAACCTATGAAGAAGAAAGAAGAAGCTGCAATGGTGGATCGTCGTGCACTTAACTTGAAGATTCACGCTACAATGAATAAAGCGAAGCCAAAACTGAAACCAAAACCGAAACGCAGGAGCAAGACAAAGAAGAAGAATCTGCGGCAATGATGATTTTTTCTAGCCATGTATCACAATAAACTCAGGTAAGATGTTTGCTTTAGTAATGCAGAAGCAAAGGACATGAGATTATTTCGTTGTTCTCTTTGTCTCATTGATTCTTATTCTGAAAAATTCCAGTTTTGAGAAACTCAGAAAGAGAAGAATACAAACAAAGACAAAAGAATCTTGTGATCAATTCGAATGTGTTATTTTTACAAGTAACTCGTTCATCTGAGTAATCTGATGCAAGAGTTGAGCTATTCTCTGCAGAAACACACAAATCAGAAACTTGTTAGGAACGAGAGATGTAATGTAACTATAGGTGTCTCATTGACATTTCGTCTAACACTTGGTAGGAATTAATAAAAAAAAAAAAAAACAGAGCAGGAATGAGATTCCAAACCTCGTCTCTCTCTTTGATAGTATCTCTAAAATGAGCTGCGATGATTTCTCCTTTTTGATGTCGCCGGCGAGTTCGGTTCCGCATCCACCACCAAAGCACTATGACCATGACCGGATAAAATGACCGGAGAGTCTTTGAGAAGGAACAGAGACTGTTTCTGGAGAAGCAAGTCACCAAATTCTGGAACTTTGGCATTACTCGAGCGAGAAGAATCTTCCACCAAACTTGGATTATATCAATCTCAATTATGGATTTCCACCGAGATTTCCCGACAGCTTCTGACGGCTGAGAATGCGATTTCCGGCAAAACTGAAATTGTTCGTCTGAATCGGACGGAGACAAGGAAGAATCTGAGAGTCTCGACGAAGATGAAGGAGAGGAGGATTCCGACGGATATTCTCGGTCCTTATCGAATCCGTCGATGTAGAGATTCTCGTGGTTGATCGGCGGGAAGATAGCGAGATCGTCCTTAGCGAAATCAGTCGATTCTCTAACGAAAACCATTGGAAATTGGGGATCGTTTCTCAGATCAAAGTGTGTGATCCTCTGTTCTTCGCAGTCAAAGTTTTCACCTTCCACCATCTCAGGTTAGGGCCTGACAAAGGAACGATGGAGCCTACCTGAAACTCAAAGTTTCAAACATCGGCACACGAGCGGAGCCTTTGTGTTTACGTTCGTTGATTCGTTACCCTTTTTTTTTTTTTTTTTTTTTTTTTTTTTTTTTTTTTTTTTTTTTTTTACAAATTCCCCCTAATTATTTGCCAAAAAAATTACAAATTAAATTTTATTACTTTATGTATAAAAATTAGATTCAGATGATCTTGATTTTATGAATATTGTGTGGTGTATACAGAAAAGTTTTAAAATTTTGAATTAGTTATTTATATAACCAAAATAACTAAGCTTATCTTATATAACTTTTTTTTTTTGGTGAATAGCTTATCTTATATAACTACGAGAACTGCAGTTGATCGTAATTGAATTATTATATAATATGATAACAATTGATGCTCTAATGAAAAGTAATTTTTGGTATCGTGTAAGTAAGTATAACATGAAACAATCTTGCCAAACAATCTTGACAGGGATAACTGATTCTTATCCTATGTTATTCCTAGTACGTTTGTGTTATGGCTTCGTATCTATGGACTATCTCGACTTCATATTTATGGACTGGATAGTCCGGATTTCTCATGTGTATAGGGAGGCTAATCGTCTAGCGGATGGATTGGCAAACAATTCATTTTTTTTACCTTTAGGTTTTCATGCTTTTAGCTCGATTCTAGATAATGTTCGTTCGATTTGGTTAGAAGACGTGAATGGATCTACGCGGTCTAGATATGTTCGATTGTAATTTTTTTTTTTTCATTAATAAAGTATGGGAGACTTATGGACCACAAATAGTGGTGGCAGAAACGTTACATAATATCCAACCATCCATTCCAATTTTCGGAAGAAAACTATATTGATCATGCCATTCGTGCACCCCACAATACAAGTAATCTCCCAAAGAAATGTCGCTTATAGAGAATTGATATTACAGAACTTACGGAATCATGTATCCAATGAATGCAAAATATAATTAGTAAGAACTTGCCAAATCACTGAAATATCCATAACTCCATTCTTCAATGGTTTACCATTTAGATCCTACTATCCTAGATATTTGAGATGGTTCATTGCAAAACTAGCTTCCAATTCCACCAACTACTCTTCATCCCAATTTCATATATATATATATATATATATATATATATGTATGTATTTTTTGGTGGAAGAAAGGGAAAATTCATTATCATCAAACAAAGTATACACAACATAATCTACAAGACAACCCAATGTCTTTTTAAAATGATCACCAAGTAAAAAAAAAAATCTCATTTCCTTCAAATCAAAGGAAAGAAATAAACTAAAACTGCATTTAAGAAAGAAAGAAAAAACAAATCAAAAGGCTTTCTTAAATCCTACATCTTTTTGAAAGCCAAACTAAACATGTTAAAAAAAAAAAACCAAGCAAAGTTTCACATTGAAACCACCACCGTCACAGCACAGAATGCGATGGAGTTTGCATTTCCTCGCCGGGAATATAGTCCATTTCAATATTCATTGTAGTTTTATCCTCCGACAAATCAACTTGAGCCGACGCTTCTTGAAGTTGCAAAGCATATTCAAGATTCCACAACACATCGCCCATTCCAGGCCGATCAACACCGTACTCGGCCAAACATTTCTCTGCAGCCTCCACAAATTTCCTTAACGACCCTTTACTAATCGTTCCCACGATTTTCGGATCGATGATTTTCTCCAACATACCTTTTCTATGCAAATTCATAGCATATTCTGCTAAGTTTACTTGTTCTCTAGGTAATTGTGGGTTTATCACTGGCCTCGCGCAAAGAACCTCGAATAACACCACACCGAACGAGTATACATCAGATTTATCAGTGAGTTGTTGTCTGCGGAAGTACTCGGGGTCTAAATACCCGAAACTACCTTTCACCGCGGTACTTACATGCCCTTGTTCCATAGGGGCATCTTTTGAAAGTCCAAAATCAGAAACTTTAGCGACTAAGTTCTCGTCCAAGAGAATGTTGGTGGTCTTGACATCGCGGTGGATGATTCCTTGTGCTGCACCCGTGTGGAGATAGTGGAGTCCACGCGCTGATCCAATGCAAATCTCTAGACGTTGCTTCCAGGACAAGGTAGGAATAGGGTTGGGGTCATTTTCTTTGGAGCCGTATAGATGGTCACGCAGAGGACCGTTTGACATGTATTCGTAGACGAGAATCATCTCTTTGTTTTCATCGCAAAATCCGATTAGAGACACCAAATGTCTGTGCCTAAGTTTGGACAGCATCTGAATCTCCGTCTGAAACTCGTTTATCCCTTGCTCTGAACTCTGACTCCCTCTTTTGATCGCGACCTGCGTCCCACCATCAATTTCTCCTATGTAGACTTTTCCAAATCCTCCGACTCCAATCACAGAATTCTCATCAAAATTTTGCGTAGCGATTTGTAGTTCAGTAAAGGGAAAGTACCGTCCTAATCCTTGGTTCGAGAAAAAGCTAGAGAATCCATTGCTTTTGCTCTTCTTTGACCCGAAAATGCTCATCCGCCTCGAAGTAGACCCGCCTTTGCTTGAGATGTAACTCGAGTGACTTGCGTGTAAAGGAAGCAACCACGACGAGAAACTATTCTGTTTTTGCCAGTCTTTAGGACGTCTCTGCCATCTAACAAGCAACATGACAACCCCTAACAAAGCGGTTAGTGCCATCACAAATCCGATACCCGCAATCGCAAGCTTCTTAGAGGACATCCCACCAATAGGCCCTTTGTATTTCCCATCAACCCCGAAAAGCCCATCTAAACTCCCGGCAGCATTGTTCAGCTTCATGATCTCTAAACCGTTAAGAATGGCATTCGGTTTACCCGACTGAAGACTCGGAGTAGGACCAACTTGGACCAAGATCGAGCCATTGGTGATCGTAGACGCATTAAGCACAAAATCCGCGTAATACGCCGCGCCTAAAGCGTTGGTTAGTGAAGAGAGATCAAGTGCAGAGATTGCAGAGAGCTTGTTGATGAAAACATTGAAGACAAGATCGTTGAGCGATTTGCTTACAATGTCACAAAAATGTAGCCTAATGAAGTAATCATGACCAAAATCAACGCTCATTCTCCATGAAAGATTGAAATTAGGTTGCGAGGTTTGTGCATCCGCCATTTCCTCCGCCGTGGCATAAACTGGATTAGGAGCAATCAACGCCGTGGCTCCGCCGTCTGGATAAGTAATCGTACTTGGATCAACGGTGACATTTCTCGAACCTTCAGGGAACAAATTGTAAGGTTTATCAGAGAGCCAAGTGCGTGAGAGAGGATCAATTTTCGGAGAAATCAAATCGCCGCCAATGTTTATCCGGTGAAGGATCTCAAGAGAGAAGCTGCTTAAGCCTTTGAAGTCAGGAGCTTGAGGAACAGAGGAAGCAGAATCCGGGACAAGCTCGTCGGGAACGGAGACGATTTCAACGGCGTTGATAAAAGCGGTGGAGCCTTTATGTGGTTTGAAATAGAGAGAGAGTTTCTCGGCGGCGTAGATTAGATATTCTTTGAAGGCGATCGAAGAAGTGTCTCCGGCGGAGAAATCGTGTAAGAGAACGGTGGCGTCGGTGGTGACGGAGAAGACGGAGTTTGTGAGGTTGTAGAGAGGGTGATTGAGAGGATAAAAATGGAGGCGGATCCAGTGACGACCAGGTCGTGAAATGTAGAAAGAGTAAGTTGATTTCCCGGCGAAGATTCGAGCGGTTAAGTACAAGGGAAGGGTACTAGAATTGGAGTCGGAGATCGGGATTGAGTCGACAGAGGTTTTGATGTCTTCGTCTGTTTGAAGAAACGCGACGGATTGTTGATCGGATTTGAAATTGCGACCGTCGGAGAGTTTTGTTTCGCCGGAGGAACCACAATCGATGAGGTAGTTATCAGCTGGAGTAAATGAGGAGCTGGATTTGACGACGAGAAAGAGGAGGAGGAGAAGAGACACGTGGGAGGAGAAATGACGAAACTCTCCTCCCATTATTTGCGGCGAGGATTTGAAGGTGGTGGTGGAGGAGGAAGGAGAGATTTAGAGGAATCAAAACGAATGGTTTTAAAATTTTGAACGAAAACTACTTAAAACTTGCGGCCGGAGATACCATTTACGATCTTTGTTTTATTGATCTTAATTTAATAATTATTTTTTGTTTTGTTGGAAGCACGTTTATGGGAGCTACGTGCAAAAGTGTAAGAAATATTTTTGTTTATCGAAAACAAGAGAATTGATTTTTTAGTCAAAAGCTTAATTAATGTTTTTGGATAGGTTTCTTTGAGTTTACTATTACAAAAAGGAAAAAAAAAAAAGTGAGGAACTCTTATCCTCCATTAACGATAACTATAGTTTTTTTTTTCAGTGTTTAAAATTAATGTTCATTTTTGTTCTAAATTAGTGAAGCCATGTTTAGCTCTTTTTCGGTTTAAGATTGAATAATAATACTATTAGTACAGAAACACCCAGATATTTCATTTTATTTATAATCTCAATTATCATATCAATGACTTATCAAAAAAAAAAAAAAAAATTCTATTTGTTTGTGGACGCTTATTTTATAGAGCTGAAAAAAAAAGAAGGAATGTTTGTGGACCTCAAAAGTCAAAATGGTACCTTAAAAATCAAATTTCTCTGCAATGCTAGAAAATTTCGCCGTCTGTGGGGATCGAACCCACGGCCACGTGGTTAAAAGCCACGCGCTCTACCACTGAGCTAAGACGGCACATTTGATTGTTTTCAGAAGTGTATATTAATAAACCTGTTGATAATAAAATATTTCACAAGCATAATTTTGGACCATAATCCATTGAAATTTTCATATGAGCCCATATTGATGGTATAGGTTTTTGAAAAAAAAAATAGATTATGACTTGCTTTATTTGTGCAAATTGGCTTAATATTCAGGGCTGGCCGGTTCATGTTAAGAGAAATCTTTCTCTGTCCTATGATCGGTGTGAATTTTATAGGCTTAAAGCCTAAAAGTGGTTCGTTAACTTTTGGGCTAACAAATTTTATTTTCACTTTGAAAAACTTTTTTTCCAGAGATTTTTTCTTTAAAGAAAAAAATCCAAGAAAAACATTCTAATTGTTCTTCATCTTTTTCATGGGATTTTGAATAGATATGGATTCCTAACATTATGAAATTTCTTACTCCTAATTACTCTCTCTGTTTCATAATATAAGGCGTTTTGGATAAAAAAATTTATTTCACAATATAAATCGTTTTCGAGTTTCAATGCAAGTTATATATTATTTTAATATTCTATGATTATTTATAATATTATGCAGTCTCTTTTATAATTAGTTGAATTTTTAAAAAGTACATTTTCTTAATCGGCGTGCTTTTACCTAAAACGACTTATATTATGAAACTGAGAGAGTATTAAACATCATAAAATTTGAAATATATAAGTTGAAAAATAAATACTTTATTATTTGACTAGTAAATAAAATTATTTTCACTACAAATAATTCAAGCAAGCGAGACTTGTCTATATTTTTTAATTTTAGAATAGATCGAATGGTGATACGTATTTTATTATAAATCGTATTTAAAATGAGTATATAAACTAAACTTAATATATATGTACCAACCATGCAGTATTTTTTTTGTAAAGTACTCTTTGTTTTTTTCTTATAATTCGATAATTATTTCAAATATAGCTCTATATTGAACTACGACTTGTTCGTCTTATTGATTGTTTCTAAGTCAACTTAACTTTGGATAACTCTAAGATTTAATTTATACAATAAACCATATGCATATAGTTTTATTTTGGATTGACCATAGCTTTACAGATCACAAGTAAATAATCCAGGCATACAGCCGTAGTTGCACGTGATTTTTAAACAGTTTTAATCATTCTAGTTATACAAATAAGTACTCGTGTTGACAAAGACTAATCATATAAATCATTAAGAGTTAAACTATAGAGGTAACTTTATTTTATAATCTCTTTTAAGATTCGATTATAAAGTCTTTGATACGGTTATATATACATCAAGGAATTATATTCTACGTCCATGAGTGAAACAAATAACGGTTTTGTTTTAGTACTGGTTATACTTTTCTATCTTGATGTGTATTTTATGCTATATAGAGTTACATGTATAATAAGTTTGCGACTTGTGATTTCATTTATCAATACATACTCAAGTGTATAATTGATTAGGTAGATTACATGTCACAATACTCTGGATCGGTTGATAAAACAACACTATCCAAAATCACATTTAAACAATGATTGATTGGTTCTTCGTTATTCAAATTATATGTGGTAATAATGGTGAGATGGTGATGGTATAAAAAAATATCAAATATTATATTTGAAGAGATTTAATATTCAATCAATATCTAATTGAACATTAAATGCTTTGTTAATTATCGTTGTGAATGTAGATTTAGAAATATAAAATATAATTTGTAACTTTCTAGTTATAATTGTCTACATCATAAGTTTAACCTGTGGCATGTAATTCAGATTTTGAAGTTAATTAAAGAAGAACAATAAAAACTAACAAAGGTGTAAGGAATGTTGACTTTAGATTTGGTGGTAGCATATTGTCCATGCTAAGTTCTGGAGGTCCTTCTAATCCCACCATACCAGAGTTCAATATTTTGGAAGTATTTCCTTTATGACAAAAACAATATTGATAGGATCCATATTCATCCTTTCGGTTTTGACTTGCTACAAAAATTATGTGACCAATATTTATTGATCAATTAAAAAGTAATTATATGAGATTATGACATCGACATAGTTTGTGTGCTTTGTGTTAGTGTTGTTGTATCGTTACTCAAATTCAAATTATGCATACATATTGTTGATAAAAAAAACATTAAACTAGATCATGATGTGTGTTGTATACAAAAATAGTTGATTATTAAGTAAACTACATGTTTTGAATGATAAAACAAATTACATAATACAAGTAGTCAAATAACATTAAGATTAATAAATTTTGCATTAAAAAGTGAAAATATCACTTAATTTGAAACAGAAATTTTTTTAAATATTATTTATTTTGAAATAGGGGGAATACCTAATGAGAAATTGTTAAAAATGCCCCTTTTTCAATACCCCTTTTCAAAAATGCCCCTTTTGAGAGTCCATTTTTAAGTTTGCCCTCTTTTAATTTTTAATGACCATTTTACCCTTATTTGAAACAAAATTAGGTCCACAAAATACAAAATATTTTTTGGCGGGAAAAGTGATCCCGCAATTTTCCCGCCAAAACACTTGTAAAAACCTTTAAAAAACCTTGTAAAATTTTCCCGTAAAAATTTTTCCCGCCAAAATTTTTTTTTGCGGGAAAAGTGATTCCGCAATTTTTTTTTGCGAAATTTTTTTGGCGGGAAAAATTTACAAGGTATTTTAAAGGTTTTACAGAGTATTTACAAGTGTTTTGTAAAGTTTTACAATGTATTTTAAAAGGTTTTACAAGGTACTTATAAGGTATTTATAACTTGTAAAACCTTATAAAAAACTTGTAAAACCTTATAACTTGTAAAAACCTTATAAAATAGCTTGTAAAATCTTATAATATCTTATAAATACCTTGTAAATACGTTGTAAAACCTTTTAAAATACATTGTAAAACCTTATAAATACCTTGTAAAAAACCTTTAAAATACCTTGTAAATTTTTGGCGGGAAAATTTTCCCGCCAAAAGTTTAACGCCAAAAAAATTGCGGAATCACTTTTCCCGCGGGAAAATTTTTTTGGCGGGAAAAAGTTTTACGGGAAAATTTTACAAGGTATTTTAAAGGTTTTACAAGTTTTTACAAGAGTTTTGGCGGGAAAAATTGCGGGATCACTTTTCCCGCCAAAAAATATTTTGTATTTTGTGGACCTAATTTTGTTATATTTCCTAATATATTTGTGATATCTTTTATTAAAAGAAGGGTAATTTAGTCATTTTGTACATAAAAAGGGGTATTTTTAAAAATGGACAGCCAAATGGGGCATTTTTGAAAAGGGATATTAAAAAAGGGGCATTTTTGTGAGTCTCCCATAACTAATACCAAAACTCTTTTTGTCAAAAAATAAAATAAATTTAGAACACTTAAATGACGGTAGTGTAAGAAAGAGGCACGCCAACAAGAAGGAATCGTTTTGGTAATTTACCTAACCATAATGTTGTTAGTTGTACTAAACAAGACCAACACTACAACCTTTGTGAGATTCTACTATAATTATTTTTTAATTCTAACATAAATAGAAAATATTATCTTACACACTTCGTAAAAATACAATTATGCTTCTATTGATGTTACTAAATGATAAAATTGATCAAAAATAATTTAAAACTGTGATAATACCAAAAAAAAAAAACACATCAACATTTCAGCAAATAACCAAAAATAGAAGTTTAACAGTCATGGTCGACGCCAAAAAATCAATTATTATTGATGGACGTATACTTTTCTTTTATACTATACAACTAAAAAAATTAGAATGAATATTCGTATGATACCAACCTTCAGTAGAAATAACATATAAAAAAAGATTTGAGTCTATGTTCTTGCTTTTACACATATGACATATTATATATGTACGGTCGAGTTCTACTTTTGTTGGAGTAGCTTAGAATCAAACATTATAGCTCACTTATAAAATGGTTTAGCTCCAATTATTAGTAGACTAATACCTAATTACAAGTAGATTACTCCATTTATGATCCTGGCATTTACAGTTTTTTGAGTTTTCTTTCTCCATGGACTATGTAGATTTATACATAAAATCTGTTACCTGGTGAACGTTAAAGTAAACCATTCAACTAAACAGATACAAAATTGCAAATTTCCATGTTTATTTTCTCATTTATTTTGTTCGTCTAATGGAACTCAATAAATCAAAGAAAATTATTGAGAGTGGATAACAAGGAACGATAGAATATACTATAAAATTATATATATAAGAAAATAAGAAAATTTAAAAAATAGCAAATGGAGAACTCCCTAACCACCAAGTCCAAGTCAATAAGACTGCACACCAAAAGCATGCCACAGGTTGGACAAAGTTTGATGATTCTCTTCTATCGAATTATATTTTCTCTTGATTATTTTTAAATTATTAATTTGGTTAACAAGGTTTTGTTACATATTATTGTATTGTTACAAGAACACAATTGGTAATTAATAAAATATCTGTTAGATTCGCTTCGATCTGTTATTCGATTCGATTCGATTTGAAAAATCCGAATATCCGTAACTTTACTAAGCAAATCAAATATTAAAAATAGATATTCGTCAAAAAGCGAAGCAAATATCAAATGCTATAAATTAAATAGGCGGATATCCACTCCGCTCTGGAATGCATACATATATATATAAACAATTACATATATAAATTATAATTTTATTATTCTTGCTGATTTATAATTTTCTAAGTCTAATCACCGAATTAATTATTTGAACTACTAGTTTGAACAATTAAAGGAGAAATATATATTTCTAATAAAATATTACTATTTTTAATAAATTTTTACTATTTTTGGATTAAATTTGTTATTTATTTATTTATTTTTAAACAAATACTTAACGGATCAGATACCCAGCAAATAGTGTGGATTTTAACGGATATTCGAACAGCTGGATATCCGGCCACTAACGAAGCTAATACTAATCGGAAAACTTAGTATTCGGAAAAAGCGAATCGAATCACAAATATTACCAAAATCCCGGATATCCGCTACGTGCCCACCCCTAATAATTAATAATCTATCAAATGACATATGCTAGAATTTTTGTAAACATTCTTACTTTTCACTAAAGCTAAACTTAGTAGGTTTGGTAACATATATATGATCAATTAGTCGCCTCAAGACAAGTTCAAAAAGTTTGGAAACTTCTCACTCAAAAATCATTTTAAGTTGTTTACATTATGAGAAAAAGCATAAAAAGAGCACCATTTTTACCAATTTAAATTTGGTTATTAAAAACTTTACTCTTTTTAGCTCTTATCATTATTCAATTTCTTGAAAGCTAAGCCTCCAGTTTCCTCAAACCTATAATTATTAAGCTTTCAATTGAATACTAATACATGACTCACTCTCTCACAATTTAATATATTAACAATATACATGTATATACAATGGAGTGTATAGTAAGCATCCAAAACCAATTAAAATCACTCTAGCATATCACACAAGCAAAAGACTTTTCAAGAATTATATATCAAAATTAAACCCAAAAATGAAATTTATTTCTCCTAACAAGTAACAACATTACCTACGAATCAAATCTATATTATACCCAATAAAACCTAACAAGGAAGTGTTATGTATTATTTTACTCACAAGAAAGATCCTATTCCATGCAAAAACTTTGCTTCACAAAGAAAAGAAGAGTTTTAATTTTATTTAATTTTTCTAAACAACTCCTCATCTTCAGGCAAAATCGGTTGGCCTATCTCCATTCCCTTCTCTAACACCCAACCCACAATTAAATTTTAGCAAAAATATAATATATAATATAAAATCATTACATATTTATATACATATATATATAAGGAAGATTACCTTAATTCTTTGAGAAAACCCTTTCAATATTTGGTGGATCATTCAAGAAACACACATCTTCAAACTTCTTCAAAGAAAAGAAATAGCAAAAACTAGAATGAAGAAGACAATGGAGGATCCAAGCAAGATCATGAGAAGGTCAATTCACACATTCCTCCAAAACTACCACCGTGTCACCACCGCAGCCGCCGTGGCCCTCCCTTTCTCAGCCGGTCTCCTCCTCTCTCAGCCTTTCTTCTCTTCTTCCTCTTCTATCCTTCACATGAGGCTTAACATGCTCTTTCGCGGAGCGGGTTTCTCTTCTTCTCACAATTTCTTCAATATCTTAAGCCTTAAACTCTCACAAACCCTATCTTCCTCTTTATTCACTCTTCCTTTCTCCCTCACTTTCCTCCTTTTATCCAAAGCTTACGTCATCAAACTTCTATCCAACAATCACTCTGCAGATTCCTCTGTTTTTTACCTCCGGCTTCTCAAAACTTACGTTTGTAACTTCTTCTTCCTTCTCTCTGCAAACGCCTCTGCTTTTGCTCTGTTTTTCTTAGCATACAATATCCTTGAAGCCTTTGGATTCTCTTCAAGAAACTTCTACACTTTCCTCTCCGTATCCTCACCGATTATCTACTCGATTATCATCGCAAACGCCTTTGTCATCTCCAATCTAGCCTTGGTTTCATCACCTTCTTCTTCCTCAGGGGGATACACAAACATTCTCAAGGCGTGTCTTCTTATTCACGGAAGAAGTTCAACAGCATTGGCTATTGCTCTGCCTACCAATCTTGGCTTAGCAGGAGTCGAAGCCTTGTTTCAGTACAGGGTCTTGAGATCTTATTACAAAGGAGACAGAGATATCACATCCATAGCTCTTGAAGGAACCTTCATAGCTTACTTATACGCTCTCTTCTTGGTTCTTGACTCGATAGTCAACTTCCTTTTTTACCAGAGCTGCATCAAGAACGAGGAAGATCAAAAGATCGGTAGAGAAGACGAGTATTCGATCAAGATCCAAATCAGCGAAACAGAGAACACAAAGATACACATCAAAGGATCAAAGAATTTACAAGAAATATTGTGACTTTCTTGATTTGGTTGATGTAATTATTGATTATGAAAAAGTGAAAAACTTTTTGAGATTATTGATTCTTTAAGGATAATCTCAAGTAGCTTTCACTTCAAAGAAGGGCAAAGGTAATAAACAGTAAAGAACAATCACAAGATCTGCAAAACTTTTTCTTCTTCCTCTGTTTCTGCTTTTCTTTATTTTAGTCCCTTTTTTTTTTTTTTTACTCTTTTACTTATATTTTCCACATTGTAAAGTCAAATATACCAGAAAATTTAATTAACGCAAATCTTGGAATTCACATTTGGTTAACCCTACAGTATAATTTCATTGCCGACAAAATATATTAATTAGCAATGATTTTGATTACATCCTTAAGTTAATGAAGATGTTGACTAGATTCACATTATAACAAGAGTCTTATGATTTTGAGCAAAGATAAGTTCAAATCACAATCTTTCAATATAAAGATAGAAGAAGAAGAAGTGTCACAGTTATCTTTAAATAGACAGAAGAGGCGAAAGCAATTGAACATTTTGTTATTTTCTTTGAACTAAATCCTAAAAATAGATTGAATTTGTGTTGATGATACAGTTTACACTAAAAAGGACAAAAATGGCTAGTGGGTGGTCGACATCACTAATCTCTCTACTTGAACCTGTTTAATACAATAATTCAGTTCTACCTAAAAATTTCTTCTAATGGAGGCATTATGAATGAATCTAATTTACCTTTATACGGTAAAAAAGTGGAAACCGGAAAATTGAGTGAGAAGAAAAGGTTTTTAAGAAAATTAAGTAATGTTGCTTCAAAAGAGATCAAGAAACAATTAAGCACACAAAGCTAAAATTTATACAGATCACCAAATTTTTGTAGTTTACCAAACATATAAAAGAGTGGAATCATTCATGGTCCATATTTAGAATCAAGGTTTATAAATCCACATAATCCAGGTCAAACCGACCGAACCGTATAATCTGGTCCTATCAAACCAGGAAATCTCAATTAAAACTCTTAAACCGGATTGTTTGGTTGAACCGGACGGTTCGTGGGTTAAGCGAAACCTCTAGGGTTTTAATTTTTCCAGAGTTTCTTCTTCTTTCTGTAACTTTTCCTCTGCTCGTAGACAGCTTTGAGCTTGAGACGATTCCCAGCTTCTCCGATTTCAAGTCGAAGATATATTCTCCTCTTTGCGGGTCTCAGCTTCTACAGAGCTTTTAGGTTAGTTCCTCTGCTTGTATGATTCCTTTTAATTTTCAAAGTTCACTGCTTTCTCTTGTGTATCTGCTCAAAGTGTCTCCCTTTTTTTGTTTAATCGTTTCTCCTCCTCACAAATTCGTACCCAGAAATCCAACTTTTCTTAAACTCAGTCATTGTCTCTATCTTTGGTCCTTCTTTCTTTGTTTCAATTTTTTTTTGCTTAATGCACTGTATAATAGTTTCTCCTCCCTCAATTGATTAGTTAATTCGCTATTGCAGCATTAAGAGTGTTTTTTTATAATGGCTGGGGGATCAAAGAAGACTAAAAGAGCAAGACTTGATGACAGTGAATCGGAAGACATAAGTGACCAAGAAAACCTTAAGGTATGTTTTTGTTGCTTTGTCTCGTTTAAGTTACTTAGATGGTGTAGGTGATTTTTGGTTTTTGTTTTAATGTTAAGGTGAATTTATTTGGTTGAGGATTCTCTATTATAGGTCGAAAGCGACAATGAAGATGATGAATTACCTGATGGGATAGAGGATGATGAAGTAGATAGCATGGAAGATGATGAGGGAGAGAGTGAGGAAGATGATGAAGGAGATAACAAGGAAGACGAGGATGGAGAAAGCGAGGACTTTAAAGATGGAAATGATAAGGAAGGTAATGATGACAATAAAGATGCTCAGATGGAAGAGCTTGAGAAAGAGTACATGGAGCTTCGTTCACAAGAACAGTAAGATTTCATTTGAACTAATCAGTTTTAAATACCTTTATTTCTAACATAGTGAATTCTTGTATGTGTTTCTATCTAGAAACGGTAGATAGTCTTATTGAAGTTTCAGCTGTTTAATCTAGAGCATAAACAAGAGTGTTGGCTAGATTTAGAAGTAGGTTCGAACTCATTATAGCAATTAGATTTATTCTTGATTAGTAGAAAATCTATACGTTTAAAGGAAAAGAACAGACTTTTGTTAAAAGTTTTTGTCAGATACTCTGTCTTAATTCTGTTGCATCGTTTAATTTTAAATGAATGATTGAGAGACAAAAGAATGTTCTTTTGTGTAATATGCGTGTTCCTGGTATAGGGATATATTGAAGAACTTGAAGCGTGATAAGGGTGAAGATGCTGTTAAAGGTCAAGCGGTGAAGAATCAGAAGGTATGACCTTGTTTTATGGTTTGTGAAGTAGTCTTTCTAGAAATCAGTTGTAGTTGTATATTCCTATTTTATGTTAATGAAGTTGATCTAGAGGTAATTTTTGTTTAAAACGATTCTTTCTTTGTGCTCTATGTGAAGGCTCTTTGGGATAAAACTCTGGAGTTCAGATTCTTACTTCAGAAAGCATTTGATCGTTCAAACAGATTGCCACAGGTAAGCTATGCTCTTCTCCTCTTCTATTTATGGTTGTTTGTTTCACCATGCTTATGACAGAAGGTAATCTTTTTCAGGAGCCTGTGAAATCGTATTTCTGTTCGGAAGATGAGGATGTCTCAACAGCATATACAGATCTAGTTACTTCATCTAAGAAGACATTAGATTCCCTCTTGGAGTTGCAAGAGGTATGTATGCATAGGCTTGATTCAGTAACTGTGTACTGTCTCTTAGTGTTTTGTCTCTCTGCCACCTTTGTTTACTCTTATTATCCAAATATTGATTTCTGCAGGCTTTGTTTGAGAAGAACCCCTCGGTTGATCAACAAGTGAATGGTATGCCATATTTAACAGAAAACATAATTATTATAACTATAAGCGAGGGGCAATATAACATCTCCTCCTTTTTCTATCTGGTCAGGAACAGCTAGTGCAGAATCCAATAAATCAGATGCAGAAGATAGCGATGAATGGCAGCGAATATCTGACTTGCAAAAAAGGTATTGTCCGGCTTTAAAGTTCTGTCCAAGCAAAAGAATTCTTTTTAGTAAAAACATGATTGACTTCATTTGGAGACGAGTCTCAATAACCATTTATGTTTCATTGTTAAGAAAATATTGGTCTTTGCTATGTAGAATGTCTGTGTTCCGAAACAAGGCTGTGGACAAATGGCAGAGAAGAACACAAGTCACAACTGGTGCAGCAGCTATTAAAGGAAAGCTCCACGCCTTTAACCAAGTATAGACAACAAACCCCAGAGATGATTTTGCTCTTAAACAGCTGGGTATCAATCATGAATCTAACTTTGAATTAATTTTCAAAACCAGAACGTTAGTGAACAGGTTGCCTCCTACATGAGGGATCCAAGTAGAATGATTAAACAAATGCAACAATCAAGATCTACTGTTGCTGTTTTTGGAACTGTAAGTTTTGGCTTTAATAATAAAATCATAAAGCACCCAAGGTGGCCTTGGTGGTCAATACATCAGCTTCTCTACAGTTTGTTCTGACTCTAAATTTACACATCCACAGGTCCCTCTGGAGGCCATAGAACCAATTCCAGAGGTATAATCACGGTTTTCTCTAACCAAGCTAGAGAGTATCAAATCATTTTATCAATCTTATTGATTATTTTAATGCCCATTCTCTAACATATGTGCTCTTTCTTGCTCAGGAAAAACAACAAGAAGGAGACCCTGAACTTGTGGAGGATGCTGAGTTCTATAGGCAGTTACTAAAGGAGTTTCTTGAGACCATCGATCCAGCTTCCTCGGGTATAGTAAAAAATACATCCATTAGATATGAAAATTCCCCTAGCGATTGTTATATCCAACAACTCAAGTGTAAAAAGGTCTTTTTGGTATTCTGAAATCTCTCAATATTTGCCATTGGCAGAGGCGGCTTTCTACGAGATGAAGAAGTTTCAGACGAAGAAGAGGAAAATTGTGGATCGACGTGCCTCCAAGAGCAGAAAGATCAGGTAAATAAAACACACGTAGTTTCGACTCTTGGAGGTTTAATTTCCCTAATTCTCTCTTATGAATCATGTCGTGTAAAAAACGAAACAGGTATAATGTTCATGAGAAGATTGTCAACTTCATGGCTCCACGGCCAGCAAAGATACCTCCAAACACTGCGGATTTGCTCAAGAATCTCTTCGGTCTCAAGACCAGAAACGTTCAGTCTGAAGCGTAACCGCAATTTTGAAACAGAGCAATAGATCTACTTTATTTTTGTGTGTTGTAACACTATCGACATCGTTTCTGATTGAAAGCCAGATTTGGAAAGCAACGAGTTATTTCGTCCTCGTTCTTCAACATTTATAGTTTGAACTTTGAACTTGTGTACAAATTTATTTAAATCGATTTGGAATCATTTTTTTTTTTTTTTTTTTTTGTTAACAACGGATTTTAGACAGTATTTAAATTCATTAAACGAATTTAACGCAATATTCGATCAATAGAACATAAAATTTGAAATAACATCATTGGTTGGTAACTTGGTATAAATAACATCATAATTTAAGTTATCTAGTTATCTTTATCTTCAAAAATAAAAACAAATCACAAAAAAAATAAACCCGATGATGTCACAAAAATTCATGTGGGTTGTTGTTTCGAGTGAAGCTAAACGTAGTAACTTTTTCCACAAGCTAGACGTAGCGCCCAAGAACCAAACAAATCGGATATATATATTTTTTCAATTATCCAAACTTATTTCTAAATAGATTCATTTATGGGTGAATTAGCTGTATAACCAAAATGACAAAAGAAATTAAGAATATAGCAGGTTAAAGTGAGAAACAAAACAAGTAACCATTTCTTTTCGTTTAGGACGAAAATGCCCTCATTTGGTGTGAAAAGCTGTCAGGAAAGAGACTAGGAGCCACGTAAGATGTTTCTTCTCTTTTATGGATAAATTATTTACTTACCCCTCTTCAGTTTTGTTTTGCTGTAATTTCATTAAAACAAACTGATTCGAACTCCAGATTATATTTAAAGAAACATAAAAAAAATTCTGAATTATCGTGTTTTGAATTTTTTAAAATTTATATAAATGTTTTACAATATAAAAAAGTGGTTATAAATCAAACGTTTCATTCTATGCAAAACACACAAAAGAAAATAGTATAAAACATAAAACATTCGATATAAACATACTAAAAATCAAAAACAAATTTAAAAATCAAATATACCAATTGAAGGAAAAAATTTAAAACTTATGAATAAACACAAAATCAAAAAAAAATATTTTTATAATTATCTTTAAAAGAATACGTATGTCGACTTTTTGAGAAATATGTGTTAAATACACGCCGAAAAAAAAAACTATACCCTAAGAGATACTATATAGGGAACCCAAAAGATAAATTTAAACGCAAGTCAAATAAGTACCACTTTACTCTGAATGATACAATAAACAAGATTCAAATTGTTGAGTTAAATGTACGCCAAAGAAGAACGATATACCCTAAAAATACAATATAGGAAATCCAAGCGGTCAAATTAAACGTACGTAAAAAAACATATATCATAAAGAATATAATATGTAAAATCAACATAAATTATCTTGTAAACTTGTTTATAGATAATTAAAATAGTATAGTATCAAAAATAATAGTATAGTATCAACTTAAACTGTATAGTTTGTGATCATCTTAGTTACATATTTAGCGTTAAATTTATTAGTTGTAAGAACAAATCCAAGAAACCAAATCAAAATAAAGACGGAGAAACACCAAAGTGGGTATAAATTTCTATTGATCACACAACTAATTCCATAACGACAATATAGTATAGTACATTCATGTTATTTAGTTGATTTGGAAGCACCATGGTGAATAGGTAGGTGGGAGTGGCGATGAGTTTGTTGTAAACTCGTTGTAGCCACCGAGAGTGTAGTCACGATTTTAACCGGACTTTGAATGAACGGTTTTGGATAGGTGAAAAACATCGGAAAAGAATGCGAGTCTATTGGATTCTTCGATTGAAATCCGAGTAAAAGCTGTTACGTTTATCATTC
This sequence comes from Arabidopsis lyrata subsp. lyrata, assembly GCF_000004255.2. NCBI lineage: Eukaryota > Viridiplantae > Streptophyta > Magnoliopsida > Brassicales > Brassicaceae > Arabidopsis > Arabidopsis lyrata. The sequence continues at coordinate 19,968,441 of NW_003302548.1, read as the reverse complement.
CAACAAAACTGACTTCTTCAAGAAAGGAGTACATGATGAACATATATCTCTTTTCTGTGAAATACTTCTCTAAAATCCAAATTCAATTCACTGAACGGAGACCTCTCTTATACTAATATTTATTTTGTAATTTTGAAACCATAAAAATGAAATTGACACTAAATTAAGAAATGGAAAGAAATATGAGGAGTAAAAATGACATCAATTTAAAAAGAACTCAACTATGCTTGAAATTGAAAAAGAGAAAAAAAAAGAATATTGTTTAATGTTTTAATGTCAATGGCAGATGGAAAATAGAGACAGATGGCAGATGGAGAAATGGAAACAAATGGCAAGGTTAAGATGGTCAATATATAGTTTATACAAGGTATATTATAGCCAGTTTTTTTTATAGTTACTTATTTAATTATAATTTTTTTTATGGTTATACAATGCAATTTCTCTTCATTTATCTTTCTTCAGAATTATAGATATCAAAAAATAAAAACAATTTATACTTTCGCATCACGATAGCAAATTGTTACCTGGAGAATCTGCTATATATACGAATTCAAGAAGAAGAACCATAAAAGCATAACAGAAAGAAAAAAAAGAAGCAAAAATGGCGACATGGTTTCTAATCATCTTCCTCTCTCTCACACTTGCCCTCCTTCTCCACCTCTTCCTCCGCCGCACCAACTCTCTTCCTCTACCTCCTAACCCTAACTTCTTCCCCATCCTTGGTCCCTTCCAGTGGCTCCGTCAAGGCTTCGATGGTTTTTACTCCTACCTCCGCTTTATCCACCACCGTCTCGGCCCAATCATCTCCCTCCGCATCTTTTCCGTCCCTGCCATCTTCGTCTCTGATCGTTCCTTGGCTCACAAGGCTCTCGTTTTAAACGGCGCCGTTTTCTCCGATCGTCCACCGGCGCTTCCAACCGGAAAGATCATCACTAGTAACCAACACACTATCAGCTCAGGTACATACGGAGCCACGTGGCGGCTTCTCCGTCGAAATCTCACTTCCGAGATTCTTCATCCATCTCGCGTCAAATCTTATTCCAACGCTCGTCGCTCTGTTCTTGAAAACCTCTGTTCTCGAATTCGTAATCACGGCGATGAAGAAGGAAAACCGATCGTCGTCGTTGATCATCTCCGCCACGCAATGTTCTCGCTTCTTGTTCTCATGTGTTTCGGAGATAAGCTTGATGAAGAACAGATCAAACAAGTCGAATTCGTTCAAAGAAGAGAGCTCCTCACGTTACCAAGATTCAACATCCTCAATGTCTTCCCTAGTTTCACCAAACTGTTTCTAAGAAAGAGATGGGAAGAGTTTCTTATGTTCCGTAGAGAACACAAGAACGTCTTGCTTCCGTTGATTCGATCCCGGAGAAAGATTATCGAAGAATCTAAAGATTCCGATAAAGAATACGTACAATCGTATGTAGATACTCTGCTTGATCTTAAGCTTCCTGAAGAGAAGAGGAAACTAAACGAAGACGAAATCGTGAGCTTATGCTCTGAGTTTCTCAACGCCGGGACTGATACAACAGCGACGACGCTACAATGGATCATGGCGAATCTTGTGAAAAATCAAGAAATCCAAGAGAGATTATACAAAGAGATCAAAAGCATAATCGGAGAAGAAGAAGAGAAGGAGATTGAAGAAGAAGAGATGAAGAAGATGCCTGCCGTATCTTAAAGCTGTTGTGTTAGAAGGTCTCCGGTTACATCCACCGGGACATTTGTTGTTACCACACAGAGTAAGTGAAGATACAGAATTAGGAGGATACAAGGTTCCAAAGAAAGGGACGTTTAATATCAATGTGGCGATGATAGGGAGAGATCCAACGGTGTGGGAGGAGCCAATGGAGTTTAAGCCGGAGAGATTCATCGGAGAAGAAGAAGAAGTGGATGTTACTGGAAGTAGAGGGATAAAGATGATGCCTTTTGGAGCAGGAAGGAGGATTTGTCCAGGGATAGGATTGGCCATGTTGCATTTGGAGTATTTTGTGGTGAATTTGGTGAAAGAGTTTGAATGGAAAGAAGTTGAAGGTGATGAAGTTGACTTGTCTGAGAAATGGGAGTTCACTGTTGTCATGAAGTATCCTCTTAAGGCTCGTGCTGTGCCAAGAATGAAGGATAAGACACATATTGTCATGGCTTAGAGACAACAGAACAGACTAGATTGATTTCTTGGGGATGTTTTTTTTTTTTTTTTGTTAAAGAGTGGTTTTTGGTTTGTCCAAAACGTTGCCGTTTTAATAAAGGCAGCCATTTGTGGAAACGTTGTCGTTTTCATGGCTCTCTCATTTGTTGAAAGCCCTAGAAAATGGAAATAGGACCTATAAATAATGTTGTGGATTTCATCCTTCTCAGCTTTGCTAAACTCATCTAAACAGGTCACTCTCCGATTCTTCGTATTGGAACATTCAATTGATCGATTTGGTCTTAACCAATTTCTTGGATTCCAGTGTATGATTCCTTTTAATGTTCAAAATTCTCTGCTTTCTCTTGCATATTTTGCTCGCAATGTCTCTGTTTTTTTGCTTTCATCTGTACAATGGATTCTCCTGAAAAAACTCGAATTTATAAACTGGGTCGATTCTTTTATCCTCCATTGTGGTCTTAGATTTCGAAAGTTTCTCACTTTAAACTTGTGTTAGCTCTAGAATGATTTTTTTTTAAAATATAATCTGTTTGTGACAACGTTGTGGTGGAGATGATGAATGTTAAAGTAAAAGGTCTGAGCAGGTTATCAGTGAAGTGTGTGGCTTTTGATGTTTAATTTAGTTTCGAGGAGACAAATTTTAATCTTAATAGGAGAGGGCCCTTGTCCATGCCTTGAGTCATGGCATCTGTGGCTCCGCAAACTCTCCAACAATGAACCTGATTCACCACGTGCTTGTGTGTGCAATCTGATGGGTCGATTTTTAAAGGCGTGGGGTTGCTTTCTATTATTGATTGCCGATCTAGAATTCTCCCTATATACATTGGTCTCCTTGTTCTTCTTTATCATCATTTAGCTGCCTTCATAAGTCCTGCACTGATCAAAGACCTCCTTGACTGATCCATATGAGGTTATCTAAATTGTTCTCTGTATTGCTTTGTTGAAGTTTGAAGCTTTTTGGCAAAGTTTGTTTGATGTAGGCATTGTTTTTGGTTGATGTTTATGATTTCCTCATTGTTGTATGTGCGGACTATAGAACTATTCATGTGGTTAAGCTGGAGAAGTATTCCATCTCTGTTAGTGTTTGTTTGATTGGGTTTTTCACGGTGGCCGTTTGAGTGTTAAAGAAAAGTACTCTGTTTGTCGATACTCTAGTGTCTGTCTTTCAAGTGGATTTGATTTGAAGACGTATTATATGTGTATAACCGAAGAATGATGTTCTGTTTTGCTGAATGTTGATGTTTGGATTATCAAAGAGAATGATTCTTTTTGTGTATTTCATGATGTATTGCAATGATTGATTGGTTTAGTGTGAGCAAGAAAGTGTCAAAGAAATGGCTGGGCACAAGATCGCACACGCAACTTTAAAAGGCCCAAGTGTTGTGAAGGAGTTAGTTATCGGTCTCGCACTCGGGCTAGCGGCTGGTGGGCTATGGAAGATGCACCACTGGAACGAGCAGAGGAAAACAAGAGCCTTCTATGATTTGCTTGAGAGAGGCGAGATTGGTGTTGTTGTGGCAGAGGAATGAATAGTAAAGAGATGTTATTCTCCAACAATAAGTGCTTCCACTCATGTAACTGGTTTGGCAATGACGATTATTTCAATGTAATAGGGTTAAAAACCCAGACGTCGTTTGATCTCATTAGTTTCAGCTTCAGCTTCAGGCAGTGTAACATACGATGACTTCTAGTTTCTCATCACACAAAAGAGACGAGTACTGTATGTCTAAATGATTGAAAATAAAAAGTAAAATTGACACAAAATAGAGATCAACTAATACATAATTTTGTGCATTTTTTTCTCTATTTGTGAAGAAAAAGTGTCTGTCTAAAAGAAAGGCAAAGACAAAGGACGAATAAAAAAAGACGGAAAGTCTCAACTTCCATTTGCTTTTCGCTTCCTCTTCAAGTTTTTTCTGCCATTTTTTTGCTCCACTTTCTCTCTTACAAATCTTCGAAGATAACAGATCTCGAGTATGCATTTCTAACCGCTTCACCACTTTATCAACAAGAAAAGAGAACATAAATTCCTCACTTTAACGCTTTTTTTTCTGGTCTGTTTCTCCTCAGCTTCTTGAGCAGTGACGATAAGCTCGCATCATCTCAGAAAATCCTTGGATGCTTCTTCGTGTAAACTCTTCTCTTCTTTAGGTAAGATTCAGCAATGTTGGAACTAATCTTATAAATCCTTTTTTGACTCTTCGTTTTCGGATGATGAATGTTTCCGAGTTTCTGCTCTCGCGGATTCATCTTTCTTTTTCCCATTTTTGATGAATCATTGCTGAGATTTCAGTTAAAAAGCTGTTTGGTAATCGGTATACTTCTCCTGATGCATCAATTTGATGTTTTTGGGTACATTCTGTTGTTTACAATGTTGTGTATATAAACCAACTTACTCTGTTATGTTCTTAAAATAGAGAATTTGGGACTGACCTTTATTTTGTTGTTTATCATATTCTTTAGATAGATCTTAAGGACTGTCTACAAAAAAGTCAACTTTCATAGAATTATTTATCAGTTGCTTCACTGTTATAGACAAGGATAGGATAGTTTTTGAAGGTTGTGTTCTAAGTTCTAACATATTGCCAAATCAATCAATATAGGTAATGTAGTGGTTTTCTTGATGCAAGTCTCCTCTTTCTTGATTCTGCAGGTTTACTCTTATCACAGTGTGTTGAATGGAAATGCAAGAGGATAGCTTGTGGCGTCTGTATCCTGTGCATGATATGGATACGGTCGTAACCAATAGATTACTATACTGTGATCTTTATTTGAGACAGTACAAGGAAACATTGAAACAGACCATGCTTGGCCAAGAATCTATCTTTGAAAATCAGGTAAGCTTATCAGTGTGTGTGTTCAACAGATGTTTCATCTCAGTGTTTCTTGTCTCTTATATAATGCTTGTTAGCTCAGATCTACGAGCTTCATCGTCTGTATCAAAGGCAGAAGGATCTGATGATGGAAATGGAGGAAACCAACAACTTGTACACTCAGCCTCAACATTTATTCCCAAATGCCGGGGTCTCTAGTCCTAGAAGAAGCATACACTGGATGGGTTTAAGCATCTCTTCTGCCAAGATTGATGAAGCTGGAATCTCTGGAGATGAGATTGATAAGTCTGGAGAGGTCGTCTTGGATCTTGAATTACCGTCTTACGGTGATATATGGGAAGAAGAAGGTTCAAAGAATGGGGAAGTCCTTGAAGTTCCCAACTTTCCTAAAGATCAATCTCCAAGAAGCATGTCTCTCGAATCAGTTGTCCAGCCGGAAAGTGTGCATTTACTTGGATTGTCAAATTTCAAATGTATACTCGACTTAAATGAACCTGCCAGGATCGAGGCACATTCAGATTATGAGCTTAATCAGTTCCTAATTCCAGCCAAAACAAGGAGTGAAAGAGCAGAACCAGAAGTGCAAGGGCCACCGATATCTACAAAATGTCTAGCTGGTGAGGAATGTTTACTATATATGATACTTATTATTGTTATTGGTAACATTGTCTTGATGTAATGAAAGCTATCAATGTCTTTAGAATTTGATCAGTCAATTATTTTGTGCAGAGAATGGAATTGACTTGAATATAGAATCTGAGCAACCCCGAGAGTTTGTTTCAGCTTCATTGCACGGAAAACGCGGATCAGAACCATCACGATCGATAGTTCTAGCGCTCCCATGTTCGGAAACCATTTCACTCTTCCACAAACATTGCTCACGGCCTAGGAAGAAAGCTAAATATGGAGCAAAATCCATCAATGTTAAAAATATTCCTCGCAGCAAATCCCGGAAAGGCTCAAATCTTGAATCGAACGTTGGAGTTAGTAAAGATGACAACCGTTCACTGAGTACTGCCTCGTACATCCCTGAATCTGACCATAATCTGGAGAAAGGGAGGTTAAGGTCTCTGCCTGAGATTAAGGGAAGACGTTGTAAACCACACATAGAACCAGGCAAAGTTACGAGAAAGATTTCAAGAACCAAATCAAAGGCCAGAGGGAGCTTTCTTGTTACAGAGGAAGAGGAACAAGAAAAATGTGTAGCAGCAGCAGAGGCTTTAGTTGATATGTCATTATCAGATTCAGCTAGAAAATCAAGCATCAAAAGCTCTGATTGTATCAATCCTCTGCATTGGTTTGCCATAATCGCATCTTCGGTTGTTGAAGACTCAAAGAGTGAAGTTGGATTATCCATGGCCGGGTTCCACTCTAATTACGAAATAGACTATTTTGAGGCAATGACATTGCAGCTAACAGAGATGAAGCCAGAGGAGCAAAGAACAAACACTTCAGTCTCTAATATTGGTCATCCTAAACACAAGAGAACCCTGCGCAGTCGAGGAAAGCGACAACAACACAACGAGTTTCTCCTGAGCCTAAGCACTTTTACCGGAAACGAAGCCTCTCGGGATGTACAGAAGATAGGAAGGCTAATTGAAGCTACTGAAAGGAATGATGCTCACTCAAGCTTGATGGAAAATATGGTAATCGATTGGGGAACCGTAACAAAACGAAGAAGAGGCATCAGAAGTCCTGCTGTTAATACCAAAACTTCCATGCCTTTTCTGCTTTCAGATTCTTGAAGAATCAACGTCTCGTTACACTTACAGTAATCACACCACATAGGAGATATATACTGAAAAACTCACTAAAAGAGTGAAAGTTTTGTTTTTTTTGCTTTTAGAATTTTAAAAACTAGATGGTACTTAAAAGAAGTTTATATATAAATATACTACAGAAAGTTTAGATCTTTAGTGTTTTTTAAACAGAAGGAATTTCTTGGGTAAAATAAGGGTCTTGAAGAGTTTCTTGAAGAAGATCATCGTCGTCCCAAGAATCACGGTAAGTCTCCAGATTTTCGATGGAATTGACTATAGCCGATACACACAAGACCTTTCTCCATTCTTCTAAATGTGGAAATCCAATGTAATCCGCGTATTTATCGCTATACTGAAAACGATGAGAGAAAAAAAACAGAGCTTTATCAGATGAAAAAGACCCAACTTTGGGCCAAAAAAAAGGGAAAAGGGAGAGACTTTGTACATTGAAATCGGCGATGTCGTGAGTGTTGCGTTTTGGGATTCCGTCAGCTTCTCTGGAGAGGTAGAATTCAGAGATTGATTGCATCATTTGATCTGAGGAAGGAAGACATGTTTTGCCTGACAAAAGCTTCGCAATCCATTTCGCTTGTGATTCGAAGAATGGGAACCCAATTAACTGCAATAAACCGGTTTGATTTAATTAACCGAGTATTGATTTGAGATTAACTTTCGATTAGTAAATCCTAATCATTGTACCTTTCGAGGGATTCCGACAAAGGAGAGAGAAGGGGAGAGATAAGGAGAGAAAGTATGTTCGAAGAGTGGTCCAACTCTATTATCATCAATTTCTACTCTTCCTTTGCTCTCAAGAAATGGCAATTTGTAATCATACCTACACGTGTTAATTTGTGCCCACATTTTTAGTCCTTTTTTTTGTTAGTAAACTTCATAAAATATCCCAAATCTAACAATGTCAAGAAATGTTTATTATATATGTGTGTGTTGTTCATGTATATATTCCACAATCCAGACAGTTTTCTTCTGTAACTATTCATATGTATTTTATAGAAAAAATCGAAGAGATGAATAAATGGAATGACAATGTCGGCCCCAAGAAATAAGGACAAGAAAGTTGTCGTGGAAAGAAATAATAACTTACCCGGTACAGTATAAAATAGTGTCGGCTACAATACAAGACCCATCATCGAAGATGACCCGTCCATCTTCTTCTAGAGATTCAATCTACAACCATTATTAATTGAAAAGATATCAAAACGTTTTAAATAATTTCAAAACATATAATAAATTAAATGCATGTATATATGTGATGGTGATGGTGAGAGTGTACCTGAGGATGAAGATGAAGATTTTGATGTTTTTCAATGACTTTAGTCAAGCCAGGAGGAATCTCAAGTGATTTGGCACTTAGATGAACTTCCTTTGCCACTTTCACAAGCTCTAATGATATGTCTTGTCCACTCATTGAGCATCCAACGACAACCACAACCTATCATCATCATCATCATGCATGCATGCTTAATGCTTCATACATCATGAAATCATCTAATTTATTAACTACTTACGTACTACAATGAACACAATTTAATCACCTCATCACGAAAAGGATCAGGCACTCTATAGATATGGCTATGAAGTTGCTTCCTCTTCCACAAATCCATTCCTATAAACACCAAAACCATCATTAAAAAAATACCCTTCTTATGATCTTTAAAGATAATCGCATATAGCTTTATATACAAAAACAATACCTTTGATGGAAGGCAATCTAGGATAAGAGTAATGGCCAGAGGCAACAACAACAGCATCAAACACTTCTTCCATAACCTCACCGCTCTCCTTCTCAACACTCTTTACCATCCATCTCTTCACATCATCATCTTCATTCACCATTCCCACAAACTCAACCCTAACATTAAACCTAATCATATCTCTTAACCCAAACACTTGACAAAAATCCTTGAGATACAACCAAAGCTCCTCATGCCCCGGGAATCTCCTCGAGTCTCTTCCTTCCTTCGCGGTGAACGGAAAATCAGAGAAACCCATTACCTCTCTTGGCGAAGCCAACCTCAAGGATGAGTAAACACTGCTATGTACTTTTAGGATTTTTGTTTTTCCCAATGTATCTTCTTCTTCTACGTTTGGCTGGTATAGCCACTGACCTCCTACGTCGTTGTTTTGCTCCATCACCACCACTTTATGTCCTTCTTTCTTTAGCTCTCGCGCCGACACTAACCCTGATGGTCCTGCTCCTATCACACATACCGTCTTTGATTGACTCTTAATTGGCTCTGTTATCACTAACACCATTTTTTTTTGTGGACGGAGAAGAAATGATTCTGATTTGTTTCTCGTGGTGTCATGGGGCTGAATGGGGCATGCTTTATATAGAGATTTTTTTTTGTTGGTCAATAATTGTGTTTTTGCTTTTATGGTTATTATTGCATTGAGGATGAAGCTTAACTTAATATAGCTAGTGACTTTTTTGAAACGTGGAAATTATACATCAGTGCATGCAACTCAATACTACTTAGTACTACTTTTTAATTGGATAACACAGAAACGTGGAAATTTATATACCAAAGCAAACTAATTGAAGGATCTGATTGCTTTGTGAAGTAAATGTATAAATCCAAAACAAATCAAAGAGACGAGACGTGGTAGACAACAAACACGAGGCAAGTGCCAAGTGGTACAATCAAATGATGAAATCAAAGGTCATTGATTGTTTTTTTAATTGTCTTTGTCGACAGACAACATTTGATTGATTGTTCATAAATGTCTTTTCAAGCTAAATCTGTGATTTAGTTTATATTTTTAAGATATTAAATTAATTAATTATGATTTTTTCTGTTAAAGTTTAATTATGATTTTTACGTCATTTGTTAATCATTATTGGTTAAATATATATTTAGGGATAAATCAAATTATCTGTACAATTGTTGATATATATTTAGTTATTTACTAATCTAACATTATTTGTTGTATGTGTTATATTGCATGAATAATATAAAAAGTATATATATATATATATATATATATGTGTGTTGTTTGTTTATAATATTTGTACTAAGTACTTCAATAAATTAGTATTATTTTAAGAAAATAGACTAAAAACACTAAAATTAAGAACTAAAACTCCAGCGGTATCAATGATACTAATTTACCTTTGTGTTAAATATATATATTTATTTATTTATATTTTTTTCTTCCTAAAACATAATTCTAAATTGTACAAAAAGTAAATACAGAAATAAACATAAGGCTTAAAAATCTTTTTCAACTTTTAAGATTTACTATAGTAAGCATTTGGTTGGAGGAGGTGCTATTAGAGTCAACCAAGAACTTTTAAAAGCCATTTGAGGTCATTTCCTTTTTGTAAGAGCATCTCTAAAGGCAACCTCAAAACCTCAAATATGAGATTTTTTTGTTTTCCAAAGGCAACCTCAAAACCTCAAAATTTGAGGTTTTGAATAGTGAAACCTTATATTTGAGGTTTCACTATTCAAAACCTCAAATTTGAGGTTTCATCTTTTTATTTGTATTTTGGTCCTCACATTTATTTATATCTTATAAATGATTTTACTAATTAATTATTTTATCATGTTAGTCCTTAAACTTTTATGTCTTATAAATATAGATTTTATTTTCTAATATAGCTCTTGGAAGCGCATTGACTAATCATATATGAAAGTATTACGGAAATACTTAGGGCATCTCCAACCATAACACCATTTTGGTATTGAAATAACACTATATTTAGTGTAGTTTTCACACTAAAAATATAGTAACACAATAAAAATAACATGAACATTCTTTGAATTATGATATTATCATTCTTTGGAAGTCTATTATTTATACACAAATAATGGAAAACCCTAGTTCAAAGAAATGGCCACAAACCAATTTCGTAGATTTTTTATCTATAAGTTTGGATAGGATTTCAATCCAATGGTTAGTGACGGGTGATTTTTTTTATATATCTAGGATAAGTTATAGTTTGGATAGAATTTGAATCAAATGGTTGATGAGTAGTAGAATTTGAATCAAATGGTTGATGAGTAGTGGGATCTAATGAATGGTTGATGAGTAGTGTAATTTATGATTTCGTTTGTGTGTTTTTATTATTATTTTCTGTAAGTTTATTTTATAATATAACATCTTATTAATTAATATTGATTGTAATATTTCTAATGTATGTTTTATTGTTATTCATAAAAATTTTATGATTTTAAATTTTGAGGTTTTCCTTTGGAGAGACACAACCCTAAATCTCAAATTTGAGGTTTCGCAAACCTCAAATATAAGGTTCCCTTAGGAGATGCTCTAAGTAAGTAAATAACTATCATACTGGTTGACCCACATGCACCGCTTTTATGTTATTTATATCACTCGGTTGGGAAAAAAAATATACCCAATTGAAATCGGGCTGAGGCAAATCAAAAAGTTAAAAATATTCTATAAATTCTTTCCGTGATTATCGAATCCCAGGGTTATGCATAGTATGATTAGTATCTAAATAGTAAATTCCTTTCAAGGAAACAATATATTTGAATTCGTTAATATACCCAATTTGAATGCCTCTAGTACAATGCATATATTCATTAATTTTGATATCCTTCATCAAAATTAAAATATTTGAATGCCTCTAGCACGGTGCATATATTCGTTAATTTTGATATCCTTCATCAAAATTAAAATATTTGAATGCCTCTAGTACAGTGCATATATTCATTTGGCATTGATTGGTAACCACTTTACAAAGCGGTACAAAGCGTTACAAAGTATAGAATTTTGACAGTTATCAATTATAAAAGCGTTATCAAAAGCGTTACTAAAAGATTTACTCTCAGTTTTTTTGTACAAGTTTCTCGTACAGTTCTTTCTTACAGTTTTGCACTATTTTGGAAAAGCTAACAGCTAACAGGTTTTGGTTACCAATCGGACCCATTAATTTTGATACCCTTCATCAACAACATTAAAAAACAAATTCATTAATTTTGATGAATGGTACCCGAGTTGATCAATTATAATCTCTAACTGACAAAATCTAACGTCGTCGATACAACTATTTCAAAAAATTTGTAGGTCCAATTCTGTTTTTTTTTTTTCTTTCCCAACACCTATTTTCTAATACATTAGATTCCGTTAAAAGGTAATGGTGTAATATTTGCTTTGCACATTTGACTTGTTTTTAAAGTTACTCTGAAGGTTAATTGGAAAGTAAGATTAGTTTACCAAGCCGTACGTATCTCTACTAGATAACAACAATATAGATAAACATATGATTGGATTTCATTCTAACTACGAAAGAGACTATTTTAAGGAAAATGATATCGCAATCAACGGATATATGGAGACAGAGGAGCAAAGAACATATACTTCAGTCACTAATATTGTTCCTCCCGAGCCTGCACAATCGAGGAGAGTGACAAGAACACAAGGATCGTCACAAAGAGTTTCTCCCGAGCCTAAGCACTTTTACATGGAAACAAAGCCTCTCAGGATTTTAATTAGGAGTAGAGAGTTGGGTAAACTAAGGGTCTTCCGTCTTCATGAAGAGTTTCTTGAAGGAAATCATCGTCGTCCCTCATACCTACACGTATTAGTGCCCACATTTTAGTCTTTTTTTTTTTGTTAGTAAAAATTAAATTTCCCAAATCTAACAAATCCAAATATACAGGAAATGTTTGTATATGTTTGTGTTATTCATGCATATATATTCCACAATTCTGACATTTTTTTGTAGCTATTCATATGTATTTATAGAAAAATCTAAGGGGTAAAAGTCTGATGGAACGAATATGACGGCCCCAATAAGTAGGTATATGAATGTGATCATGTCGTCAAAGAAATTTGACAAGAGTTTGTAGTCCACTCAAGTCAACAGATGAGTCAAGCATTTTAAATCAAAAACTATATTAAAGGCTAATTTTTATTTTTTATATTTTTATTAGAGGCTAATTTATTATACTATTGCAAAATTTAAATAAAAAGAAGTATTAATTTATCGGGTACGTTTAAAATAGTGTCGGCTACAATACAAGATCCATCTCGGATGACCCGTCCATCTTCTTCTAGAGATTCAATCTACAAACATTCGAAGGCTCAGATATTCTGGATCAGGGAATTCCTAAGATCAGAACTGGCCTAGGAGCAGAATTGGTTGCTTGACACACATTGCTGATTCGAAACACTTTAAATAATTTAAAATTTAATTTTGTATTAGTTCTCATCCTGTATATCGGAATTTAATATTTTTATGCACACTATCTAAACTTCTTACAAGGACACTATCTATATCTATAGTTGAATTCGGGCCACATTAATGTATCAATTAATTTTGATTAATGGGACCCGGTTTGATTATTCATGAGCTCTGACTCAGAGTGACAAACCTAAATACGATAATTTCAATTTCTTTCTAAGTCCAATTTAGCTTCTGTGTGTGTATGTTTACAAATTAAAAGACTAGTTTTTTTCAACGCAACAAATAATACGAAAATTTCAAATGCTTTGTAGAATTTAGACTTTTTTTCTTTTTCTTACAGAGGAATAGTTTGTAATATTTCTTAGTAAAACTTATACAGTTATGAGTTATACAATAATAATATTATTTTCACCAAACTGAAAGAGGAGACAAAAAAAGGTTACCTTTTCAGCAAAGTTCTGTTTGTTGGAAATATTATCACCATCTAGTGTATATCTTTTTCTGTATTTTTCACAAAAAAAAAAAAAAAAGAGGAAAATAGTACTATATACTTTTTCTATGCAATAGTAAATAGACAAAGTCATGGTCTCATGGATCATTTATATCATAATTGCGGAGTATCTGAGCAATTTAAGGGAAAGATGATTTAAGAAATCTTACGCATTAAGCGCTATTACAACAATGCATGATTAATTTCGCTTTGGGATTAGTTACTTTTTGAATTTAAAAAAATTAAGAAAGAAATTTTTGCCGACGAAATAGTTTATGTAGTAGTTGTTTGTATAAAATTAGATTACACGAAACAATGAGAATTCGTTACACGCCCCAATCTGAATAGTTTGATAAGGTCATATAACATGAATTTAATCAAATATACATTGACAAATTGAATTTGTTAACAACTTCTTGTTTCTAGTAAAAAAAAAATATCCATGACAACATTGTACGAATAGGATGGGTTATGTGTCGAGAATGGGACAAAATGATTGCTTTAGGCACTGCAATTATTACTTGGAAACAAACAAAAATGTGTTAATACGGACAACTAATAACAAACTTATATAATTGATATCATTAGGTTGAATGGTGACTGCAATCACTGTGTAATGAGTGTCATAACCGTAACAAACCCATTACTACTCCATTAAATATTCAAATTTTTTGGGATCTTTGTTAATTTGAAAAAAGAAAGAAGATAAAAGTTGTTGAGTAGTACAAATCAAAAATGCCATTATAATCTTGTTTTGTAAACCAGTTGATCTCTATGATCCAAAATCCGTCTACTATAATATTTTTAAAAAATTGGGGAGAATAATGAAATTAATTTTTTTGAAAAAACTAAAGTTACTACTTTTTCCTTATAAAACATCCATTTTAATGACTTTATTGGATGCATTGTTTAATTTTAACAAAAATTTTAAACTATGAGATTCCACGGTTTACGAGTTCATCACAAACCGTGAGTAAAAAAACAACAGGCGATAAAACAAAAATATCGAAGGAGAAGCTATTACAGGCAAACAGATTCTGATTGGGCCAGATTTTTCTCTTGGGCCTTTCAGTATCTCGCAAGCCCATCTAAAAACCCAGCTTCAATACATTAGCAGTCTCTGAACCAGCCTGGGGATTGTGAGACTCATTAAACTGAAGTCAAGCCTGACTAAAGTCAACATAACCATTCTATCACGGAGCAGTTTATAAGCAATTAAGCATACACAATCATAAATTTTAATAAACCAGATCATTTTTATCCGGTTTGATTAATTAAACAATTTTATTAATATAATATTTTATATTGACCCAAAAAGAAATCCTTTAATTTGGAAGATGAATGATAACAGTTACAAGTTTTTTATTACTAGAGAAACGGTAGCTTTTTATATAGTTATTATGTGACTAAATATGTACATGAAGATTAGCATATAAAATCACATGTTTTGATACTTGACATGTTCCTGTTTAGTGGAATAAGAATTTAGCTTATTTATATATTTACTTTTGCTTCAAGAAAAAATTATCACATTTCCTCTTTCTCTTGGTATTCAAGAGAATATAAGACAAACTGATGATGCTCAACAATAGTGGAGTCTCTTAATTGGGAAAATTAAATGGATAACTTGGTTAAGCAAAGAAGAAGAAGGTGCACGTCCTGTTCTTTTTTTTTTTATAATTGTGTAAATAATACTTTTTGATTAATAAGAAAAACAATAAGCGCATTTTATCCCTCAAAAACGTTTGTGGAACAAATATCTTTTTCTTGATCTTTGTTTATATAGGGTCTCAATTTCCGAGAACAAACAAGCGGATTTGTCAAGGCTATCAGAATTAGATATAACCGGTAAACTTTTGCTTCTAGAACATCTGTTTTCACTTTTAATATAAAGGCATTCATACATATTTTGGAAGGTATATATGATAAAAAAAAATTTATTTCTTCAATATCAAATTGAAGATTACCCAGCATTAAACTGGCTGAAAAACCAATCATATTGGTACGAGAAAAATGACTACTACAACGAGAAAGAGAGCGAATTCGCAGTTTCTATTGCGGCTGCTGCATTCGTCATTAGATCAATGGAAGAAGCCGATAAACGAAAAGCAAAAAGAATAAGAGAAGAAATCAAGAGGTCACGGACGAAGAAAACCAATCCGGTTACACCTGATGCCGAAGTAAAGAGGTTAAGCAAATCATATACACAAGAGGTGAATATTGGAAGTAATAAATACAAATAATTAGCTAAGTGGTTACTACCATTTTTGTAAGCAAACTTATATTGAAATAAAAACATGTATTGTAATCAATACCATTTTTCTCCTACAGAGGAAAGTTTCAGGAAAAAGCTGTTGGAGTATCCATCAGAAAACCGTCGGCCACAAGAGATTGGCTCATCCTCTAGGACATCAGGACTTGCTTCAGCGTCAAGTAAAGCAGATTCTTGGGAAAATTCTCACATTAAGAAAATAAGATTAAGGTCAAATTTCATTCTTATTTATTAATATGAAAAGTATATATATCAAATCTTATTAGTTATCTGGAAAATAAACTCTGCTTGAAGGTATGAGAAAATGAAAGCTGATATCGTGGGTTGGGAAAATGAGAGAAAATTAGTAGCTACACTGAGAATGGAGAAAAAAAAGGTCATCTTCTATCTAATGACTAAACATTTTCTTAATTATAATTTGTATATGACTAATATATTATTTTGTTTTATAAAGAGTGAAATGGAGAAAAGAAGAGAAATAAATAATCAGCATTACAAGTCAAAATTAGCAAGGATTAAACTAATTGCTGATGGAGCCAAGAAACAGCTTGAGGAGAAGAGGAGGAGCAAAGAAGCTCAAGTTCATGAAAAAGTAAAGAAAATGCGTAGAACGGGGAAAATTCCTATAAATTATTTCTGCTTTCGATGTTACTGAAATCAAAACTACTTCTATCAATGAAACTATATTTGTAAGGGTTTACTTAATAATAATTGAGAAACTCAAAAGTCTCAAATCATAAATAAAGAGTAAGTACACATAATTATGAATTTTGGTATATATCATCACCATGCATAATAATATTGCAGTTTTTTTTTTGTCTCTCAACTTGATTCCTAAAAATTTATTTTTTTCTAAAGACCTGTCTAGATTTTAAGCTTTAATTGATATGCAAAATATCATAATAAAAATATAAATTATGCTCAATAAACATCAAATATTGATGTGATAGTCGATGTTTACACACGCTCTCTACCCTATTTCACACATGAAATGTATCATATTATAGACGAGTAAACACCAAAACGGGACCAGAAAGGATTTTGATAGATCGATAAACTCGATTTATGATATGCTGTCAAAGGAAAATGAGGCACTCTTTGGTCCAGCCAAGTTACTCTCTTACCCTAAAATCAAAACTACTTCTAACTAATAACAAAAAGTCTCCACGTTTTAACTAATAACAAATAAAAAAAATATGATTTCTTACCGAATTTGCTAGGAATAAAAGATAAAATGCCAATATGATCAAATTTGATATTTAATGAAAGATTACAATATGAATATCTTATAGAAAAAATGGAAACTAGAGATATTAGCAAAGAAGGAATACAACTTTTTTTGGGGAAAAATCAATTGAATAAGGAAATGGGTGCAGGAAGTTTTTGTATAATAGAGTCAATTAAGGATAAGTGCTATAATTAGTAAACAATTTGGTAATTTAAGGTGGGTCAATTGAACCCCTAGTTGATGGTCTAGTCAAAGGATTAGTTATCATCATAAATCAAATGATATAGAAAATAACTGATGTGAAGAATCAAATTGGTATAAAAGAGAGTTTGATCATGGAAAAATAATTACAAAAAAAAGGATTGAAATTGAACAGATAAACTCTGAGGAGCGTTAGGATTCGCTGTCAAGAATCTAATGCGAGAAGTTGATTGGCTGACTTTCACAGATAAACATTGGGTCCCAAATAATCATCCAATAAAATCTATCCACGTGTCATAATGACGACATCAGTTTTGAAGCTGTCGGCTGTAACTCGAGAGAGGGGTGGGTGAAATCACTTAAGATTTTGATGTGACATCAAATGATTGGGAAAGAAAATCTCACAATACAAAGGGGCTGATCCGTATTTAATCCATTTCTCTAAACTTTATAGTTTTCATATTCTTTGTTTTCTTTGTTTTTGACTCAACATCACATATTTCATTCATATCACAACCTGTTGTTCCACCACAAACAACGCTTATAAGCCTCAACTAGTGGTTGTAACCAATCTGATGCAAAAGTACTTTACAAATGATTGAAAAAATCGAGATAGATCATTCCATTTTCATCTATATTACGTACAAACTACCTAGACGGGGCTAGGTATAAGGTAATCTCTAGACCAGCTTCACTTAGTCAAGCTCTATTTTGAAAAGTATAAATGAAGCTCTAGACCGGTGCACATAAATGAAGCTCTATTTTGAAATATATATCTTATTATATAAAATATAGTTTTCAAAGTTAGTAACTCATCATAAGATCGTGACACATGTTAAATTTTTCGATCTTAAATTTTGACACGTGTAAATAAAAAAATTTCTTTTATTTATTTAAAATAATATTGATATAAAGAAATAATACATACATGTCAAATTTATCGATCTCAGATTTTAACGCGTGTAAAATAAAAAATTTCTTTTATTTATTTTTAAAAAATATTATAAGGAAAGTATACGTATATATCTTATATAAAACAATTCTGAAAATCTAAAGAAGATAATTATAAGAAAACTATATGTATCTTCTTAAATAAAAATAGAAATTTAAGAAAAAAGTTATAAGGAAACTATCATATATCTTATTTATATAAAGCTTGGTTTTCAAAGGTAGTACTCATATGATTGTGACGCGTGGTAACTTTATCGATCTCAGATTTTGACACGTGTATTACAAAAAAATTCTTATAAAAAATTATACAATAAATAACAAATCCTAAAAGTAAAAGAACTTATACAAAACGTACATAAAATGAAGATAATATAGCAAATTGCTATCTTTAATATATTTTTGAGTCAACAATTTTAGTAGTTAAAATGCAAAAGTGAAAGTAAAAAGATATATACTTTGGCTTAATATGTTCACAGAGACATTTTGTAGGTAGTCGTAAAACGCATACTTTAACATTTAAAAAATACATGGATGTAAAAATATTTTTTTTTGTGGTAAAATAAATAGTAAATTTGGTACTAGATGTAAATAAGATGATGGTTTAACCATTGGTTTGCATCTAAAACATCTTCTAAAAACATTGTGAAATTATTTTAAGCGAGATCATAAAACTATGGTTTTCGATATTTGGAAATAATAATAACGATAAAATTTTGGAAAAAGTTTTGCTGATTGATAATTTAATTTTACTGGATTGTTGTAATAAACATTACAATAAATTTAAAATATACAAATGCAAATGGTTTATTATGACAAAAGAATGATTATATTAATAAATTATTTCTCTAACTAAAAAATTCTACATATTTTAAAGATAATTTCTACTTACAACCAAATTTTTAATCTAATTTATTTTGTTAAATTTGATTTTAATTAAAAATATTTAAACCCGTCCATCGGATGTGTCCTAATCTAGTATATATATATATATCAAAAACTATCTTAAATAACAATAGAAACAAGAATTGTCAAGAAACCCAATTTAGTAAAATATGAATAGGAATATGACATTTTCTTAAAAACCAACAAATTTTTCATCTATTTTTATTGGTAGATATTCATTTTAAGAAAGAAGCAAGAAAAATCGTTGCTTCATACGATAGTCAATTTGTCGTAGAAATCAATAAGATATCTCTTTGAGAAATCTATAAAACGTCTTCTTAATTATTCTTCTTTCTCCCATGCTGCCATGCATATATAGTAAAAAATTTCTTTTCATTGTACATTACTTTTATAAAATGAACTCCTTAAAAATGTTTCATGAATTGTTTTTAGAGAAATTGTTAAAAATGCCCCTTTTTCAATACCCCTTTTCAAAAATGCCCCCTTTGAGAGTCCATTTTTAAGTTTGCCCTCTTTTAATTTTTAATGACCATTTTACCCTTATTTGAAATAAAATTAGGTCCACAAAATACAAAATATTTTTTGGCGGGAAAAGTGATCCCGCAATTTTCCCGCTAAAACATTTGTAAAAACCTTAAAAAAACCTTGTAAAATTTTCCCGTAAAAATTTTTCCCGCCAAAAAATTTTCCCGCCAAAAAAATTTTTTTGCGGGAAAAGTGATTCCGCAATTTTTTTTGCGAAATTTTTTTGGCGGGAAAATTTTTGGCGGGAAAAATTTACAAGGGTATTTTAAAGATTTTTTACAAGGTATTTACAAGTGTTTTGTAAGGTTTTACAATGTATTTTAAAAGGTTTTACAAGGTACTTTAAGGTTTTATAAGGTATTTATAACTTGTAAAACCTTATAAAAAAATTGTAAAACCTTATAACTTGTAAAAATCTTATAAAATAGCTTGTAAAATCTTATAAATACCTTGTAAATACGTTGTAAAACCTTTTAAAATACATTGTAAAACCTTATAAATACCTTGTAAAAAACCTTTAAAATACCTTGTAAATTTTTGGCCCGCCAAAAATCTAACGCAAAAAAAATTGCGGAATCACTTTTCCCGCAAAAAAAATTTTTTGGCGGGAAAATTTTTTGGCGGGAAAAATTTTACGGGAAAATTTTACAAGGTATTTTAAAGGTTTTACAAATTTTTACAAGTGTTTTGGCGGGAAAAATTGGGGGATCACTTTTCCCGCCAAAAAGTATTTTGTATTTTGTGGACCTAATTTTGTTATATTTCCTTATATATTTATGATATCTTTTATTAAAAGAAGGGTAATTTAGTCATTTTGTACATAAAAGGGGTATTTTTAAAAATGGACATCCAAAGGGGGCATTTTTGAAAAGGGGTATTGAAAAAGGGGCATTTTTGTGAGTCTCCCTTGTTTTTATGGTAAGAATCCTGAACAAGTCCTTTGATATATTGTGAGATGGGAGAAAGAATAAAATTAAAAGAGGCTAAGAAGTGAGAACATATTGATTGATTCCTCGCAACTTGTATCAAATATCTCTAGTTGATGCATCAACCTCACATCTCACTCTCATTTTTGACATTCGAATACCATACTATAGTTTCGGATTCTAACGTGTTTACTCCAATAAATATATCTTGTTTTCTATTCTTTACAGCATCTACACATGTATATATTCCAACTACGTTTATAACTATGAAATTTCCATTTAAAAAAAAAATAAAATAATTTCTATTATTAGAAATGTGTTTGTTTCTAAATCGGTGAATCACACGCTTTGCTTTCTACCGAGTCATATACATGCAATGACACATTTATGTTAATGTGAGTCAGTTGAGAGTTGAAAGACGAAAATACCCTCATTTATTAGTTTTTTTTAGCAGGACAGAGGATTGTGGACTTGAGTGGCAAAACACAAACAATCCTTTGCCACACATGTGCTTCGTCCACATAAAAACCATTTGACGTTTTGCAGGGACCATTTTTGAGAAAGAGGATACAAGAAGAGAGAGAGAGGCTCTTTATTATAACTTTCAATATGGATCAAAGGCAGATACACCGCATGAGTTGTCGCTGTGAGTGTCAAGAGTTTGAAAACAAAGAAGAAGAAAGAAGATCTCAAACATTTCAAGCCAGAAGAAAGAGAGAAGAGAGAAGGTCCAAAAATAGGGAGAACCAAAAGAAAAAAAAAAAAGCCTAATTGTCAGTTTATTCTCTGCAAACGTGCGGCCTAAGTAACACATGTATCTTTCTCTCTCTCTGTTTCTGATAAAGAACACTTCTCTGTTTACACCCAGAAGAGACAAAGTCTCACGCTTCTGTCTTTATTTGTGTTTCTCTCTCTCTCTCTGTTAACACAAAAGCAATTTCCTTTTTTGGTGACTCAGGTCGAATTATGGAGTGAAGGAGCTCACATGGGAAAATGGGCAATTAACCGTTCATGGTCTAGGCGAAGAAGTCGAACCAACCACCTCGAATAACCCTATTTGGACCCAAAGTCTCAACGGATGTGAGACTTTGGAGTCTGTGGTTCATCAAGCGGCTCTTCAGCAGCCAAGCAAGCTTCAGCTACAGAGTCCTATGTTATCTCCAAACCACAATTATGAGAGCAAGGATGGATCTTGTTCAAGAAAACGCGGTTATCCTCAAGAAATGGACGGTATGGACCGATGGTTCGCTGTTCAAGAGGAGAGCCATAGAGTTGGTCACAGCGTGACTGCAAGTGATAGCGGTACCAATATGTCTTGGGCGTCTTTTGAATCTGCTCGGAGCTTGAAGACAGCTAGAACCGGAGACAGAGACTATATCCGCTCTGGATCAGTAAGAACTAACAAAATTACTTTCTGTTTTTTTGAAAGATGACTGGAGAAATAACCAAAAGAGGACTTTAATAGGAAACTCAAGATACTGAAGGAGATGAACAAGAGACTAGGGGAGAAGCAGGGAGATCTAGTGGACGACGGGGACGAGCAGCAGCGATTCATAACGAATCCGAAAGGGTAAAAACTTATCGATCTTTTTTCTATCCGTGATTACCAAACTTTGATCAAAAATCGATACTGACTCTTTCTGAGTTTTGATGCAGAGACGGCGTGATAGGATAAACCAGAGGATGAGAACACTTCAAAAGCTGCTTCCTACTGCAAGTAAGGTAACTATATATCCTAGAAGAACCCACTTTTAAAGTTAAGAATTTTTCTAGGTTAGTTAAGCGAGTTATTCGGATATTGCAGGCGGATAAAGTCTCGATCTTGGATGATGTGATCGAACACTTGAAACAGCTACAGGCGCAAGTTCAGTTTATGAGCCTAAGAGCCAATCTGCCACAACAAATGATGATTCCGCAACTACCTCCACCACAGTCAGTTCTCAGCATCCAACACCAACAGCAACAACAGCAGCAACAACAACAACAGCAGCAACAGTTTCAGATGTCGTTGCTTGCAACAATGGCGCGAATGGGAATGGGAGGCGGTGGAAATGGTTATGGAGGTTTAGTTCCTCCTCCTCCTCCTCCACCATTGATGGTCCCTCCTATGGGTAACAGAGACTGCACCAACGGTTCTTCAGCCACTTTAACTGATCCGTACAGCGCCTTTTTTGCACAGGTAAAACCGCTTTTAACTGTTTTCGAGAAAGGTGTTCAGAGATATACAAATCTTAAGCTCACTGATGTTGGCCATGCTGATGCAGACAATGAATATGGATCTCTACAATAAAATGGCTGCAGCGATCTATAGACAACAGTCTGATCAATCAACAAAGGTAAATACCGGCATGCCCTCAAGTTCTTCGAATCACGAGAAAAGAGATTAGCCTAGCGAGTATTATTGATCCATATATAGTTCTTAAAAAATTGTTATATATATATTGTGATTGTAAAAACTGTTTTTGAGTATGGAGAAGACTTGCAGAGATAAACTTTGAAAGCTTCACAACTTCATCTTCTGATATCAAATTCAGTAATTGTCAAAGGACATTAATAAACCCTTTTGCTATTTCGAGGACACTAACAAGAAAATTATCGATCTCTCGCTCGCTCTCTTCCTCTTAAAATATGTTGTCGATGTTTAAAATCTTGAATGTTAAAAGATCATATGCACAAGTAAACTTTTGTCATTTTCTCACTGTTCGGAGACCAAAGGTCTAACCTTAGACGCAGATGTTGTGGCCTTGCTCTGAGGTTTAAGAGATGTCTTAGTGTCCTGAAGAGAGATAACAGTTTCAAAAGCACCAATAAGAGCTTTCACTTTGTGCTTCCTCACCTTTGTTAGCTTATTCACTGTCTCCTCAATCACATTGTTGAACAATGTTATCATTTTCTTCTTCCCTTCTACTTTTCGATGCCTCAGAACAACTTTCTCACGTTTACTTCCTTCACAAGAATCAGATTTCGTCTCAACACCCAATCTTCCATCTTTCAGATTCTTCTTCTTCCCTTCGGATTGCGTTTTCAGTTCCTGCACAAC
This sequence comes from Arabidopsis lyrata subsp. lyrata, assembly GCF_000004255.2. NCBI lineage: Eukaryota > Viridiplantae > Streptophyta > Magnoliopsida > Brassicales > Brassicaceae > Arabidopsis > Arabidopsis lyrata. The sequence goes on along the minus strand of NW_003302548.1, from coordinate 19,944,987 downwards.
CCTCTTTCTGAACTTGATCCATTTCGGAGAAGAATCCTCGGGTTTCGGCTCAAGAACCTTTCCTTTCTTGAAAGTCAGCTGCCGAGCTAGAGTCACCTTTGCTCCTGTCTTCTTAGGCTTAATCTTCCTCTCGGGTTTCGGATTTGCTTCAACTTCTGCAGTATCACTTTCTTTCTTCTTAGTCAAACCGGTACTGATTTTACCAGGAATCTGTTTAGTAGGACTAGAACCACGTATAGGAGTAGTCAAGCTTTTATGCCCACTTTTCATGGTTTTCTTCTCATATGATGGGTGCTTCTCACCCTTAACACCTTTAACGCTTGATTCAACAACGCACACAGTCTTCTCTTTTACATCTTCACCGCTAATTGTCTGAGTCGTCTTTGCCTTCTCCACATTCTTCAGATTCTTTGGAGCACAAACCTTAGAACTTCCAACGCCACTGATCTTTGAAACCTTCTCTATAGAAGTACTAGACTTGTCATTTCTCAAGCCAGGAACCTTCTTACCAACAGCTGAACCACTTAGAGTAATCTCGCTTTCTTTATTCTTCGGCGCCCTGTCATTGCTTTTAACGCTTAAACCATCAACAGATCTCGTTATCTCACTACCTTCTTTGGAGCTAGATTCTGAATTCACAGAAGCACATGGTTTTCTTTTGACAGACAACACATCTCTCTTTGCAGACACAGAACTCTCTGGTTTGGTACCCGGAATCTGTCTACTCACACTTCCCAATGACTTCCTTGTCAAACTTGGAGTCTCAACTTTGATCACATCTGAGCCTTCAACACTCTTTCTCCTAACCATCTTCCACGGTTTCACAGCATCATCTTGATCACACCTCTTCCCATGTTTACATAAATCATGAGTCGAACCCACACGATGATTCCCGCGATAACGGGACTGAACCTGCGGTTTCGTTGCTCGTGTACCTATTGTTCCAGTAGAATGACGTCTCAAAGTCACACCTTCTGGCTTAGGCACTTCATTGATCTCTGGTATAATCTCTTCTTGACCCTTGGATACCACAGATACAACATCTTCCGCATTTTCCACATCCTTTACACGTACTGTTTCCACAGAAGTACTCTCTTTAGACATCTTCGGAGGATTTGTCGTCTCTTTGACCTCTGAAGTAATCTCCTCAGCCATTGCCAAATCAGACCTGTAGAGGAAGGAACAGAGTGCATTACCAAAAAGATCCAATCAAAGCGACTTTTTAGTTTTATAAACAAACCAATAACTCCAATCATCTGAAATCTATGACCATAAGAGTGATTAATCCTGAACAAAATCTGGACGTTTATGAACAGAACATATTAGAAGAACTTGATGGATTCTAAAGTGCTTCTTTCTGTCTAGTTACCTATTCTAATCAGATTGTAGAATTTGACATCATAAAGAAGAAAAAAATCTACCAAAGATGACTCAACATTCTACTTTCAAAGAAGGACAAATGTTGACTTTCAAGAGTCTCGAATAAATATGTGGATTTTCCTCGTTGATCATCAACCACATCAAGACCTAAACGACAAAATTGAATTTTGATCATGACCCATTTCGAAAATTATTATCTTGTATACAAAACAATGAAATAAAAATTTTATATATTTTTTTGGACTTCTGATCGAGATTGAAGGACAATGACCTAATTCCACAGTAACGCAATAACTACTCCACACGCTTAAAACCCTACCAACAGTTACAAATTCAAACAAACACAAACCTAACCAAAACGTATATCAAAAGAAATCAAGAATTCAGAAAAAAAAAGATACCTTTAGATTGCTGCCTAATCTAACGCAGAGAATTACAACTGAAGCAAAAGAAAACAGAGAAATCGGTAAAAGATGAGAGAAAATGTATTTATATATATATATACAAGAAAATTGCTTTCCCAAATAAGATTAAAATTTTCTTTAGTTGGAAACAAATATGAAGAAAGAAGAAAGGTAGATTTGATTGTTAGGAAAAGAAACACGCAGAAAAACACAGAGCAAGGAAGAAATCTTCTTGTGCAGAAGTCTTGTGAGAGAGGGAGATACTGATTTTTATATTGGAATAATCTTCTTATTTAATTTAAGTTAATTTGGCTCGATTTTTTATTTAATGTTTTTGTCTCATTTTTATCTTTTTTTTTTAATTTATATAAAACTGATACTTGGATGCACAATTAATAAAATGTCATTAATCTATTTTTACACACATAAATAAATAAATATATATATATATATATATATATATATCAAATCATGAAAAATGCATGAATAATAATTCCATTAAGTAGATTACTCTTTTCTTAGCAAATAAGTATTTTCGGTGAAAGATATTTTTTTTTATTTGGCACAAAGGATATTTGACAATTCAATCCATAATCTCCTTAATGTTGTAAAACTTGTTGTTCTATTAATTAATGAATGAGGTTTCGATACATATATATACATGATGAGGGGAGACAAATCTCCATTGGGCTAGTAAACCCTAAAGCCCAAAAGCCCACTAAGTACAATATAGGCCGTCATAAGGAGAATCTTCAAGAACATGGACATGGGCCTTCTAGGATATGGATTAGGCCCACGGTTATGGAGTCCATCCAATATGTGATTTATAACACTCCCCCTTGGATGACATAACCGTGTAGATGCCAAAGGATCTCAGTAATACGCTTGGGGATGCTGCCTCATTAAAACCTTACCAGGAAAACCCATTGGGACAAAACCATGGTGAAGGAAAAAGAGTACAGCACGTATTACTCCCCCTGTTTTGGTCATCCCTGAAAGTCCTTAAGTCTCCGCATTCCAATTTGATGCGTGAGCTTCTTCAATGTCGATGTTGGTAATGCCTTGGTGAAGAGATCGGCTGAGTTGTCGCTGGACCGAACTTTGTACCACTCGAACTTCTCCATCCCTTTGCAAGTCATGCGTGAAGAAGAACTTTGTTAGAATGTGCTTCTTCCGATCTCCCTTGATGTAGCCGTCCTTGAGCTGAGCGATACAGGCTGTGTTGTCTCCTCATATGATGGTCTTTGATGTTGTAGTAGCTGCGCCTTGAAGAAGGCTGCCTACGTACCTTTGGAAGGGATCAAGCCACACGTAGTTCCTATTTATTAACCGTGCCATAATCTGATTTTACCTGCATCAGCAAAACAAACTAAACCAAAGCAAACTAGACCTTCTTTGGTTAGATCAGTATAGAATAAAACCCAAATAAACAAACATAGGAAGAATAGAATTTAAAATTTAACCAAACCTTCCTTCAAACCTTTCTAGTGCCTTTGGGTTGATCATGAACTAAATTTAGACAAAGGAGGTTCACGGCAAAACATATGTCTGGTTTAGTGTGGCTAGCCAAGTACATTAACGCTCCTATGGCACTGAGGTATGGCACTTCAGGATCAAGAACTTCTTCCTCATCCTTCTTTGGACCGAATGGATCACTATCCAATCCGAGGCTTCTCACCACCATTGGGCTGCTCAATGGGTGGGCCTGGTCCATATTGAATCTCTTGAGTACTTTTTCAGTATATGCCTTTTGATGCACAAGGATTCCATTATTCACGTACTCAAGTTGCAATCCCAAACAGAATTTTGTCTTGCCTAGGTCTTTCATCTCGAATTCTTTCTTTAGATATTCGACTGTTTGGGCGATTTCCCCAGAGGTTCCAAGGATGTTCAAATCATCCACATATACTGCTATTATCACAAACCCTTTGTTTGCAAATTTCTTTATGAAGATACATGGACTGATGGGATCATTCTTATAACCTTCTCTGACTAGGTACTCACTTAATCTATTGTACCACATGCGTCCACTTCGTTTCAGTCCATAAAGTGATTTGTTCAGCCTTATGCAGTATTGGTCCCGAGACCCTTTCTTATCTTTATCTTTGAGCTCAATACCCTCTGGTAATCTCATATATATTATCCAGTGGACTTATATAAATATGCAGGCATTACATCCATTAGCCGCAAATCAAATCTTTTTCTTTATATAGCCAGACTTAGCAAAATTTAAATGTCTTAGCATCCACCACAGGGGAGTATGTTTCTTCATAATCTATCCCCGGTCTTTGTGAGAATCCTTGTGCTATAAGCCGTGCCTTATATCTCACGCTTTATTATTCTCATTTCTCTTTCTCACAAAGACCCACTTGTGTCCTACTGGTTTTATCCCTGAACTTAACTCCACGTTTATGGCTTCATTCCATTTTAGCCAATCTGATCTTTGAGTGCACTCTAATATAGACGTGGGTTCATGATCCTCATTCATTTCAAGTGCTACCTTATATGCAAATATTTCATCGATGTCGACATCTTTGCGGTTCCATTTTATTCCAGACATGATATAATTTATTGAGATCTCATTATTATCTATCCCTTCAGGACCATGAGGATTGGCATCCCAAATCTCTCTATTCGGTTCCTTAGGGTCTGCCGCGGCCATGTCTATGGTTTCCTTCACCTCGTTTCCTACTGCACCTTTCTTTGATTTTCGAGGATTTTTATCTTTGGAACCTATTGGTCTACCACGTTTCTTTCGTGTGTTAGACTCGGTAGCAATTTCATTGATTCCCTTTTAGATATCAATACGTACTGGTGCATTACAAGCTGGTATGTACGTTTTTGTAACTTTCTTTGGGTCAGCAAAGGAATCTGGCAATTGATTAGCTAGCTTTTCAAATGTATAATCTTATGGACCTCTGATTCTCATGCCAGAGTCCGAGGATCTTGCCAATTTAAGGATGTTTGATTCCATTATATTTCTTTTATTGCTTTACCCAGCTTGTTCATCTCTCCACCTAAAGTAGGAAACTCAGATTCATTAAAATGACAATCCGCGTATCTAGCCTTAAATAGATCACCCGTAGTTGGCTCTAGATACTTAATAATGGTGGGAGAATCAAATCCAACATATATTCCCATCCTCCTTTGAGGTCCCATCTTTGTTCTATGTGGTGGAGCAATCGGTACATATACGGCACACCCGAAAGTCTTTAGATGGGATATGTCTGGCTTATGACCCATGAGTAATTGGGATGGTGAATATTTATGTTCACTAGATGGCCTTATGCGTATAAGCTCTGATGCATGTAAAACAGTGTGTCCCCAAGCGGCTACTGGAAGCTTCGACCTCATGAGTAATGGTCGAACTATCAATTGAATTCGTTTAATGAAGGATTCCGCTAATCCATTCTGTGTATGTACATGTGCTACGGGATGTTCCACACTTACCCCCATGGACATACAGTAGTCATTAAACGCTTGGGACATGAATTCACCGGCATTGTCTAGACGTATAGTCTTAAGCGGAAAATCTGGAAAGTGGGCTCGCAGTCTTATTATCTGGGCCAATAACCTAGCAAACACTTGGTTTCTAGTAGATAGGAGACAAACATGCGACCATCTTGTCGATGCATCAATGAGGACCATACATATATCTCCTTGTATCCTTTCCAGAAATCTTAAGGTCTCTTTATTTACCTTAGCCGGTGATGGCCTTATAATGAGTTTCCCTTGTGAACATGCTTCACACGTGAGATTCTTAGGGATAACTCTTTTCTCTCTTAGGGTGTGCCCCTTTGAATTAGTTATTAGTTTACGCATCATACAATGACCCGGATGGCCAAGCCGGTCATGCCATAAAGTGAATTTCTCGATGAACTCTTTGTTCATTGCCATATTAGCTTCGATCATATTGATTTTAGCATAGTAAAGACCAGTGGATAATGCGGGTATAGTCTCTAGGACTTTCTCATGTCCTTGGGTGATCTCAATTATATTTAGGAATTCTTTGTTCCCTTCACCCTTTGTTTCAATATGGAAACCATTCAATCTTATATTTTTGAAACTTGACAAGCTCCTCTACGAGCTGGGTGAATATAGGGCATCGCTTATTTCAAGATGCGTGCCCTTTGATAAAAGTATATGGGCTTGACCGTGGCCCTCAATAAGACTAGCTATACCAGCTATGGTGCTAATATTGGCATTTTCAATGTTAGATTTATAAAGTATCTTTTGTCTTTTTAAAATTGTGTGGCTCGATCCACTATCCACCACAATTATGTTCTTGTCCTCGGCCATTTCTTATATGGACAAGAATCATGTTCTAAACATAAAATAATATAAAATAAATTCAAGCAAATAACAATCAATGAACACATAAAATGCAAAGAAAAACATAGAGGTTTTGATGTCGAAGTAAGATTTATCAACTTGATTCTTTTATGCAATCAGAAGTTTCATACTCTATTAGATCATCTTGATCATGTTCACCATCTTTATATACCAAATGGGCTTTAGGATTCTTCCCTTTTACACTCTCTTGATAGAGGTCACAACGATGATTGGAAGTCCTACATATCTTAGCCCAATGGTTTCCCATTCCATATCTACGGCATACTCATTTGGTCGAGTGTTGTGGTTTGGAAATACCACATCGTCCTCGCCCTCGACCACGGCCGGAATTGGGTCTACATCCACGGTTAAAGTGGTTCCCACGGCCGGATGAGTTATAGTGGCCACAACCACGTCCTTTCAATACCACATCTATGGCATACTCATTTGGTCGAGTGTTGTGGTTTGGAAATACCACATCGTCCTCGCCCTCGACCACGGCCGGAATTGGGTCTACATCCACGGTTATAGTGGTTCCCACGGCCGGATGAGTTATAGTGGCCACAACCACGTCCTTTCCATCCACCACGGTCACGGCCGTGTGGTCTATCACTTTGGACGTGGTTAGATTCTTTGGATTCTTTCTTATCCTCTGCGGCCTTATTGGCATTAGGTAATGGGGTTAATCTATGAGGTCGTAATTCACTGTTTTTATCTGTAAGTCATTATTTTGCTCATCTAGCAATAGACTCATCCACGGACTTATAGTCCTGGATTATGAGACTATCAATAAGATGGTGGCTAATATTGCCTTGTATCTATCTTTCTCTCTTGGCATTCTTGCCTTATTAGATACATTCACCAAGTCCTTTTGACTTTAGGATAATCTTAGTATCCATTGCCCATTTTAAAATAATTATCTCCTAAGAGATTTAGGGCAGTAAAGTACAAGTTGTAATTCAACATCTACAAGGAAAAGTTTTGAGTCAAAATCATGTAATCGTTAGTGTCATGCGGTATTTGAGACCGAACCATGAATCGATTTACTTAGGGATTTGACTTTTCCTTTTTTCTTTAGAATTAACTTTCCCTTTTCCTTTTAGGATTAAATTTCCTCTTTTGCTTAGGATTAGGGTTTTCCTATTTCACTTAGGATTTAAGATTTTTTTTTTTTTTTTTTTTTAAGATTTTCTTTTTGATTAGGATTTAGAAATTTTTCTATTTCTTAAGGTTTTCCTATCTTGAATAGGATTTATGAATTTCCTAATTTAATTAGGATTTAGAGTACAATAGGATTTAGGATTTTATTTAGGTTTTCATGCTTTCTATTAGGATTTTAAAGTTTCCTATTTTATTGAGGATTTTAAGATTCCCTATTTTATTTAGGATTTAGGGTTGTTAAGATTTCCTATTATCCCTAAGATTTAGGGTTTTAAGATTTTCTTTTAGGATTATCTTTTCTAAGTTTTTCTAGGGTTCATGCGATTTTAGTTTTAGGGTTTCTAACAACTTATGCATGTAATCAAGAAACAATCAATCTAACAACCTAAACAACCTCAAGCAAGCCGATTTATACTTATAGAATTTTCGGATTAGTTCTGATTTAGTTTTAGGGTTTTAGGCTTTTTAAAGTTTCGGCCATATTTTAGGTATTTTCGATTTGCGAGTTTTAGGTTTAGATAATTAAAACTTCTCTAGCAACTTAGGCGAGTTTAGCTTAAGCGATAATCAACTTTTTCAAGCAACCTAAACGAGTCAAACAATCGAGCAAACAAGCAATCGGATCAAGCAAGCAATCGAATCATACAAGCAAAGCAATCACTTAATCAATCATCATTCGTTTTAGGGTTTCTCTTTGCTTAACTTTCAAGTTCAATTGTTGGTTCTTTAGCTTTAGGGTTTTGATGTTACCTTTCACCTTATGGGGTTGTATGGACTAGAACCGGGAGCTAAAGACCTCGGTAACTCACGCTGCTGCAACGAACCGCAAACAGTACCACGATGAACAGTACCGTGATGAACAGTGTCGCGATGAACAGTGCCGCGATGAACAGTGTCGGCGATGAACTGTGCCGCGATGAACAGTGTCGGCGATGAACTGTGCCGCGATGAATAGTGTCGGCGATGAACAGTGTCGGCGATGAACTGTGCCGCGATGAATAGTGTCGGCGATGAACAGTGTCGGCGTGAACAGTACCGCGATTTTTAGGGTTAGGGTTGTTAAGAGCAAACTCGTGCTGATAACGTGTTGTAAAACTTGTTGTTCTATTAATTAATGAATGAGGTTTCGATACATATATATACATGATGAGGGGAGACAAATCTCCATTGGGCTAGTAAACCCTAAAGCCCAAAAGCCCACTAAGTACAATATAGGCCGTCATAAGGAGAATCTTCAAGAACATGGACATGGGCCTTCTAGGATATGGATTAGGCCCACGGTTATGGAGTCCATCCAATATGTGATTTATAACACTTAAATCACTATTAAATCTCAAAAGTATATTATGATACAAGGAATTCGAATCGCTCGGCGGATACTTTGGCTAAATCACAAAATACACAAATTTTCTTTAACAGAAAAAAAAGAAACAATGGCGAAAAAAAAAAGAAAAATAATAACAATTTTCTAACTAACTTTTTTACATAGACGGACTTAACTTTGTGACATCATATGTATGAGTATGACATAGCTTTTCAAGGATCCGATTCTTATCCTCGGATGAAGCCTTTACATCTCGGTTTGGTACAACCTCAACCAGCAATTTCAAAACAAAATCACGATTATCTTTTTCGACGGCCACATTATCTATATTTATAATCATTTTCTTGTAGTAACAAATTCATATATTTTTTGTTCGTGGGTCAACACCTTGATCTTATCTTATTCAAATAAATTACGAAAAGAAGAATCTAAAGATGTTCATTGGCAAAACAAAAAATATTTCATTAACGAGACGGAGCACAATAAAATATCAAGATGGGTACTACTTAATTGTATTATTCATGGGCCAATTAATTCTCTTAAATGTGTGTTTGGGCTACTGAGCTGATGAGGCCTTATAGCCTATAGGCTTTTGTAACATGTGCTTTCTCATGCTTTTCAATTAACAAAAAAAAAAATGTGACAAGAATAGACAAATATAAGTTTTGTAGACGAAATTGGCAAACAGTCATAGTTTATGTTTGAATTTAACATGTAAATGTTTCATGTCATCACATGTAATGGTATGTATGTATGTATAATGAAAAGATCAAAAACAGAGAAAATAACAACGCTCCAAATCATGATCATAGATCCATATCAGTGTGTCTATTAGAAGATTAGGACATTACCTAGTTAAGGTGTTGTATAAGATAGAGCCTATAGATTCGGTTTGGTAAAAACGTTTTAACTAGATTAAGCACGCACGCTTTATGCAACTTAAAAGAGACTTTGATGAAGTGTTGTCAACGCCAAGAACAAAGACCTCTCTGCTCTGTTTTGAGATCCAGCTACTCTTCAAAGTTCAAACTAATCAAAAGTCCCGATTTCTTACTTCAGTCCATGGATTCTGCTGGATTCTGAGGTCAGTTTTATTTTGATTCTGCTTTTTTCTCTCAAGTCAGATTTTCATATCATCTCTTCGAGAAACATAGATTATTAATATTTTGCTTCATGATGGAAACCGATTTAAAGAATTAAGAATTAGAAATAATTACCCGGTGGACTTTGATGTCTTCTGAGACGATTTCAACTCCAGACCAAGGCTATTCTTACCAGTTGGCATCCATCCCGTTGTCTTGCGCGAAGTAAAAATTAATGATTATAAATCACCCAAAAAGTCAACTAATGCTCTTGCCTCTCTGACACCACACCACTAATCTAATCAAATTAAGTATCGGCTAATTGTTGAATTACGTACACCAAAAATATTAGAATTTCTATATTGCAAATTCACGAAAGTATCAAATGACATATAATAACAAAACATATGATATGGTTAACTTTTCAACTCAAAATTTGAAATAATTTTCTAAGATATATATTTTAGAAATTAAACCTCTAAAGAATTTTTCTTAAACAATAATTAAGTTCTGGTTTCTGTTTCTGTCTGTAATCATCATCTGCTTGTTCAGATAAGCAGGTTTGAGTTCTTCTTTTCCTCTTCTGTATTTTTCTGAATTATATTTTCCATCTTCTTGATATTTTACTGGAATCTTGATCCCTCTAAAAGTTCACTTTTCTTTTATTTTTCTTTCTTACAGATCAACCAATCAAAACCAAAATGGGCTTTAAGGTTGTGTTCTTGATTTCTCTGTTTCTACTTCCTGTTACTTTTGGCAGCAACATGGAACGAACCACCTTGGTTATAGACGGTGCACATGGAATCGCTGAGACCGATGAGAACTTTGTCTGCGCAACGCTTGATTGGTGGCCACCTGAAAAATGTAACTATGATCAGTGTCCTTGGGGTTACGCTTCTCTCATTAATTTGGTATATTAAACAACTTTGAGCTTAATTTGACCCTTAATTACTTCATCTTAGTTATGCCTAAAAAAAAACTCTCGTTTTTCTTTAATCTTTTGAATGATTCAGAACTTATCTTCTCCTCTTCTTGCTAAAGCTATTCAAGGTTTGTGACATCTATCACAAACCGAAATATTCTATTCTCATAGACTTTTTTTTGCTGAAATATTTTGATTGTTGTTAGCTTTTAGGACGTTGAGGATAAGAATAGGTGGTTCCTTGCAAGATCAAGTGATCTACGACGTAGGAGACTTGAAGACTCCTTGCACTCAGTTTGAGAAGACAGACGATGGATTGTTCGGATTCTCTAAAGGATGTTTGTATATGAAACGCTGGGACGAACTTAACCGTTTCTTTCATGCAACCGGGTAAGTATATACCTCAGTATGGTTCTATGCAGAGCATAATCCACATTGACTTAACTCTAATTCTGCAGAGCTATCGTGACTTTCGGTTTGAACGCGTTGCATGGGAGAGATAAACTCAACGGAACTGCGTGGGGAGGAGACTGGGATCATACCAACACTCAGGATTTCATGAACTACACAGTCTCAAAGGGTTATGCTATAGACTCGTGGGAGTTAGGTATATACAACTATATCTCTCTTTTGATTGGCCCATGTTTGTTTCTCATATATTAGTGTTGGTCCTTTTATACTTCCGATATAGAACTATAACACAAGATTTGTTTCTTTCTTGTTCTTGACTAGGTAACGAGCTTAGTGGAAGCGGGATTTGGGCAAGCGTGAGTGTAGAGCTCTATGGGAAAGACTTGATTCTACTGAAAGATGTAATCAATAACGTTTACAAGAATTCTCGGACCAAGCCTTTGGTTGTAGCTCCAGGTGGATTCTTTGAAGAAAAATGGTACTCGGAGCTTCTTCGGCTCTCTGGACCCGGTGTTCTTGATGTCCTGACTCATCATATATACAATCTTGGTCCAGGTGCTGCATATGCAAAATAAATCAATCAGAGACTCTCTTTGTATCATTCCTAAACAATTATGAATTGAGTGTTGCAGGGAATGATCCTATGCTAGTGAATAGGATACTAGATCCAAATTACTTGAGCGGAATTTCAGGAACATTTGCCAATGTAAACCGAACAATTCAAGAACATGGACCTTGGGCTGCTGCTTGGGTTGGAGAAGCTGGTGGAGCCTTTAACAGCGGTGGCCGTCAGGTTTCCGAGACATTCATTAACAGTTTCTGGTAAGACAGAATCAAATTCCACATTTTATCTTTGCTCGGTTCTATAATCGAAAAACATGGAACTCTTTTCCTAAGGTACTTAGACCAGCTCGGTATTTCGTCGAAGCATAACACCAAAGTATACTGCAGACAAGCTTTGGTTGGAGGTTTCTACGGTCTGCTCGAAAAGGAAACGTTTGTTCCCAATCCAGATTACTACAGGCAAGTTCATAAACTATAAACTGTAAATCCTAAACCATCATGATAACTATAGGCGAGTCATAACATAAACTTCTTGATCTCGAACAATCTGACCAGCGCGCTTCTTTGGCATCGTTTGATGGGTAAAGGCGTTCTCGGCGTTCAGACAACTGCCTCGGAGTATCTACGAGCTTACGTTCATTGCTCCAAAAGAAGAGTGGGTGTATATCTCTCTATCTTTCTGTCTTTAAATCATCCTCTAGTTTCGGTTTGTAACAGTGGAATCTATCATCTTAGGCGGGTATAACGATTCTTCTGATCAATCTGAGTAAGAACACGACGTTTACGGTCGCAGTCAGCAATGGCGTGAATGTTGTTTTGCAAGCAGATACGATGAAGAGGAAATCTTTTCTGGAAACACTCAAGAGCAAGGTTTCTTGGGTCGGAAACAAAGCTTCGGATGGATATTTGAACAGAGAAGAGTATCACTTGAGTCCGAAACACGGTGACTTGCATAGCAAGATAATGCTCTTGAATGGTAACCCTTTGGTACCCACGGCCACCGGAGATATCCCAAAACTTGAGCCAGCCCGTCATGGTGTGAAATCTCCGGTTTATATCAATCCGCTGTCAATCTCTTTTATTGTGTTGCCTACCTTCGATGCTCCTGCTTGTTCTTGAAGAGGATGGTTATTGGTGAAAATCAAACATTGAAGAACAGACCGTAAATTTCTTGGCAATTGTATATATTATCTATGTAACACATACTATTGTATACTGGAAGTGGTTTATTCCAATCTAAATATATCTTTTTTACTTTCAGTAGTATAATCATTTGATTAAGGAGAAATATAGATTAGTGGAATGTGTCTAAATATACAATATGAAGATGAAAACTTGTAGTCTTATGCTTTTTTTTTTCATTTGCAAATCGATAGACCATACAAAAAATAATAATAGTGAAGGACTATAGTGGAACCATTTCTAGGTAGTTCTGAGACGTTTTCTCGAGAACCTCTAGAATCTTCTATCCGGTCACACAGCAAAATCGGCATCAGAAACTTCTAGAACTTTGTGGGTACCAATAGGGTTCACGCCTGACTTGAACATGTTGCCTTCAATGTACCTGCAAAATAGAAACAGAACTCCTTATCGTCAGAGTGGAGAATGAAGAAAGAAAACCTTCAACTTTTCTGCCAAACCAGTCATCATAAACTCATCCAAATGGATTTCGCGCATAATAGATCACATTGTTCAAATTCTTATACTCGATCGTTTCGCTGTTTTGTCTGAGTCAAAGCTTTGATCTATGGTTCAAAAATTGGGTGAGAACTCACATTTCTTTGAGGAATGGGTGCTTGTAGAATGCGTCTGGGATTCTCCCGGTAAATTGGTTGTGATCAAGGTACCTGGTTTCATCAACATCATGATCCCATTAGAATGCATATTTTCTTTTAGATAGTAAGCAAATCAGGGACAAGGAGAAAGATCAGCGATCTAACACAAAGACTTACAGGTATGTCAGTTTAGGAATATGAGCAATGGCAAAAGGAATGTTTCCGATAAATTTGTTGTAAGACAGGTAACTGCAAAACCAATCAAACAGAGATCAGAGATCTAGCGATATAGTTTGTTGCAGATGACATGGAGAATGTAGAATGCTTACACAATCTCTAAGTTTGTAAGATTTGACAGCTGAGCAGGGATCCCTCCACTCAAATAGTTATTATTCAAGTACCTAATGATTCGAGATTTTAAAAAGAGAAAGTGTAGTACATAATCGAATATATCAAATGGAAGAGAGAAGCAAAGGGAAAATTCAAAGGGATGCTTACAAGTTGCGAAGAGCTGGGAAACTTCCATCAAAACGGATGAGCTCCCGTATAGTTCCCACCAAATGGTTGTTGCCAACATCTCTGAAAAATAATGGGACACAAACCAAACCTGATCTCAGTAAAATCAATGGAGAGTAATGATAAAGACCCAAACTGTACATAGAAAATGGCTATTGGTGTTTACAGGTGGCGAAGGTTTTGCAGCGTCCCCAGTTCTGCAGGAATTCTACCAATGAGACGGTTTTCTTGAAGATATAGATACCGAAGCTCGGGAAGAGCAGCCAGTTCCTTGGGAATTTCCCCTTTGAAGCTATTGAAGCTCAAGTACCTTAAACATAAAAAAAGAAGGAAAAGAATCATGATTTCATTTGGACCCAATTGGAGAATCATCAGAAGCTAAAACAAGAAACAAGGTACTCACAAATGGGTTAGTCTCTTCAGCTCCCCAATCTCGGGAGGAATCACATCTTGTAGCTTATTCCACCTCAGGTTTCTAATAGTAACAACAGAGAAAATGTTTATATGAAGTATTTGGAAGCATTGGCATGATATAATGATACAAACCACACTCCTCTCACATAACTTCTTAGTTCAAATCTGTGTTTCTGAAGAAAATTGGATACTATCCTGAGTTTGGTCTCAGAACAATAAACTGACATAAAAACAAAATACACAGTAAATCAACAATCTTCTTTGTAAGAGCACAAGGAACATACAGTACTTTCAGGCGTTTCAGTCGCCCAATTTGGGGAGGGATTGGACCAGTCAACTTGTTGTTATGTAGATCCCTGAAATATCAAAGAAACCAAATCCAATTTTAATTTAACCATCTCAGAACAGCATAGCTCTAAAGAATTAACAGCTCTTCGTATTTTACTACAATAATCTTGTTTGCAAAAAGATATTCAAAGAGTTCTTGCAATAAATCTACCTAATGTGACAAATAAAAAAACTTTAGAAAGTAACTTACAGTCTAGTCAAATCCAAAAGGTTTGTTACTGCAATGGGGAAAGGTCCAACAATCGAAACCGCATAAACTTCTCTGCAAATCAAAAAGCTCAAGTAAATTAGTTCAGTCAAGCAAATCAGGTTGATGAAAAAGAAACAAAGAGAAGTCAGAAGAAACTACAACTTACAATTCAGTGACAACTCTATAGTCTCCTTGTGTAGAACAGGTGACACCAGACCAAGGTGGAAGGTCTCCATCTCCACAAGGATCGTCACCAACCCATGAATACACCACTCTCCATCCCAAAGAGGCTTTAATTTCATTCAAAGCTTTCACTGTACACAAGATGAAACACATATTAACTTTGAGGAAACCTGATTTCAAAAGATACGGTAGTAGATGATGCAGAGATAGAACCAAACCATTGAGACTATAACAAATAGTATCAGATCCAATCATTGTTCACACATAATTATAATCTCTAAATTTCAGCTCAGATTAGAAAGAGAGAAAGCAAAAAGATTCCAACTTGCGTGCTATATCATGAAAATTGATAAGCGATAAGACGAATCTGGATAATGGGTATCGACCAAATCTGTTAAAGAGCTATCAATCAATGGAGGATCGATCCATAAACACAAAACCAGATGGTGGAACTTCAACTTACCATCTCGCTTCAATGTCTTGGAGTGAGCAAAAGCAAACAAGATAGAGAAGATGCAGATCAGAAGTAGCTCACAGCGAGAAGCCATGGTTTTTGCTTGAACAGCCAAAGTGAAAGAGAACAAACGGGATCTAAGAGGTGAGCGAAATTAAAAAAGTCATTTTTATTTTCTCTGCTTCCTGAGATTCGTAAACCGAATACGTGTATCCAAACCCGCTTCTCACCGACGGGTTTGGTAACGACCCGGATGTTTTCTTCTTGTGGATCAAATCCATTTGTGTCAAATTGTTTACATTCCCCAGTTAGTTAAACATGTATGTCCTAAAACACAAATGACAATGATTTGAAACATATGGTGCTTTGTCAATTAAGAACAAAACTTCGCTTTAGGCTCACAATCTAGATATTTTTGCTATATTATATCCATGCTAATTATGTTAATCACTATTTGAACATAAATACTCGATTTAAATTGCTTCACATTTGGTTTACCGGAATAGGTAACTGTTAATTATTAGCCTCAGTGATTCAGATGAGATCAAAACTGGGTTATCTCATAATTGGTTGGTCCAGAACCGGTTAACCAAAACAAAGCCTTAAAATCAAAGTCGGATAGGTTCTCAAAACTAAGAGTTGCAAAATAACACACTGAAGATTACATTAATATATGACAAACCCGCAGTTTCAAAGTTTCACATAGCCATAAGATCAAACACCAACGATAATGTTTCTGATAAGTGTCTCAACTTGAGAAAAACTAAACACACGGAGAAACAAGAAGAAGTTCAGTTCTCAGAACTGGAAGATGTGTCTCCACCAGATGAAGAAGACTCGCTGTTAAGTTTCTTCATTTCCTCGTACGCCCATTCAAGTCCGTGACAGTAATGCACCGGCGGATTAAACCTTGTATCAGTTATATCATCTGCCAAGAATGCACCGTTCTCCACCAGAAATTTCACCGCTTCTCTCTTCCGCTCTTTGGCTGCAGCGTGGAGAGGGGTCCACCCGCACGAGCCCCATGTTCTGGCATCGATGTTGGCCCCACGTTCGAGGAGTAAATCCATGACTTCTATGTGACCTCCCTCTGCTGCAAGGTGAAGGGCACTCACTCCTTTTGATTTGGGTCCCCATGCTAGAGCGTTCACATCCATTCCTTGGTCGAGAAGCTGTGTAACGGATTTCAGATCGCCTTTTCGGGCTTTGATGTGGAGTGGAGACCAGCCTCTGTCATCAACATTTGATCTGGGGGATCGGCGTCTAAATGAGTTACGCCGGAGCGAGAATGCAACCGGGGGTTCTTGGAGCATTCTGGGTCTGAGCTTCAGCTAAACAAGAAATAGCTTTGACGAAGTAGGATCGGGATCTGTGTAGGACTAAGAGACTCGGGTAGAAACTAATCAAACAAGACTTACTCAAGAACTCAAGCCAAGAATGTCTAGAGAAGGTACTACTTCTGGTTAGGGATTTGAAAGAATATCCAGACTAGACAGCAAAGGAAGCAGACTTATGTAATTCAGTTGAAAGAGAGCAACTCAATTAACGGGAGGCAACAGAGTGATTGGCGATGCAGTAAGGGAAAGAAGGATTCAAACCAGGGCCGAAGACACTAAGCTTTTGAAGGATCACAGATAAAGCCATAGACAGGGAAGAGAAAATGAGCATCACTTTGAGAGAAATACAAGCCTAATGATTGTGAAGAATCCTAACGGAGCACGACCACATCGAGACTGAGAAAACCCCAAATTTCAGCCTTATAGAAGTGTGATTTTACCAAATCTGCCAAAAAAAAGAAGAAAACCAAATTAGTGAAAAAACAGATGAACACACAACAAAAACAGTAAATGCCCCAACAAGAAGAAAGCTATAAATCTCTCTGTCATATAAATAATCACAAAACCACAATTATCACTCACACAACAATTCAGCTCGTGTGTAAAATTGGCCATCAAATCCCAGGTAAGGACAACTCAAGAAACTAGTCAATGGAATCAGAAACAAAACCCTCACCACAAGACAAGATCAATCGAATCAAGGGAACTAACGAGTACAAACTTGAATCATCGATCACCAATCAAGCAAGCTCCAAATTACACATGAATCAGAACAAACCACAGAAAAAGTTGACGAACTAAAGCATACAAATCCAACGATGAATCCGAAACGACAAAGAGACAGATCAATTTCGACACGCAAGGATTTTCACACATGCTTATGAACACAAGGAATCGAAAAGTCTGAGAGGCTCGTACCAGAGAGATAGAGACAGAGAAATGGTGAAAGAAAGCTCAGAGATAAAGATATTTCTTCTCGCCAGAGATCGATCGGAGAATATCGCAGTAGGGTTTTTTTTCGTCGCTCGAGATAGGAGAGAATCGAATTCTTCGTAGAAGGCTGTGACAGAGAATGATAAATATCGGTTTTGTTTACTATTTCTTGTCGAATCTGCCAGCTCATACCCCTTAATAAAATAAAAAGGCTGGCTTACCACACATCGGCCCAATTTAACAGGCCTGTGTCTAGCCCATTCTAAAAACCGGATCTCTTCCTCAAATTGATCCGGTTATTAAAATCAGTTTTCCCGGTTAACTTTTGGGTAAACCTAAAAGTTTATTTTATACCCCAACGACCTGCTTGCTATCAAAACCTTCCAACGGAGAACTTCAACGGCGAGCTCGGGACATTAATTTTATACCCTCCGGCGATATCAAATCGGTATGTTTATGGATTTGGAGCTCGTTATCGTCAAATTCTATGCTTATTAGTATTAATTTTGTTGAATTTTGGTCGGATCCTCTTGCGATTCAGTTGTATTAGTCTCTTTTGGGTTGTGGCTGCAATTTCATCCATTTTAGGTCAAGTTTAGGATTCCTAAGTGCTTTTATGGCCTTTTGAGTTTCTTCTTGATTGTCTAAAGCGTTTGCGATTACTTAGTATTGGTTCTTTTGCAGATTTTCATCAACTCTAGAGCTTATGTTTCTAAATTGTTACAGCAACTGGTTCTCATACCTTATATACACTACTCAAATCAAATCCCTGCATATGAATTTTCTGGCATTGTTACTGAATCTCCTCACTGTTTTAGAAAAAAAAAAAAGAAGGTTCTTTTGCTTTATAAATATCTTCTTGTTAAATATCAAAGTGTGTATCTCTATCCCTTATCTTGACTCCTTCTCTTCCTTTTTGGCATTGCTAATCAGTTTCTTTCATTCCCGTTAATGTATTCTTATATTGATTGCAGGCTTTGTATAATAAAGGGTTAGTTTCCAATTTTGCAATGGTATCTAGAAGTGAAGTTCTCAGCCTCTGTCGTGCCCTGCTTCGAGCCGGACGTCAATACCCTGATTACAACATTAGGGAGTACACTAAGCGAAGGACCTTGGATGGCTTCCGCATGAACAAGAATCTCACTGACCCATCGAAGGTGAATGAGGCTTATGCCGAAGCTAAAGCACAGCTTGTCGTCGCTGAGAGAGTGCTCAAGGTCTACTTGGCATATCCTCCCAAGACCAAGAACATCATGGAAGTCAAGCTTCAGTAGATGTATGTTTGTCATTTCAATATCCTCCAAAGCTATTGGCTATTATTATTGGTCATGTTGAAACTACTTTCTATTGATTGGTTTTTTGAGTTCTGATTTGCCGGAGATTAGGCTTGAGAATATGATTGGTGAACAACTGGTGTTTGTATGGGATTATTGATTCTTCTATTCATAGTTCTTCCCAACAATGAAAGATTGATTTGTGCACTTCTCATCTAGTCTTCGTGTTATATGATTTCAGACATTATCAAGTGAAGAAGTGGACACTGTGAGAGAAATTACTTGGATTAGAGCAGAGATAGACTAAAGGAAATGAAGAGTTCATGGCTTCTTTTTTTCTTCGTAATAATCTCACACGATTATGCACTTGTTGGATAACAAATGTTCCAACTTGTCTGGAGTTTCTGTATTCTTATGTTAGGTTATAAATCTGGGATTCAAATACAGTATTTATCTATTGTCAGAATTTCTGGAGAAATCTGTATGATACAAGATAAAACAATAGCAAAATTGCTTCTGTTTGCACAATTAAGTTTTTTGGTTTTTTGTCAAAAGATCAAATACAAACACAGACAGAAATGTATATAGCATGATTAAAACCTTTTCAGTTTTAAAGAAGAACTTCATAGAGAATCAAACGAGAGGAATGAGTGTAATGAACATATAACTCTCTGTTCATCTACTTTCCAAGCAAACGGCGTCCACGTTGGTTTGATTGTTGCACTCTGAAGTTGAGTTCGTCAACATCATCATGAAGATGGTCAAGTCCTTTATTCTGCTTCTCGATTTCGCTTCCCATGTCAACAGCCATGTTCTTTAGCTCCCCCAGTATATCACTCAAGTCTGAAAGCCCGTCGTCTTGCTTAGCCTTTTCCATCTGTAATAAACGAGTATAAGTTTAGTGGCGTCCAAAACACAAGTTTCACTCAGATATATATGTTCATCAATGTCTCAAGTAATTAGCATTACATGACCCCAAATAGAGAGAGTTCATGGATCGTCCAAAACACAAGTTTCACTCAGATATATATGTTCATCAATGTCTCAAGTAATTAGCATTACATGACCCCAAATAGAGAGAGTTCATGGATCAGTCATCTCAGATACGGGAGTAGAGTAATGTTCCTAGGAAAGGAAAAATAGAAGGGAGGGAAGAGAAGTCCTAACCTCCACTCTCTGATAGGCATCAGCTGATTCGGGGAGCGGTTCTCGGGTTCTTGATTGTCCTTTGGGTGCTGAGTTCAGTCCCAGTTTTTCCCTTTTCTCTAAGTGGTTAACTCTTCTCGTTGGTGAGTGATCTAAGCCGAAACACAGAATGGAAATCAGCAATTAGGTCAAAGTAAAATAGCTGAGAGAAGAATTGAGATATCAATGACCAAGAAACAAACCTCTGGTTATGACAGGGCCATTTATAGGACGAGTCTTCTTTGGTTTCCAAGTCTTTGAAAACATGCCTCCAAGGCTTCCAAGAAGCTTCTCACCCTGAAAACAAAAAAAAAAGCCAAATAATTCAGCATCTCAATCAATAAACCTCACATCCCTCGGCTTTCTTATCTCACAACAACAACCAGCCAACTAATATCCTCAGAAAAAGATTGAATGTTTTCATTAAAATCAAGAACAATAAGGAAGAAAAACTCACTCGACTGAGATCCTGATCGATTTCAACAGCTTTATGGTGCGTCCTTGTGATTTGCTCGCCCTGCTCGTGTAACATGACCAAAGTTCTGGTAGCATCTGACCTAATATCTTCTGCTACCTTCAAACAACCGTGTACAGATTTCGTCGTCTCTTCAGCCTTGTAGACAGCATAACCTTCAAGCTCCTGAACCGACTGGTTTTCGATACCTCCAGAATCACGGAAATTGTTCTTGTACTGGTATTTCGAGGTCGAAATCAATGACTGTTTCGATGAACTACTAAATCCTTTCTCAACTCTCTCACCATGAAAAGGGTTTGTCATATCAGCCAAAGATGGTTCAGAGGTAGTCCTCTTAGAGGGGTTAAGGGTATGTTTGTTGTCCAATTCGTCGTCTGAATCGAAAGGATTTGGCTTGGAAGACTTGAGATCGACAGAGTTATGCTTGGGAAGATTAGCCGGTGATTTCCTTAAACCAAACATTTTCTCTCAGAAAAATATCACAGAGCTTGTTGATTCAGACAAAGAGAACACTTGGATTGGTAACTAATAAACCTTCCTGGAGAAACCAAAACATAGTAATCAGGATTGATGCTTTTGATTCTAACGTCTAAGCTAAGAGAATAAAGTAAGATTAAAACGGTGTTACGATACGAAAAGGTCATCAAATCCAAGACATAGTTAAAGGAGTAAAGCAACAAGACCAAAAAATAGAAATTAATTTGGGCATAATTGAGCATATGAAGTGATTAAAGAAAGAAACAAAAGTAAGTGCATCAAAGAAGCCAAGACTATGAGATCCCCACACAAAATTCGCTCGAGAATTCTCTTTGCGAACAAACAACCGTCTGGGGAAAGCAGAAGAGGAATCGAAAGCCCAAGATCTACCAGAAGGAAATTGAGAATTTTTGGCAGGAAAAGATAGAGAGGAGATTGTGGTTACCTGGATGCGCGAAGTGGAGTCGGGAAGACGATGAAGAAGAAGAAGAAGAAGAAGAAGAAGAAGAAGAAGAAGAAGATTGGGTTCTTAATGAATAGAATTGTAAGAAAAAAGGAGGAACAAATCAATGCGAAGGAGAAGGGATCAAAAAGGGCAAGGATTTAACGCGGAGACGACTCGGAACGAGAACGACCCAAGAATTTGAGTCTTTGGGTCTATGTTGACGAAGATTTATCAAGGTTATATAAAAAAAAAAACAAAAAACAAATTGTAGCAAGGAACGTGGGGTCAATTAATAAATAAACTAAATTATTTAATTCAAATCTAAAACGGTCATATCTATTTTTTTCTTTAGCTAGCGCAACTTCATTGTGAAAAGGAAATTATAACATTTAATTTGCCACTAAAAAAACTTTCTAACCAAAATCAAATATTTGAGATTTTTTTAATAATATTATCATAAAATAAACACGAAGGAAATAACTTATTTTACTCGGTTTCTGCTGTTTTGTTGTACCGATGGTTTAGTTTATAAATTGCATGAAACCAACCATTCCACTCCCAATTTCCTTTTCGACGTTTTGTGGGTAAGTTGTCAACTTTGTCATCCAAAAAGAACGTTCTTTGTTGAATTTGTCAAAGAGAACATATTGTATCCCAAAAAGAAAACTACTTGAACATAGAAAATTGTTTGACAATATGTCAATATGTATGCATATGATCATGCCTAATTTGGTTTACAAAAAAAAAAAAAAAAAAAAAAATGATCATGCCTAATTAATCTCATTAATTTTTATTTATTACCGGTTACAATCTATAACGACTACATAATCTTAAAATGTCCTAGTAGATATGATATGCCCTTTCAACATTTCAGATAAAATTGCATATAAGTATATTTTTCCTCATTTCAATATTTTGGTGAAGAACAAGTTGGATTAGGTTTTTTTTTTTTAAAGTCAAGTTGGATTAGGTTAGGTTAGACAAAAAAAAAATCTACTTAGTGTCTTGATTAAGAATAAAGACAACAGGTTCTTTTCATTGACCCATTCAATCATCACTTTGCATCATCAACAATATTACAAGACGTTGCACATACTTGATGATACAAAAACTCTTCAAGATATTTTTATTTTTACAAGAAATTAAAAAGAGAGAAAATGGGCCATCAAATAAACTCGGCTCATCACAGGCCCATCAAATAGAGTCAAACAGTAAGAAGCTTTTTTATTGGCTTTCAGTTCCACAGCTTTCAACATTTATCTAGAGTAGGATTCATCTCAATTTCTCCAGATCTCTGAATAACACATAGAAGTCACATGAAGAAGCAGTTTCACTCTTGAAAAACTCAATTTCTATATATAAACATAATCACGGAGATGAAATCCATATTCCAGTTTACAATCAAATTGGATTATTATGTACACTTTAAATGTATAAATATTCAAACCTTATATAGCTTAAGGCTTCTCTGAGGCATTAACTGTGATTCCAAGTTTAACTTGAACCTTAGTTGTTTTACACGGCAGAAAGAGGAACTAAGCAAGTTGAGGACTTCTTGTTCTTCTCTCTCTTGATCTTGATAAGAAAATGGATATTTGTTAGGTTCTCTGATGGCTCAAACGAAAAAACTGGAATATAGAAACAAGTAAGTAAGTAAGTACCTGTGCCTCTAGATTGGCTATTCTCTGTAATGATGCTTGTTCGATGCATGCACGCCGCTTGCATTCTTCCTCCAATAAACATGTCATTTTATATCTTAATTCAGCCATCTCTTGTGTTAAGTCCTCTGCTTCTTCTTTGGCCTTTAGTTTCTCTTCTTTCAACTCATCCTTAAGCATAACAAAATAATGGTTAAACTAGTTAGAACATGTGTGATGCTGCGGAAAGGTACCAAATATTTGATTCGACAGTTTTGTTTGGTAAATAATACCTTGAGCTGCTTTACAAGATCTTTGTATTGAAGTATCTGTCTTGCCATATCTTCCATTTTGTCTCTCAGTTTCACATCTCGTGAAACCTCTAATTTCTTGATGATCTCATGGAAACATTCCCTGTGAGACAAGAAATCAGCAGAAGTAAAAACAATGAGAATAGCTTCATTGAATGTATTTATATAGGTGTGAAGCTGGAACCTACCGGGTTTCGTCAGGTAAAGGAAGCATATGGTTTAATTCAGTGTAGAAACACTCTGCATTTACAGCTGCTTCACCTTCACTTTCCAACCGTTCTTTAAAGCTTTGACATAATTCTTTGATATTCCTTTCAGAGGCTACACATCTCTCCATCAGCTTTTTGTTTTGCTTCTCTAAGCACTCAGCATTCTCTTCTGCCTCTTGAGACTTCAACTGTAGCTCCTTGACTACTTCTCTTAACTTATCGTTTTCTTGGATGCTTTCTCCTTGAAACTTGTGCGCATCAAAGAGCGCCTGCTCCAACGCTGCTATATCGAGTTTCATGCTTTCTATCTCGCACTGAGACTCCAATGTTAAGGATGAGATAGACTCCTCCAGCTTCTCAACAGAAAACAAAGACAACTGCAGCTCAGTTTCGGCGCTCTCCAGTTCTTGCAACAACAATAGCTGCTCAGATTTCGACGTACACAACTCCTCCCTCAAATAGTTAACTTCTTCTTCCAATCTCCCTGATTCATTTACTTTGACTTCAAGATCAAGCACATGTTCACTCAGGTCGTTCATTTCTTGGCCTCTGAAATTTACTTGATCCCGCAAATAATCTGAAAGACAAAGAAAGTGTTTTTTTAGCTCATATATAAACACAGGCCAAGACTTGAGTTTCATCAGAAATCTCCATTACCAATCTCTTGGTAGCAATTCAACAATTCCTTCTCCAACAACTGAATTCTTCTCTTATCTTCTAAACGAGACTCTGACAACGAATTCGCATTCAGTTCCAACCTCTATTGTAAAAGAAAAATGACAACAAATTCAGAACAATGAATTCACACTATATATACTAGTCTAAAACACACAAGAAGAACAATACTCTGACGAGTTCAACACTCTGTGACTGAGATTCTCTCAGCATCTCCTTTTCTCTCCGTAGCTGCAATTACAATGAAAACATGAGATCACAAAGCCAAAAAATATATGAACTTTATCAATCTCTGAGACATGATTAAAAAAAAAAAAAAAAGATTCACCTCCATACATCTTGTCCCAATCTGCAAAAGCTCCTCATCATCATCAAACGAGTTCTCAACATCGCTTCTAGAACTACTTCCTGAGCTGTTACTCCTCGAGTTACTTCCCCAGTTGCTCGACATTATACCTATAGTTTACACAGAAGAGCTGACAATGGACCAAGATTACGAGCCATAAGCGACCACAGACTATAAAAAAAAAAAATTGTCCCTTTACGAGTAACTGATAAAGACACAAAAAAATTCTGTCCTTTCTCAAATCTAATAAGGAAAGCTTTACCTTGTTCGCCGTGAAGAGTAATATTCCGACGACAAAACTTGAACAAAAGCATTTCCAAATTTTCCTTTTTCTACTGCTTTAATTTAAACAAGAGAAGATCCGGATGGGTCGGGTCGGATAAGAAATTAGGGTGGCCCAGGTGAGCTGTTTTCTTAAAGCAAATAATGCAATTTTTGATGATACATTACAAGACTAAGCCGAAAACTCTGTTGGAAAAACCTGTCGTTATTTCCCAATTTATTGAGAGAAACTATACAATGCCTACATTTGATTGTTCTTCAATCATTTTTAAGAGGTAAGTTTATATAATTAAGAAACATCAGTCAGATATAAGTAATAGCCAATCCAAAATAAAACATATGTCTGCTATTTAAAAGAACATCCATTGTTGACAACATAAACATGAATTAACATGCTAAAGTTCACTTACCAAGTTGTTATAGTTTCCAACATATCAATATATCATATTCCAGCCTCAGAATTAACAATATTTTAAACCTTTTTCCCCCAAAGGCGAGTCCAAAAGTTATCAGCTTGTCCCTTGTTCTCTTCCCTTTTGGCAGCCTCTCCAGGATGATCCTTGCGTCCTGCAGACTTGTTTTTGGGTTCCTGTGCTTTTGGTTCGGGTTTATGCTCCGGCTCATCTTCCAAATTCTTGGCCACATTCACATTTGGTGGCAGTTCTACTCTCTCAGGAATCACATCCAAATATCCTCTGTAACCCAAGTAAACAGTTAGATACAGATACTGATCAAGATTCAAGAGAGAGAGAGAGACCATATTATACACTCCCATGAATGTTTGCTCTTACCTTGGTTCATTGGGGATTCTAGACTCTCGATTCTGTTCAGTGAAGACACGGTGCACCAAATTCTCAGATACGGCTTGTCTCTCCTTCAATTCCACTTTATCTTCTAGTGCCCCTCGAAACCCAACATCATCCATCTTTACAAGTGTGTGCTCCTCTGTTATTTCTTTTTCTTGGTCGGTTTCTTCTCGGGTTGTCCTCGAGTCAACAATGAACTGCTCCAATGCTTCTCTCGGTTTTTCTTGGTTGAATTCTTGTGGAGTTCTCCTTGAATTAACAAATGCCTCCTACATCGATATTTTAGTTAAGGTAATAATATATACTCCATCACTTTCCATAGGAATCAAACCTAAGGAAACGTGGGTATATTTTTAATAAGATTTGTAATATTAATAAATAAAAGTAGATTCCCAAGTTCATGAAAGAAAACCAAAATAGTAAAATTTACCTCTGCAGGCTCCTTGATCATGGCCGAATGGTTCTGACTCTTCAGTTGAGAATCAAAGGTTGTTTCGTTTTTGCATGGTACTTTCTTCGTTTTCTCTCCATAATCTTTAGAAAGCTTGGCAGGTCCCTTAGCCATATTTTCGTTTTTCGCTGATTGTAATTCCATGTTCTGTCGATGTTTTTTCCCATAGGTGTGACTTGCATATACAACCTTGCTGTTGCAGCTGATCTGGCAGATTTGGCACCACACAGGCTGCAAACCCTCTGGTTCCTTCATAGGTTTGGTTGAAACACTGGACTGAGCAACATCGCCGGCTCCAAAGGCGGCCTACATTAAAAATAAGAAGTCAGAAGGGTTTGATATTGATCAAGAATAAAGAGGTAGAACATGAAGTAAGCTGTCACTACGGTAGTATGCTTTTGATTCGGCCAATGAGCTTTGCTATCACAAACAACTGTTGACAAACCCCGGCTATCACAAATCACTACGCAAAGATGACAAAGTTTAGATGCAGCTGGTATTGCTTGGCGTACCGTCACCTCCTTTTTCTTATTTTTCACCTCCATTGAATGCACAGTTGCTCCTTTGGAGAGTTTCACAGGCTTGACAATGGCACCAGAAAATTCTCTGTGTCAAAAGTTGGAGAATATTTTTAAATAAGGATTGCTGATTTGTGACATACTAAGCAGACAAATACAAGTTGGGAAAATTTTACCTTGCTCCTCTGTCTACTTCAAAATCAGAAATTATGTCACCAAACAAAAATTCTCCATTTGGAATCTGTTTGTTAACAGTCTCGACACGGTGTTTGGTACTTGGAAAAAGTTCTTTTACACTGCTTTCTGATGTGCCACAAATCTTTCTCAACTCTTCGTTTTGCTTCTCAAAGAATTTGGTATGCTCTTGAGTGTTTTGAGACTGCGACTGAGGTTCTGCAATTGTTTCTTTTGGTTGAGCTTCTCGGACATCTTTCTCTTCAAGCTCCCTAGCATAAATGAGTTCCTGATCCAACTATATAACCTTCACTATTTCAGTATTTCTATATTTTATCACAGTTAAGCCTCATATACTGAACTGAAAACTGTTAATTAAATCACAAATTACCTCTGATTGATTCACCATGACAACATGCTTTCCATAACAAATGTTATTCTCTTGAGCGTTTTGAGGCTGGAACTGAGGCTCTACAACTGTTTCTCTTGGTTGATCCTTTTCTCCGACACCTTTCTCTTGAAGCTTCTTAGAATCAATAAGTGCCTGATCCAAACAGTATTATAAAGTAGATGTTTAACCAAGCTGTAATTTTTTCTATGTTAGTAAAATACTAAGTTCTCGAGTACCCAAAAGCAAGAGACTTGCCTTTGATTCATTCAGCTTGGCAGCGTGCTTCTGACCCCTTAAATGAGAATCAAAGACAATTGGACTATGGCACACCACATTGCACAAACGACATACATGTTTAGCGATTACTTTAGGCTGTGCAGATATTTCACTTGGTTGATCCTTTTCTTCAACAGCTTGCTCTTGAAGCTTTTTAGAATCAACTAGTACCTGATCCAAAGCTATTATATCAGGCATTTGTTTTACCAAACAGCCAGCATATCAATGTTAATAAAAATCCCATATTCTCGAAAAAGCAAAAGTTAAAAACTTGCCTCTGATTCATTCGCCATGGAAACATGCTTCTCAAAGCACTTGGTATTCTCGTGAGCCTTTTGAGACTGCAACTGAGGCTCTGCAAATGTTTCTCCTGGTTGATCCTTTTCTCCGACACATTTCTCTTGAAGCTTATTAGAATCAAAGGGTGCCTGATCCAACACTTTCATATCAGGCTTATGTGTTACCATGCTGTAAAATTTTCTATGCCTATAAATTCACAAGTTCTCGAATAGCCAAGAGTTAGAAACTTGCCTCTGATTGACTCAGCATGTTAGCATGCTTCTGACCCCGCAGATGAGAATCAAAGACAATCTGACTCTGGCACACCACATTGCACAAACGACAAGCGAAATCAGCGTTTGTCTTAGCTCTACCTTCAATCAACACCTTCTTATTCTTCTTATGTTTCTCTAGAACCTCCTTGGACGGCTCAGCTGGTCCCACCAAAATGTTTTTGGACTTACCTGATTGCAGTTCCAAGTTCTTTCGGTGTCTTTTTCCATAGGTGTGACTTTTATATGCATCTTTGTTGGTAAAGCTTATCTGGCAAACTTTGCACAACAAAGGTTCGACAAGAACTGCTTCCTGTATGGGTTTGGCTGAAACGCTGGCCGGAACTCTGCGACTTCCTACAAAGGCAGCCTGCACAAATAAGTCAAAACAATTATTTTTCGTTTCCTTCTAGCTTCAAGACAAACTCATCTTCAAGTAAAGATACACCAACAGGTAAGATATTAACCCATCAGAGAATACTAGATAAACCTTTAGTTTACCTGAGATATATGCCTTATATCTGAGAGGTGAGCGGTGAATTTTTCAAAGCTATCACATACAACATTGCATATTCTGCAAGTAGTATTAGGTTCACCAGTGGCTCCTCTGCCATTCTGAAACATATTTTTTCTCGTCTCTTGAGGTGATCCTCTTGGAAAGTGGTTTTCTCTGGTTTTGTGATCCTTAGTATCTCCAGAGTCGGAAGTTGAATCAGTTGGTTTGCTGGACTTAGCTGGTTCAGAAACTGGATACTTCGACACTTCATAATTAGGGACATGACCATGTCCATTGTTGACGAGTAGAGAGGATTCACCGGTGGCTCCTCTGCCATTCTGAGGCATATTTTTGATCGTCTCCTGAGGCAATCCTCTGGTTTTGTGATCCATAGTATCACCAGCTTTAGAAGTAGAACCAGGTGGTTGGCTGGGCTGAGCTTGTTCAGAAACCGGATGTTTCAGCACTTCTTTATTAGAGACATGAATACGCCCATTGCAAAAGAGTAGAGAGGATTCAGAACTTGTAAGAGGAGGACCTCCGGAGGCTAGGGTTGTCCAGAGCCATACATCTTTAGCAGCAGCAACAAGCGGCACAGAGGCCCGTGGAGGTTGAGCCAAAAGAATGTTATACCTCCTCATTCGAAGCTGGTGGAGAGCGTTAGAAAAGTCTCTGTCACCAGAGATAAGCAAGAAATTCGCTGGGGCAGGGTTGTCTATCGCCCACAATAACATATCCACCAAAATCTTCTTATCGCTCGCATCTTTCACTCCTGTTCCAACCACCAAAACAGCACAAACTCAATCATATATTCCACTATAACAAAACTACTTAAAGGACTGAGATTTGATCAGACTCCAAAATCAAATTGGAGTAACCAAATTCAACATGCAGAAAGAAAAACCCTAAAATTACAGATCCAGGATCAAATTATAGCTAATAACACAAAATCAATCCCAATTCCAGAAAGAAAAAAAAAACACAAAAGCGTCTAAGCATGGGTGAATCAAAATTGTGAGAAAGAAACCTGCAGGAATGTGATTAAGCGCAACACCAGTAGAAGAAAGCGCTTGTTGATGATGGAGAGGGATGAGATTGGTATCGCCATAAGCCGAAATTGAGACAGGTCCACAATAATTCATCTTCAACAAAGCCGAACTCACATTCTGGGCAATCACGTGCGCATCCCAACCTCTGGGTACCTCGCAATTCTCTATATCCCACCAAACCGATGTTTTGGCCTTCACGTAATCCGCCTCCGCCGTAGACATCGCCGGAGATTCTAGAGAGAAGAAAACACACTTGATTCTGAAGCAAAAGTGAACCAAAACTCACTCTTTTTGTCTCTCTTTCTCTACCGTCGTGGAAGATCAGAGCTTGCTAAGGTAAGTAAAGCTAATCTCCTCACAATCTGAGTTAGTAAGAAGTTTCCACTAAGTTCTTTCCATGTTGACGAAGAAACCTTTCGCTTTTCGCAAAGTCTGCTTTTTTTATTTTGTTTTTTTTTGTTTCTGTAGTACGATCAAGTTAAATACAAGTATTCTACTTTTTGGATATTTATTATTTAAGCCACGTCAGCCATTTCGAAAGGCGCCAATCAGACATTGAGATAATAATAATAAGTTAATGCTTTAATAGCCGTTGTAACTTTGGAGGCTGTATCTCATTCATCGGTAATTAGCGAAAATAACAGTCATAATTACTAAGTAAGGCTCTTTTTAAAATAAGAAAGTCCAAATAATTGGATGCATTATGCAAGCTAAAGAAAAGAATTGGATGCACGCATAAGCCGTTTTTATGCTCTTAATAAGTAAAATGATCAAGTGTTTTCTCAGAAAAAACAAAAAAAAAAAAGAATAGTTTATATACGTAGTGTTTAGAATTTCAATTCCAGAAACTACACTTTAAAAAAAAATAACGAAATATAACTTCTGCCAAAATCAATATAAATCAAATTTGGCTCAAATTCTTCCTTATCAAAACTCAATTTGGAAAAAATTTACAAGCCATAATATCTCTATTACTCTAAATCTAATTAAAGAAACAGATTAGCGGGATTCCGCAGCTTGACTTTTTAGTTTGTTTTTGTGTTTCCGCCCTGAGATATGACTTGCATACATTGCTTCGTTCGGGCAATGGACCTGGCAAAGCTTACAGCACAATGCTTTTGGTTTCGCTTTGGGTTTGGTTACACCAATTATGACATTAGCGCACTGTCAACAGAAATCAAGGTTTCAGCTAAAGAGCACATGCACCGACTATCAAAACTAGCTATTATCAACATTCAAGTAAAACATTATCTGCAAATTGCAACATATATATAATCACGTTCATCTTCACATCATGAGCTACTTACGAGTGAAAATGATCTCCTAAACTGAACTCTAGATTGTGCACGCTCAAAAAGAGAGAACAAACAAGCACACACCAAACGACAAGAGAGCGGATATAGTTTTACCTTTTTCTTGTGCTTTTTACTAGAGAGGTGAGAGTTAAAATCAATCATGCTTGTGCAAGTAACATTGCATTTCTCGCAGTATCTTTGGTTCTTTTCGCTGGGCTGAGCTTGTTCATTTGGAACCTTAGAGGCAACTATGTTTGTCCATAACCATACTGTCTTTGCAGCCGCAATTAAAATGGGAGATGCGTTCTCAGGTTGTGCCAAAAGAATGTTGTACTTCTTCATCCCTAGTTGGTGAAGAACATAAGCAAAGTCTCTATCACCGGATATGAGCATTATATTAGCTGGAGCTTGGTTTTCCATTGCCCACAATAACATGTCTACAAGGATCTTTTTGTCGCTACCGTCTTTAACTCCTGTTAAATCACAACATGAGACAACCTAACTACCATTTTTAAAGATTAAAAACTAAAAATTTATCCTAAACCACACTATGCCTTAACACCACAAAAAATCCATTTAGAGACTCTAGGTTATAGACCAAACAATCAAAATCAGACGATTGCAGTATAAAGAGAGAGATTAGGGGTTTTGACCAGGAGGGACGTGAATGAGCGATAAGGCGGTGGGGGAGAGAGCCTGTTGTACAGAGGAAGGGATCTGATTGGTGTCACCATAAGCATAAATAGTGAGGGGACCACAGTAGTTCCTTTTCAACAAAGCCGATTTAATGTTCTGAGCAATTGCATGGCCGTCACAACCTTTAGGTACATTGCAGTTGTCAAAGTCCCACCACACTGACGTTTTAGCCGTTGCGAATTCCGCCTCGGTTGTAGCTGTCGTAGTTAGATACTTGAGCCCAAAGCCGTTGAAAGACAGTGTCTGTTGAACGGAATTATTGTATGCGACGCCGTTCATGTCCCTCTGCGTTTTAGCCCTTGAAAATGCTCGTGGAAGTGAAGCTAATATCAACCTTAATTTCATTTCTTGTTTTGCAGGAAATTAGATAAAAACATAAAAATAGTCGTAACTTTTATGTATTCTAGGAAAAGAAGAAGGGGAGATTTAGTTTAGATATAATAGCCGTTTTTGAGTTTGTATCTCCATCGGTAATTAGCAAAGTAAAATTGATAATTACCCTATAAATAGCTAGCTAGATACACGCATGCCTTAATGATAAAGTTTTTCGGGAAAAAAAATGAAGAAGAAGCTAAAAGGCCTTATATACAATTTTAAAAAATAATCATATTTTGGTCAAAGAAATTGTTGAATCAATTCCAGAATGTATAATTGTTACCTCTACAAAAACAAGGTTTATATATAGTATATACTGTCTGATGTCAATCGAAATTAGGTCGATTTTACACATCAGATTCTGAAAACTCAAGAACAGCAACTCTAAAACTTTTCAACAAGTGAAAAAAAAAAAACCAAGATTATCTACTTGGCTCATGTTTCAGCTTTTATCCAAAAACAAAGATGAGACTTAGAACCAATAGTTATATCATAATTTCTCGCAAAATAAATTATAGAACCTTCCCAAAAAAAACAAAAGTTATTTCAACCAACAAGGTAACTAAGATGAGACTCAAAGGACAAGTTTGGCAATTAACAAACTCTAATCGCATTATCTTCCCTCTAAAACTTATAGGAGACGTTTAGGGGGTAGTACTCCTGCAGATGCGCTTTTTGGAATGCTCGTTTTGATCTTCAAGTTTTTCTTGGTGGCTTTTCTCTAAGATGTCCGTTTCATACCTGCGGAAACTGATACGGCAATCTCGGCACCATGCAAACTTTTGTTCGATTGAATTACTGACAAGAGGGCGTCCACGGGCTGCTAGCATAACCTACACAAGTTGAGAAAATGTACAACAACAATTGTCAAAACTATTCTCAACATAAAGCACATGTGCCTCACATCTAATCTCGGTAGAAGTGAACTCAAGAATCAAGATTAGGCTCAAGGAGAGGACAAAAAGCATACATTAAAAAATAAAAGGTATAGCTTACGTTAGTTCTGTGCCTTTTACCAGAGAGGTGAGCGGTTAAATCATGGTTTGAGCAAAAAACATTGCATAATTCACAGAAACTCCGGCACCTCTTGGTCCCTTGAGCTTGTTTAGGACCCAAATGTCTTAAAACCTCAGAGCCAGAATCTATTAGGACGATCCCCATTAACAATGCTTGTCCATAACCATACGGTTTTTGCAGAAGCGATGAATGTTATACCTCTTCATACCTAGTTTGTGAAGAAGATAAGAGAAGTCTTTATCACCAGAGATTTAGCAGGAGCTTGGTTTTCCATTGCCCACAACACGATGTCTACAAGGAGCTTCTTGTCACTCCCGTCTTTTACTCCTGTTAAATTCTCACCATCATCATTTATCAAGAACATAGAGAATGAGCCATTAGAGACCACACAATAAAGACTGATCTCATTAACGCCAAGATTACCATATAAATTTAAGTCCCTAACCATTATATAATCCGTAACTAAACAATCCAAAAGTTTGTTTTTTTTTAACAAAGAAAACAATCCAAATTGTTCATATACTTAAACCGCTAATCAAAGAAAGAATCAAAGAGATTAACCGGCAGGGACGTGATTGAGAGATACGCCGGTGGAAGAGAGAGTTGTGTCACCATAGGCATAAATAGTGAGCGGACCACAGTAGTTCCTTTTCAACAGCACCGATCTAATGCTCTGAACAACACCATGGGGGTCACAACCCTTTGGAACCTCGCAGTTCTCAATGTCCCACCAAACAGACGTTTTTGCACCAGCGAAATCCCCCTTTGCTGATTCGTCTTCTTCTGTTTTTGGTTGATGGTGGTCTTTGGCCGAGACGTGACAGTCCAAAGCCGTTGAAGGCCAGTGGCTCAAGAGGAGCGACTGGATCAGTGTTGCCATGAGTAAAGATGGCATCCCAACTTTTGAGAACCTCGCGGTTCTCTGTATCCAGCAACGCCAATGATTTAGCAGTTGCTGTGGCCGCCATTCTAAAAAGAAATCAAGCGTTCGTCAGCTGCAAGTAAAATCCTAAATGTGAAGCTGGCAAAGAAATTTTAAATAATAGGTTAGAGTTAGGGATTGTGTGAGCTTTTGAACTGGAAGCAAAAGAGGCAACGAGTTTTAGAAACTAACGGGAGACACCCTAAATTAGTGGAGTATATGCTTTCTTGAATTTGAAATGTCCCTCAAATTGTAAGATACACTAAATTTTAACCCGCGGTACACCGCGAGATAATTTAATTTTAAAGTTAGTATACAAATATTTTGTAAATTGTATCTCCTTATAACATATTTATTTATATTATAGTTTACAATTGTTATTAAGTAACGGTATACCACGAATCCACAAGATAATTATTAATAAACTGAGGATTTAACCCGTATTAAAGCGGTATATAAATATTGATTCAAATTCGTCCGCCATATAAATCATTTCAGAAATATAACCCGTTCCGTAATTTCTTAACCCGTCTTGTGATTTGTTTTTATTTTAAAATTTAATGATTATTTATTATATATAAAAGTTTACAAATCATCTCATTCTCTAAGACATTTATATTTTAATAAACTAAAGATTTAATATGTATTAAAGTGGCATGTTAATGATATTTTAAAATTTTATAAATATTGTTATTAAGTAACATTATACTACGGGATAATTTTTGGTTTTATACAATCTTTTCTAAATAAGACTGATTTATATGTCTAATATTTGTGATATTAAAAAAATAAAGATTAAATCCGTATTGAAGCGGCGGATTAATGATATTTTAATCTTTTTATTATTGTTGATTCAAAAACCCGTCCCGCCAAACCCGTCCGGCCAAAAAACTCATTTATTTTATTAATGTTCTTATTTATGATATGATTCTGAATCATTGTCTAAATATTTTAATCGATGTAGAACGTTGAACACACATTTTCGTCTATTGGATAATATATGTCCGTTTTTAAAATTTCGAATCACAGTATATGCAGAAAAAAAAATTGATTTTTTTTTTTACTTTATGTATTATATGATGATTCAAAACAGTTAAAAACAAATCAAACAAAGATGATAGGAGTATCATAATTATAAATCTTAATCAAATCTTCTAAATATCTGAATTATTAAATATGGAATATCCGGTGTATGAATTGGGTTAAATATAACCCGACCCAACAAATTTTTTGTGAAGGAATTTTAAAAACGGGTCGGATATCCGATATACCCAAAAGCATTTTTACCCACCCGTCACCAAAGTGTTGCAAAAATACTAGTATAGATTAGTAACTGTATGGATTCTCAAAATTTTGTTTTTGTTATTACAAAATACTAATAAAGAGTAAATGTAATTCGTATTTTTAATGCTCACCTCCGTTTACAAAACTTTTTTAAAGTTTCAAACGCACACAATTACTTGTTGGTAATCTCTGATTCTTTCACGTTTCCGAAATGTCTTAGCTTTAACTCTATGTCATTGCATAGAGTTACAACTTACAAGCCTGAGGTCTAAGTCATTGCTTTCAACTCCAAATTGCATGTATTCTTACTCTACCGATTAAAGCAAACAAAACCATTTTGCAAATATTGAATACAAATAAAAAAGAAGCCATAATTATATATTTTAGAACTAATTTCATGAAATGAGTAGGAAACGGGTCAAAGATAGGCAAAAAAGAGGGAATTCATGAAAACAAAAAATGAGAGGGAATTCTACTATTGGTTTTCAAATGCAAAACATTCCATAACTAAATCTCCAACATAAACCGGAAACTTAGACTTGACCATCTGACGTTATGATTTGATTTAGACGGCAGCTGCGATCCTTCCAGCAACTTGGTCAAGATCTCTCTGACCACTTGATGTGATCTTCCTTCCCCTGGAAGGATCAGAATATGTAATCGTTAGCTAGCAAGGACATAACCGATTGCAGAAATATGTGTATTAATAGATTAAGTAGTAGCACATTCATAAAACCATAAATACAATTCATTTAGTGAATACAATCTTAGATCTTATTTAAGATATCGAATCCAAGTGTCCACGGAGAAATCTATACCAGAGACAATAAACTTACCCCTTGGTGTCGAGGTCGACAATGTTCATGGTCTGGAGTTGCTGAAGAATGTGACGAGCAACACCACCGCTGCTCTTGCAGAAATGAGGAGGACGGCTTCCGTTCCTCTTGCTTCCTCCATAGATCCTACGGAAGGCACCAACTCCAAGACCACCCCTCAGGTAAACTTTCCTAGCCATGGAAGCTTAAGAGTAGAAAAGGTTGTCTCAGAAAATCAGATACAAACATTAAAAGGCAATGCCTAAATCCAATAGGTAGAAGACTTGACCGGATGTTGTTATACATACCGGCTCTGATGTAGTACCAGTCAGGGTCATATGGAGCAAGCTCCTTAAGTTTACCAGTCTTGACGATGTCTGTCCACAGAGGCAGCTCAATCTACATGAAAAGAACAACACTGAAACCAAAAGCAGAAACATATAGTGCCAAAAACCAAGCCAAGCATCCAATACCTATCTAGGGTTTTCACTGAAATGACACTAACCAAAAATTCAGACCCTATTGATATTTGTAGTTACGATTCAAATGCTCTAGACTTTTAAGGCCAACTCAAGTTTCAAATCAAGCTGCGATCATTTCACTCTCATGAGCTAATCGTAATCCCAAACATCAATCAAAAAGACTAGATTATGGGCAAACGATGTTAAGAATCACGATTCGTTACCTTGCCGGAGCGCTTGAGATGGGCAGCGTAAGCCTTGACGAACTCGTGTGGAGAGACATCCTTCACTGTTTTACCAGTCGCCATTGTTGTGTCGCGCCTTTGATCCTTCTTCTCCTCCTTTGGTGCTGCGGCGTCGGCGATACTTGGAGACGGGGATTGAGAGGAATTATGTTAAAACGAAATTAGGGTTTTTGAGGGGTGTGTGTGAGGGGATTTTACATGACTACCCTTATTGTTTTAGGCTATGGGCCTATGACATATATTCGGCCCGTTATCTTTACCATCTTTAATTCTTTATCGCTCAGCTAAAAACCCTTTAAAATATTGTGGTCCCACGTTACCGAGAAAATAAAAATTTGTTTTTTTTGAAAAATATCATTTTACATAAAATTTTATAAACATTATATTATAAAATAAATATTTAGTAGTAATATTCTTCAATAATTCTATAAATAAATAAATTTGCCACTAAGCATGTGACAAAATATTGGGGTCCATGTTCATCACCTATTGAGACGTATCACAGCTTTAATTTTCTGATTGACTGAAATATCACCATGTTCATCATGTGACGGAAATTTTATGTCGAAAGAAATTTCGATTTTTCAAATTAGAGAGAAATAGATTCGGAACTTTATATCTGTATAGAAATGGAACGAAACTATAAATATGTGTGATTTGGTGCTATGTGAAATTTCTGAAGGAGAAATATATCGTTTACCTACAATTATATATATATTTTTTTTTATCTTTTCGGTTGTATCCATTTTTATGAATTTGAAAAGAATAAAAGTTTTAAATTTTAGTAGTATTTTAGAGTATTTCCTTAAATCTTAAATTTAACATTTATTATTTATCTATATACACTTTTCATTATTCTACTTACATAAATATCGCATTACGTCCAAAGAATAACAAAATTGACTGCATACCATTGTACGCAATAATTACGCACGTATGGTAACCCAGTACAAATTATTCAAAAACAATACAAAAGCCATAATCAATACAAATCTGCGTCGTATAGGGCAATTATTGAAACTAGAAATGAAAACATAAAAATACAAATAATCGAAAGCTGGAATCGATTAAGACCGTTTAATTTTCAGTTTCCAATCCATTTGTAAAATAAAGACAAGAAAACATCCATCTCAAGTTTCTTCAAAGAGACGCCAATCTCGACGCCACCGATCCCATCTCTCCTCTTGGACATAGAGAACTCATCGTTCTTGTAGATAGACAATGTCTCAGTGTGAACGGGTCTTCCCCACCCGAAATCCGTTTCGTACATCCCTATCTGGTTGGACCCGTTTACGACCAACAACTGTGTACCCCATTTCATCGTCTTTGTTCCTTCCCTCATACACCTTCCAAGTTGACTCTACCCCTTGTGAAGACAAACGTTTGACCGAATCACTGAGAATTTCGACGGTGTTGACAAATCCATCTTCTCCCAAAAACGTCTTAGCTTTGTATTTATAGAAATCAATGGCTAAGACACACGTCCCGAAGTATGTCACAGGGACTGGTGGGTCTAACCGGTCTCTAAAATCAGCAGCATACATGAAACGAACCGGTCGCTCCGGGTCGCCTCTACGGGCCTTCACCATGCATGTCCACACATGGGCGAACGAGACTACGAACGTTGACAAGTGAAGCTCAGTGCGTGTTGACTCTTTCTTGGCTCGCTCCTTGAGTTTCTCAATGTTTTCAGGAGTCATCTCGATGGTGGTTCGGAGGACGTTGTCTTCAGCGAAAATCTCTTTTACTGGAGGTAGCTTTAGGGTTCTTGCGTTCTCTTTGTCCTCCGTGAGATACGGCAGAAGTCCGAGCATCTTTTGTTCAAGTCCGGCTGGAACATTGACGACAGAACGATCTAAAACCGTTGGTAAAATTTTCGGTACGGTCCCATGTTTACAAGCATGAGCCCATGCTTTGTTAAATTTTTCAGCAGTTTTGCCGTCCACGACGACATGGTGGATTGTGGTTCCAATGCAGAAGCCTTGTTTCGGGAACAAAGTGACTTGCAGGGATACAACAGCCCCCAATTCGGCATAAATCGGTAGCTCTAGCTCTGGACGAAGCCCTCTGCCAGAGATACGTGAGAAATCCGCATCCCTATCAACAACGTTTGGTTGGAAGCCAAGGCACGTAATTAGCATGTGTTAATTATTTTGGTCCCTCTAGAGGCTGCTTAACTATAGGGCCAACTGCGATGGCCCCTATCCATAAATACAAAGTAGAAATATTCCAACATATACAAGTACAAATCAGGTATGAAACAAACTAATTTGAGTAATTTTGAAAATGTCCATATATATAGTTTTGTTTTGTTTTTTTTCTTTTTATTCCATAATTTCCTCAGTTTCTTCAGAAATTACCATAAGTACTTTTAAATTTCATGATTTCTTGAATATTCTTGATTTTTAGTTATCACTTGAGATCCGAAAAAAATTGCATGCAATATGTATACAAATACGTACTCGAAAGTTGGAATTTATCAGTAAATATTTTCCAATGCACAAATCCGTAAAATAAACCACGAGACTTAGTCGAAATAAGAAAGACTTGAAAAACACAGTCGGAAGGATGGGATTAATTACACACATACACCGAATCTAACAAAAAAAAAAAGAACATATTATGGCATCATAAGGAGATATTTTCAATCTATACTATTAATTGGGAAGCATTAGATAATAAATAACCTTATAAAGGGTAAAAAATTACAAAGAATACCATTAAGAATTTTGCATTCTAAGAGTAAAAAAAAAACACATAAAAGGGTAAAACAATAATTTGAAAGGAAGTAACCCACGGATCTTGGGCTACTGAACCGAATAAACACGCGGATCATGGGGTTCTTTGGCGGGTCGACACGCGGATCATGGGCTCGATCCTTTGCTTGATCCGGTCGGTTGAGATTTTGGCAATCTGAACAAAATTAATTGGAAACCAAAAATGACATTTACGAATTTAAAGATATTACCAAAACAAACGTATCCCTTTAATTTCGAATACGAAATAAGGATAGATAGTAATGGTAACAATAATTCGTTTCAAAAATATCCAAATTTGAAGGTTGTTTTCAATCTTATTCGAATTCAGTTAATATATTTTTCCAAATATAACAATAACTATATATTCTATACCTCTCAAATCAAGTATATACCTTAAAACTTTATTTAAAAAATGGATTTGCAAATATATTCTTTTGATCTAATAGGTTTAACCCTAGCCGACCTCCTTTCCCTATAAATATAGAATGTCTAATACCATTTTACATACTCATTAAGCTTTCAAACGACCCCTAACCTTTTGCTACTTCTTTTTTAAAAATGATTGCAAAAGACCAATCTTGCTACTTCAATATTGCTACTTCGTTTCTCAATTCTAACAATGGATGAAATCTTATATCACCAATCTTGCTAACATCAAACCTTTCAAGACAAGATGCAGAATCCAAGTGAAAATCGTTCATTCGTGTAAAGGTGATTAATGCATATCAAACAATGGCAGAATTTTTAATACTTTGCATCTCTTATTTAGTACTTTCATTTTAACATACTAGAGAAAAAAAAAAGTTTTCTATATTAAGTAACCACAAGTAGACTCAATAATAGTAGGTAAATATGCAAATCTAATAAACAAAGTGTATAAATTATGATCTCACTAAGACACTAACCTTCAACCAATAGATTTTTGAATAGCTCCAATGACAAAACGTGATATAGCCTCCTCCACATTTTTAGGTTACTCGCAATTTATACTTGACCTGAATACATTCCATGTTTAAATTTTTGGTAATAGCTATTGTTTTCTAATAATCGTATCAGTTTTTCTTTCTTTGTTTATCCCTTTCTTCCATTAACATCATTATATTTGAAATATATATAGAAGCTAAATTAAGTAGAAATCTTTTCAGCTAACATAAATATACTGTAAAAAATTGATGGGTTTAAAAAAAAAAAGCTCAGTAAACTGGAATTTTAATGTTCATCTTGCTTCTGTAGCTAACGAGAAAAACTACACGAAATCAAATTCGTGTTAGTTGATTTAATTCAGTGAAAACAAAAATTTGGATATTCAATTGACAATAGTTACCCGTAGAAGATCTGGTTTCTTGACAATCCTTGGACAAGGATCTCTATTCAAACATAAAAATTCACAGATTGGGAATTGAGGCAGTAAAACTATAGATCTGATTCAATAGCAACTTTACCTCTTTAAAGAATTCACGATTTGCAACACAGTATAAACGGAGACGAAATAGCTGTCGCAATTGATTCTTCGATCGAGCCAAGTTCTTACGTTTGTTCGGTGGGTTTTTTTTTTTTTTAAAGATGAGACAACGATTATTCTTTTTTTTTTCTCTGAATTTTATTGATATAAGACAACATACATCAACAAGAGTACATAATGGGTTTACAAAATTAAGCAGCCCATTAAAAGTCCAGTCGATGATACGTTAAGGAAGAAGAAGAGATGTCTTCACTCAGACACGTGTTAGGCAGTAAGAAGCAACAAGGACAATAACGATTGTTCTAAAATATAAAATAAATCTGTCCAAATAAATAAAGGGAGACTCACAAAAATGCCCCTTTTTTAATACCCCTTTTCAAAAATACTTCCTTTGGATGTCTATTTTTAAAAATACCCTTTTTATGTACAAAATGACTAAATTACCCTTCTTTTAATAAAAAATATCATAAATATATAAGGAAAATATAACAAAATTAGGTCCACAAAATACAAAATATTTTTTGGCGGGAAAAGTGATCCCCCAATTTTTCCCGCCAAAACACTTGTAAAAATTTGTAAAACCTTTAAAATACCTTGTAAAATTTTCCCGTAAAATTTTTTCCCGCCAAAAAATTTTTTTTACGGGAAAAGTGATTCCGCAATTTTTTTGGCGTTAAATTTTTGGCGGGAAAATTTTTCCCGCCAAAAATTTACAAGGTATTTTAAAGGTTTTTTACAAGGTATTTATAAGGTTTTACAATGTATTTTAAAAGGTTTTACAACGTATTTACAAGGTATTTATAAGATATTATAAGATTTTACAAGCTATTTTATAAGGTTTTTACAAGTTATAAGGTTTTACAAGTTTTTTATAAGGTTTTACAAGTTATAAATACCTTATAAAACCTTAAAAGTACATTGTAAAACCTTACAAAATACTTGTAAATACCTTGTAAAAAACCTTTAAAATACCTTGTAAATTTTTCCCGCCAAAAATTTTCCCGCCAAAAAAATTTCGCAAAAAAAATTGCGGAATCACTTTTCCCGCAAAAAAATTTTTTTGGCGGGAAAAATTTTTACGGGAAAATTTTACAAGGTTTTTAAAAGGTTTTTACAAGTGTTTTGGCGAGAAAATTGCGGGATCACTTTTCCCGCCAAAAAATATTTTGTATTTTGTGGACATAATTTTGTTTCAAATAAGGGTAAAATGGTCATTAAAAATTAAAAGAGGGCAAACTTAAAAATGGACTCTCAAAGGGGGCATTTTTAAAAAGGGGTATTGAAAAATGGGCATTTTTAACAATTTCTCATAAATAAATTAAAATTCATTAATATACTAAATATCAATTTATTTAAACGAATATTAAATGGGTGAAGGAGGCTTTATAATTGGGTCAACATTAACATTATATTCCGCCCACAAAAAAATATCTCGGTTTGATTATTGTGCCAGTAAATTATATTTCGGTAAAAATGTTTGAGAATTACTGAATAGTAATTTATAAACAATTATGTTGCATTACCAAATATTTAATTTATAAATTTTAAAATATTACATTCTTTCAATTTTTAACATTTGTATAATAACTTTTAGACACATAACTTCTCTAACTGTTCAAATTATTTGTTATGCACCAATTTATATATTTTAAAAAAACACATATCAAATTACTTAAATCTGACTCTCAACTTTCAATTCTAAATTTAAAACTAATCAAATAGAAAACACAAACTTATGCACCAAACTATTTTTAAAACACAAAACATAATTCTACAATTATTATGCTAAGTTTAGGGTATCTATACTATTATATAATTCACTAACCAACAAAATAATATATAAATACAAATTTTATGTAAAGACATTCATTAAAAAAATTTCTCCCGCACATTCGTGCGGGTCAGGATCTAGTACAGATTAAAAGAGAAGAAATCCGAATTTTATTAAAAAAATGTTAATTTTTATTAATTGACTCCAAAATTTTTAAATTAGTGAAACTTTGTAAAATTTAAACATCAGTGTTTTAGAAGAAGACATAATATTTCTTTTGGCAACTCAAGTTATTTGATCAAAGAAGTGAAAATTTTAAAAGGTTGTTGTAGCATATACACAGGGGCAAACACAAGCTCACTATTACAAAGAAACTGGTGATGTCTTGTATCAAAGAACCATGATACACATAACCCAAAAATATTGAATTCCAATCTCAAAGAAGCCCATAAAATTCCATATTTTTTCCTCTCTAATAAACGTCCTTATAAGTAAATGTCATTTTTAAACCTTAGGGGCATGATTATCAAATGTTTTTTAATAATGGCTCTTAGTAAATTTTTAATATTAAAATCTTAAGATTTACCTCTTACAGACATGTTTTGGCTCTTAGCTAAAAAACATTTCTTACCAATCTTACCATTTGCCATTTAATTAAATATTTTTTAATACTTAAGATTTACGTAAGATTTTGCTAAGAACCTACCAATAATAATGGTCTTACTAATTAACGCCGTGCACAAAAAAAAAAACCATACTAATTAAGGTTAAAATAGTAAAACTGTTATTGAACAAATTAAAATCGATATTTTTATCTCACACAAATTTAAAAATATTAATTATGTAGGAATCCATGCCATGTAATTAAGATAAATAATAGAACTAAATAAATGAAAAATGAAAAATGAAAAAGATTAAAATAATTGTGGACTTGACATTGATTTAGTTTAACTACGTTTCCCTAAAGTCCCTAAAAACTTTTTTTTAATATATAGAAGATCATCTAAAATAATTTAATGTTTATTTTAAAAATTTTAAAAATCAAATTAGATATATCGATGAAAATTTCCTTTTCCTTGAAACAGTTTTATTGTTATTATTAATTTGTTTTTTCTGATGTCATAAAAATTCGCGAGGTAGAGACGAAAAAAAGATTAGTTTGTTCAACTTAAGGAACAAAGGCCGATATAGTGAACCCTTCGTCGGAGCTCCGATCACGAGCCACCGTCACCAGCTAGAGGCAGTGGCTTTTTTGAGTAAGAGAGGCGAATATGGTTGGAGTAGAAAAGAGATCCGAGATGGTTGGAGTAGAAAAGAGATCCGATATTATGCATA
This sequence comes from Arabidopsis lyrata subsp. lyrata, assembly GCF_000004255.2. NCBI lineage: Eukaryota > Viridiplantae > Streptophyta > Magnoliopsida > Brassicales > Brassicaceae > Arabidopsis > Arabidopsis lyrata. The sequence goes on along the minus strand of NW_003302548.1, from coordinate 19,900,792 downwards.
ATCTGTTCGGAGATAATTCCGAGGAAGAAGAGATCGAATCCGAACATGAATCCAATCGTCAGCCAAACTACGCTTCTGTAACTCTCTCCCTCTTTATCTCCTTCGTTTCATCGCTATTGATTGTTTCAGTTTTCGTATTTTTCACTGCCACTGTTTTTGAATTACACCTTGGAATGCGAATGGTTTCTGGAGTTCTTCTCGCCTCAATTTAGGGTTTTAGGCTGAATTGCAAGAACCAATGCAACTTATTAGGCCTAATTCAGCTTTAGTTCTTCCTAATATCAACTAGACTATAATCCATTGATGATTTATTGTCTGATTCTTTGGCATTGTGTAATCCATGATGTTGTTTGATTTTTTGCTTCTTCTATAAACGGAATTATCCAATATCAGTGAAATTTACTTGAGATTTCCAATGCAAACACCAATAGGATGAGGCCGAGGGCGGGGTGGAGCCTGAAGGAGAAGGTGAAGCTGAGGTTGAAGTTCACGGAGAGCCTGAAGTTGAGTCTGACGGGGAACAGGGAGATGTAGAACTTGATCCTGGAGAAAGTGAGGGTGAGAGAGAGCAAAGTTCACAGGAGGTTGATGTTGATGATCCACAAGAGGAAAGTGAAGCAAGAGATAGTGATAGTGATAACAAAGAAGAAGAACATGGGGGTAGAGTAGCCAAAAACAGGAGGCAGGACGTTGTTGAGAGTGGATCAGAGAGGTCCGGTGAAAAGCAGTACGAGTCTGAAGATGAAGAGGTTGATCAGACTAGGAGTCCAAGGTACCCCTTTTCCCCCTTCTATTATTCCTAGCTGTTTTGTAGCTTTTTTTTTGAATTTTCTGCTCTGCTCTGGATTTGATAATACTTGCTTGTCATCTGAGGGTATCTGAGGTTCCTTGGGTGTTCAATTTTTCTTATGGATCACTTTGTCTCCTCTACATGGAAAAACGCCATGGTGGGTACGTCACCTAGTGAGGAGAAGGAAGAGACTCAAGTTGCACAGTCAGACGTAAATATTCGTAATGTTTTTGGATCTTCGGATGATGAAGATGCAGAAGAATATGTTCGGAATGACGTTGAGCATGTGAGTCTTGCATCTAATATTACATTTCAGTTTACAGAATATCTGTTCCCGTTCCAGTGCTTGCTTCCTCTTAGAAACCATAGAAATGTGCATGTATGTATGATGAGATGTCTAATTTTTTAGAGATCGCCAATCGAAGATGAAGAGGGCTCTGAGAAGGATCTGAGACCTGATGATATGGTACTTGATGATATGGTCCCTGAAGAGGATCCTCAATACGAGTCAGAAGCTGAGCATGTTGAAGCTAGGTACAGGGAGAAGCCAGTTGGTCCCCCTTTGGAAGTGGAGGTTCCTTTCCGCCCTCCTCCAGGTGACCCCGTTAAGGTATACCTGCTTTATGTTGCTAAAAGATTACTCGCTGACATGGCTTCGAATCAATAGTTTCCTTTCTGGTATTTCCAAGTTATCAAAATGTCTCATATCATTGTGGTTCGAAGAGTGAGTATCTGATGTCTTTTATGTGGAGAACCATTGCATCTACTTAGCATGAACCGTCATTTGTTGTACAGAAGAGGGCTATTCAGTCTTATATCTGAAACCCCATTTTCTAGTTGTCTATCTGTGGTTAAGATGTTCTGTAGCAAAAATGCTCTTCCTCCCATTACCATTTTCTCTTTGATCTTTTTTTTTCAGATGAACATGATAAAAGTTTCCAATATCATGGGAATTGATCCAAAGCCATTTGATGCCAAAACATTCGTTGAAGAAGACAGATTCGTGACAGACGAACCTGGAGCAAAGAAGCGTATTCGTTTGGAGAATAATATTGTTCGCCATAGGTTTGTTAAGAGTCGAGATGGCAAAACATATGTAAGTGAACACTTCTTCAAAGCTTTTCTCCTTTTAAATTTCCCATCAAAGCTGCGATGAAGCTATATAGTTTGTCTATTGCTAGTACTTCTGATCAACCAATTTCGTAAACTGGCGTTTCTTGGTAATGTTTCAAATATTTTGCTGAGAAATATAAAATGTTCTATGGTTAAACTTAAAGATGTTAATATAGGTACATACTTTTGATGCAATTTATGTATTCCGAATTAGTTTACTTTGTGCTTTTCATTACGGACATGTGTGTTGGAATGAGATTTAATGATGTCTCTGTTCAACCGTTCTTCTAATTCTTTAGGCTTCATTGGAAATCTGCCCATAAACAAGATTTTTTGGTTTTGTTGCTTATTGCACTTATTTTCTTGTACTTTTTCCTTTACTTTTGCTGTAGTATACTGAAAGTCACTCTATGTTTGTATGCAGAGTGAAAGTAATGCTCGGTTTGTAAGGTGGTCAGATGGAAGCTTACAGCTATTGATAGGAAACGAAGTTCTTGACATAACTGAACAAGATGCAAAACAAGACCAGAATCACCTCTTTATCAAACATGAAAAGGTGTTACTTCGTCATTCCTTCTATTCTCTTTACTAAATGCCAAAACTTCTCCTGCACTCCAAAGTGGTCTTGGTTCTGAGAATAAACCAACTCTGCTATATCTCAAAGTGTTGTTTTATGTGGATGTTGTGGTAGGGTATCCTTCAATCACAAGGAAGAATTTTGAAGAAAATGAGATTTATCCCATCATCTCTAACGTCAAATTCCCATAGGCTTTTGACTGCCCTTGTTGACTCGAGGCACAAGAAAGCCTACAAAGTTAAGAACTGTGTCACTGACATTGACCCTGAGAGGGAGAAGGAGAAGAGAGAAAAGGTAACCTCTTAATTGAGCTCAGACAATCCAACAATAGTTTTATTGTAGGGTTTGTAGACTTTTCTCATTTAATATCTCAAATTCTGAAGGCGGAAAGCCAAAACCTCAAAGCTAGTACAAAGCTGAGTCAGGCGAGGGAGAAAATCAAGCGCAAGTATACACTTCCTGCTGAAAGGAGACAACTTTCCACCGGCTACTTGGAAGATGCTCTTGATGAGGTATGTTTTATTAGTTTGTGTATATTGTGTTCTTTCTTTTTCTAAAGCAAAGATTGCACTAGTAACGACTGATTGTTTCTTGAAACCAGGATGACGAGACAGACCACTATGGTTCTCACCGCTCAAACCGTGGCTATGAGGAGGATCTCGAAGCTGAAGCGCAACGGGAACGCCGGATTCTCAACGCCAAGAAGGTAAACAAAACAAAAACTCATATCTCTCGGAATGCTAAAAAACATGGGAGATTAAACTATTATTAAACTGCTTCTCACTGGCGTTAAACCAGAGCCACAAAGGCATTCCGGGGAGGTCTTCAATGACTTCGGCCAGACCGTCAAGACGTCAAATGGAGTATTCTGAGAGTGAGAGAGAGGAATCAGAATATGAGACGGAAGAAGAAGAGGAAGAAAAGTCACCGCCGCCCCGTGGAAGGGGAAAAGAATCAGAAGATGAATATGAGGAAGATGCAGAAGAAGATGAGGAGGAAGGAGGAGGAAAATCTAACAGATATTCAGATGAAGACGAAGAAGAGGAAGAGGCTGCGGTACGCAAATTACAACATTTGTTTTTCATTTTTGTTGTCAACATGGAGGTTCATTGAGATTGTAATATGATGTTAATGTGTGGTGAAATGTGCTTTATGCAGGGAGTTAGGGCAGAGAAGGATCACCGTGGAAGTGGCCGGAAAAGGAAAGGGATTGAGTCTGACGAGGAGGAGTCTCCGCAGAGAAAAGCTCCGACTCATCGTCGTAAGGCCGTGATTGATGACAGTGACGAAGATTAATCATTTTCGTCAAGTCTTTCCCTCTCCTTTCGTCAATTTGTTATAATGTAGTCTGGAATTAGACTCGGTTTAATCAAAATAAGAAGACATAAAATCATGGGATCGCATTGATGACCTTTTGAATTCATGTAATAGTTGAAGATAATAATTGATAATAGATGGTGTTTCCCTGAGATATGTCTTGATTTATGACTCCTTTCACCGGTAAAGTCGATAGTTTCGACATCACCTTTCAGGATTTCTCTGACAGCCTTTTATACAAGTTCGAGGCTTAACGGTTAGGGTCCAATGGAGTTTCATGATTGCACTTCCGAAGTCGACTAATCACCAAGTGAGACATGAAGAATGAAAGGTTATGCTTAGGTTTTCGGTTTCCGACATCTTGTAATCAATCCCTCAGGTGTACGATAAATAAACATCAGATGACAAAAAAATAAAATATATATGCTTACCTTCTGTAATATTTGAAACATGTTCTGGTAATCTATAAAATTATCACTTTTTGAGAAAAAAAAAAAATACCTTCTGTAACAGTAACAAATAATTGATAATTTGATTTGGAGACAATTTTTTATTACGTAAAATTGTTGACCCATTATACAACTATACCACCGACTTGTCACAGAGTACTAAACAAATTTAGCTTAAACTCTTGATTTTTATTACGTAGCCCAAAAAAACAATCTGTAACACTGTTTTACATACGTTATATGTAAAATTTGGTTTTACATTAAACAAGACGAAATAAACAAAAACTGAATTGTAAGAAAACTTTGACTATATAAAAAACTTGCATCATCAGCGTCGTGCAAGTTGTTCAATGGAGTGTTCTTGCTCAAACCCCAAATAACAATCCGAAACTAAGATGAGTTTTGTATCCTGACCAAAAATAGAAACGATAAATTCAGCAATAATATATATAAAAGTGTAAGAAAAATGATTTAGTTAGAGAAAATAAGAAAAAATTGTACCTGAAAAGAGGTTATAGTGGGAGGTAACTCCATGCGTGTGATCAGACGACCAGTGAACGAAACTCTCTTCACAGCAAAGAGCTCGGAAGTTGAAATATCACCAAGAACCAACCACCACGCTTCGTCTTTCACCTATAACCCAAAATAAATGTCACGAATTCCAATACATTTTTGTTTCGAGCTCAAACTAATCTGTGGTAAAGTCTTTAGTGAAACCTTTGGGAATCGAGGGGCCAACGCCCTCGAGCTATTCCTCTTTGATGTCTTCTCCAATCTGATTTCCAGCGTTGAAGGCTTTTTCTTGCCATCAGAATCCTTCTTTTGAAGTCGCACATTCATTTGGATCCGTGGAAATCGTTGGAGATCCTAATTGAAGAGTGTAGAGAATAGTTAAGACTCCATGTGTGAAAGTATTCAATGCAAAAAGAACCATTTGTGACAATTTTGAAAGTACCTGAGATAATCTTGATGCAAAGAAGTTTCCGGTTACACTTTGTAGGGTTTCCTTTGGAAGATCTAATAGCTGATGCAGCGTGTGAATTCCTCTTGCGGTCAGAGATCCTAGAAGATCATCATTCATGCAAGGGATCATCCATAATGACGAATCTTGATCGGACCACATGCCCTAGAATTAAAAAGGAGAACTGGATTAAGTAAAATCGTTTTTCTTAATTTGCGAAAGTGAAATAATTTGTAGTTTTGTACTGGTTCTGCTTCCAAAGAAATGGAACAAGCTAAGAGTAGTAATCTCCAGGTCAGTACCTGCATAACCATTTGCAAAAGGCGCATACACGTCAGTGAGCTTGAGAGCCATCCACTGTTTGCGCAGATATCAATCATGGCCTGGAGGATCCGAATGCTTTGATCCAGTACTGACTTTAAATCCGTGTTATAATCACTGATTGGGAGTGCCAACTGAGAAAAATGTGCCTGGAGCAATGGATGTCATGCATTAATAAGACGGTAACAATCATGAATTATATGATTCAGTCATGAACTCACACAGTTTGTATTTTTGTTTCATCCTTCAGTGCATGATAGTGTGAAAAAGTACATACCTGGAAGAGCAGATTCGCTTTGACATGAGGATCATCTAGATGGTTATTATCCACGGGATACCGAACTTTATCTGACAGTGTTTTGTTGTAATTTTCCTAAGGAACAAGACGGCATAAAGAAGAAAATTTTAGGCATCATATCACTGAAAATACTTTTAAAGGTAAACCCATATATTCTTCAAGTAAAACAGTATAGACCAGACCTCATTGTGCCGCACAGGAAGTTCATCATACTCAGAGGCACCAGCCAAGATATGCAAAAATGCCTAAAGGGCAGTGGTTAGAAGCCAAAGAAAAACAAAAAGAATAAACAAGATAAATTGGATCAGCTTCTTACTTCAAGTGATGTGTCAGGACCTATATTAGAGCCAAACATAGACACGGTCATGTAGCAAAGGTAATACTGTGACGCTATTGTACCCAGCATAGTAGGCTCCACACTATCTTCATTTACGTTGAGGCATCCACTGTCTTCAAGATCCTCAAATGTGGTTTGCACCAATCTACACAAAAAGCATCCCACATACACCAATGTTACAATGGTGCTAGTTAAAGAAATCTTCTTTATTTAATAACTTTGATATTTACCTTGATAAGTAGGAACAGATTGTTTCGTCTTGAGTACCTTCTAGCCCATAGTAAGCAGGATTAGCCATCTGTTACATCAATACCAGATAGAGTCATGAACAGGTTATTCTGCAGTAATGGAAATATCTGAAAGGAAAAAGAGAATCTGGCTGCAGGTGTCAAACTATTGCAGCGTCAAACTATGTGGAGAGTTTCCAAGTCCGTGCTTTGGAACTGATTTATCAAGGAACCAGATTCAAGTAGTATCTCGCTTTTTAATAGAACTGAAGTATATTTACCAGTCTGCGAAACAAATACGTCCATGTAAGATAATGCACCGCATCTTCTTTGTTGCCTATTGTTCCAGAGACTATTTCAGCGTTGAAGTGATCGTGCAGCTTCTCTTTCAAACTACTTTCTACGGGGAAAGGTTCGTACAAGAACTGCATGCAGAGGAAATATGATCTTTTTGAGGTAAATTGTTGCAAAGGATACCAAAAAAAGCCAAATAATTCCAATTGAGCTTGACCTTTTTGTAAAAGCTTTTTTTAGGTTCATGTACAAGAATGACCGCTTTCCCATGTTGGTCAAACTGTGGACGCCCTGCACGTCCCATCATTTGCAAGATCTCTGTAAGAGGGAAGTCAACATATCTTTTGGTTTTCCCGTCGAAATATTCTGTTCCCTGATAGGACACATTGCCAAAAACAACAGTATTAAAGAGAAAAAACAAATCATTAGAGGAGAAATCTAAGAAGGAGATCCCAAACATTATAGAAGAGGACCTTCTTTTACCTTTATAATAACTAAGTGAGCTGGTAGGTTCACTCCCCATGCCAAGGTACTTGTTGAGACCAAAACCTGTAATGGAAGCATGGAATCCATCATCAATCATAATGTAAAAGTGTAACCATGGATACGGTAAAGGCAGGAGAGAGCATATGTTGAGGAAATTGCCTGAATCTTGTTGTTCGTGAAAAGCTCTTCGACTGCAGATCTATCGTGGTCGTTTAAACCTGCATGATGCAGTCCGATGCCGAACTGCAACGTATGTCGGAGGTTCTGGTCAGTTATCTGTGAGAGGACCATCTGCAAGTCTTCCTCTGACACACTTAGAAATTGCCGCGGATGTTCGTCGGAGGCAGCAAACTTCATTTCATAGGAAAAGAAGATACAAAGGATGATACAAATTAGAGTTATATAGTCAAAAGATGAGTCGGTATCTGTGTTTGATGATAAATCATGCCTGAATAAGATCCAGTGCGGTAAGCCTTGTCTGCCTACGGGATGAAACAAAGATAAGAACTGGTTTTGTAGGTGAATGGGTACATATGGCTGCATATGCTGGCTTGTTCATACTATTCATCCTTGGGCAGTAATACTTCCCAGGATAACCCTGAAAGCAAAAAAAAAAGGTTGAGTCTGGACATTTCATGCTTGTATGGTTTCCTCGCATACCTTCAATCCACCCACCGAAATGGTAATTAAACAGCACAAGAGACTGAAATTTTGATAGTCAAGTACAGTATAGAAGACGTACATAAAGTTTTGGTTTAAGTAAGGTATTAATTGTTTGCAAACTAGAGAAAAGATTATGACTTACCTGAATATGAACTTCAATTGGTACAGGCCTGACGCTTGGTTTAAAATTGAAAAGTCCGATCTCCCCAACACCCAACCAGTCAGCCAAATCACTGAATGAAAAGGGAGCATCAAGTCAAAATCTAAACTTACGCTGCCACAAAAAGGTTTCAGCACACAGAACTTGAGAGAATTAAGTTAAATTAACCGTTTCAGATCTTCGAAGTGAGATTCAGGGGAAACGGCTACCAGAAATATTGAGAGTAAGGTATTTCTTAAGCCATCTTCAACATTAGCATTTATAGTCAATAAGACTAAAACTGAAAGTCCTTCACTCACATATCCCACTATAAGCACAGTGTCATCAGCACAGTAAGGACATGGATAACAGTCTACCAGCTCGAACATTCAGTTGGGTATTTAATGATTAATTCCAGAAAATAAAAGCAAAAAAGAAAATACATAGAAATGAGCATATTTTAAGAGACATAGAAGTTAAATTACGAACCCTGCATTTGCCAGAGCTGTAGAAAGACCAACAAACCGGACCGAGCGCTCTGTCTGTGATGATATATATCTCATCCTAGACACAATAACCTGGAAACCAAATGTAGATCAAAAACATTTCGGGTGGAACACAGAACTTTGAAAAAACCTGAGCCGAAAAGATATCAGCTATTTACCAAGACCATAGATATATTACATGTGTCATGATATAACTGGAAAGTTCTAACCGATGGATGGAGCTTAGCATAAGTACTTTGAAATGGGATATAATAGTTTTTAAGCTTCTACCTCAAGTATGGGTCCTCTGTCGGCTCCAAGCAAGTGAATCTCATCCAAAATAACAAGGCCGACCTATATCCCCAGAACATCATAAGTTATACTTTACACATAAAAAAGGCAAGCCGATACAGCAATCTATTGACAAAAATTACCTTTTTGACATAACTACGAGTATGCCAATTACGACTAATGCCATCCCATTTTTCAGGGGTAGATATGATGATGTCTGCGGACAAGAGAGCTACCAAATCTGGAGTGTAATCTCCAGTCATTTCAACCTTTCGAAATGCAAGTGTTAGGATTAACATTTGGTAGCCAAAATAAACAGCAAGTATGGCTTATTAGTCTGCAACATGTATAGATGCTCCGAGGAAATATCCACATACCATTTCTTTTCCAAGTGGAGCAACAAGATGCTTTTTCCAATCATTCATCCTTTCTCGAACAATAGCCTTCAGTGGTGCTATGTAAACAACCTGCATGCCACAAAAATGTAGGCATCTTCAGTAAGATAATAGAACACTAGAAACTAAACTAATCTGTGATTTGATATCATATTAGATTCAGTTCTTCATTTCAATAGCCAGATTCAGTAAAAGGCTGGCAATTTAGCTGAACATAATCATGTACAGTAAACTGAAACATGTACTGTCTGGAACTAAATTATTAGCAAGCGTTAGGAAACTGAAAACTCATACCTTCATATCAGGCTGGGTACTGAAGAGACGCAACATTGCAAGTTCAGCAGATATAGTTTTCCCACTTCCAGTTGGAGCTCCTACAAGAACATTGTTGTCTGTGTGATATAACACATGGAAAATCTGCAACACCAAACCATACAATTTTCAGTTAACTAAAAAAGGAGTGATTGAGAAAAACATTTATGATACAAAATTAGGAAAGTAACAGGGCAGAAAATGCTCAAACCTGAGTCTGTATTGGATTAAAATGTGAAAATTTGTAAAGCGATTCATACAACTTATTCCCAAGAGAAGTCACAGGAAGAGGTTTTAAGTCTAAAAGCTCTGTGTGAGATGTTCGTGCCTGAATGAAGAAGAATGTTAGGACCTACCCTACAGATAACATAAGCGTAGAAATGATCTTGTAACTATTTCAAAAAAATAGCAACCTCTAGAAGAAATCTACCTCTGGTAGTGCAAGATTGTGGAAAGAGATTGTGAAGAAAGACTCTGCATGCAACCAAGAATCAGAAACCGCATGAACATAGTATTGTGGTGGGTGTGGTTCAAATATCGGTACGGTAAAAGAAAGCTTCTGCGGTTCCCCCCTAGCCATCCGTTTCGTTAGTGTAAAAAGATCTGAGTGGTAGATATAATCATTCTCTGTGTCCTGTCGAAGAAATAGCACAAGTCAAGCGTTATATCAACACTGCCAAAAGAGTAAGCAATATGGAAGAAAGACATCATTAGTTAACTAGCATCTAGCGCAGACTATTGTCTCTTCCTAGTGTTTAGTAGTGCTATAAGATGAGATACTAAATCGTTACAAACAGCTCATTCTTTGTCACTGCAACATATGTGTCTTAGTGGGAGCTATATAGTAGTACCTCGATGAGAATCCACCAACGAAGAGCAGCACCATGAAAACGATCCTTCCATATGAAATCTGGAGTTATAAGCAAATCCACCTAAAAATGGTAACAAAATAGATGATGATAGATAGTTTGTCGTGTGAAAGCTTATAAATTATTGAAGAATCTCTCCATTAGCTACCTTCAATACAGTGCGGGTGATTGGACTAACAGTAGCTGCCAACTGAATTGAAGGAAAATATCCTAGATGTTGCTTGACCAACTAGAATTCCCAATGTAAGTAAAAAGCCAACAAACGTTAGTGCTTTTTTTTTCCATATATACATGCATTAACTTAGAACTTAAGATTTATATACCCTTCCCCCAGGATTATAACGAATCAGCGCTCCAATGTCTTTTTCCTCCATCTCATACAAACGGTCTAAGTCAGCCCCTCGCTCTTCAAGTTTTCTTAATGTCTGATCAATTGAGATGAATTAGAGAAAATATTACATATTACAAGTAAAAATAGTATTCAGAAGCTTACATCAGAAGGTAGATCCCTATCGAATTGCCGAAGAGGATGCTGATGGGGCCATAGTTGACGATCAACTGCCTTGCAGTATTCCAACATAAATAAAGTCATCTCACACCAGCCTTTTCGCAAGCATATCTCAAACAGAGCACGCATTATACGTGCTAAACTAGCACTAATGTATGAAGCATCAGAGACCAGAGAAAATGCATCAATTGATCCACGGGATATGTACAACTGTTGATCATAAAGTCAATATATCAGAACTCAATATCAACCATCCGTTTCATCTCCTAGGTATAATATTGCAATGATAGTGAAAGTCAATCACCTGGATAAGAATCGAAATTTTTCCATGTTTGTTAGAAGGGCCTCCCTTAACTTCTAAGGGACAGCAAGAGCGTGCAAGAGTCTCAAGTTCATGCTGCTCTTCCTCTCTTACCACAATATTTTCAAATTCAGAAGAATGGGCAACCATATTAATTATCTACACCAGAAAATTTGAAATCAGTAAGTAATGGAAAAAATATAGTTACAAGGAAAATATCACAAAAACAGAATGATTATAGCAAACCTCGCTTTCATTCATGTGCCGCTTCAACATCTCGTTGTATGTTTCAACACTAGAATATTGAATATAGAAGTGACTTGCAACCCGTCCAAGCTCGGTACAGTAAAAGTTCCCACTTTTCTCATCGAACCTCATCATCTTAGCTTTGTCCAGTGAACGTGCAGCATCAGCCACAAGGGCTCGTTGCTTCAACGATAAAGAAGGATCGGCAATTATCTGTGACGAGTAGCACGGACAGAATAGTTTTAGGTACATATATAATTGTAGCACAAACTCATCGGGAGTTCTGTACTATGATATGATTCAAAAATACACTATAGCACAAACAAAATCTAGCACTAAGATCTCCATGCACACTACTAGAGCTTACAAAACATAAAGTTTCAAATATTAAACACCAAAATGTAAAGAATAACGCACCTCGTCCCATCCAATGCCATAAGCCAAAGGATTCAACTTCATCCGAATTGACAAATATGTATATCCAAGCCAAGCACAGGCTTCCTTTACATTAGTCACAGTTCCCAAAACCACTTCTGCGTTTAAGTTATCTTTCAAGGAGCTTATGAACTGCAAATAAGAATTACAATGGGACTTCACTGTATGGCCAAAGAAATTTGACAGATCAAACTACAAATGCAGGTTGCTGCATTAAGAAGACAGACCAAAGCCCTTTTAGGTTTCTGCCCAATACCTGACTTTCTATGGGAAGCTGACTCGTCAGCAGCCGGAGATAGTATGCCAGCTTGTCATGGGATGTGATGATAATTCCCTCACCACTCTTATCAAATTGGGGTCTCCCAGCCCTTCCAAAGATCTAAATGCATATAATACCATGATTTATTAATAATTAAATAAATACCAAAGATATAACATCATGCTCTTTTCTAAAGAAGATTTTTCCCTTTACCTGCATGACATCAAGCATTCCCAAGTCTTTCCACCCACCAGCCTTGGCATCATACAATTGTGTTCCCTGGGAATCAACCGAACATATTGAGCTATAAGGAAATGTGATATAACTACCTAGAAGAAGACCACTAGTTTGATCTCCCAAAAGAGAATCTTCTCTTGCCACAGATTACAGAGTGAAGCTTAGCTATACAAAAAACCACCACATAAGCATACCTTAATTACGACTGTGTGTGCAGGCAGATTTACACCCCACGCAAGAGTTGCAGTGCAAACAAGCACCTGTATGACCAAAACAAGTTGGGAAAAATACGTATTTAAATAATAAAGAGCAAGCAGATGAATATGTTTCGTACCTTCAAGAGACCATCAGAAAAAAGCCTCTCCGTAAGTGTTCTATCAGATCGCAACATCCCAGCATGATGAATTCCGAAGCCAGCTTCAAAAAATTTGACAAGATCCTTATTTCTGGACTTCATAACGTCTTTCTGAGATACATCAAAAACAATCCTGAGATATTCACACCAACAATGACGTTAAAAAAGATGATGTATACTCCATTTTCTTACCTTCATCAGTTGACACTGAGGATGAGTCTCATTCGCGAACAAATCCAGAGTTTCATACTGCCGAGCAAGATCAACCTACCAAAGTGAAAATATTAAAGTCATGTACTTCTAATCTGGATTCTGAAATCCTTTCAGAAATCGTATTTTCAGCGAAATCATCCTCATATAGTCATATGCAATATTTCAGATTTCAGGAAACCCACAAATGCATGCGTTTTGGATGCATCAGGTAAAAAATAGAAGCTGAATATAAAAAGGTTTAATATCATGTACCAGTTTCTCAGCTGTTTTTGAAGTGTCTTTTCGGGAATGAACAAAAATCATTGCTTGATGACCTTGTTTAATTGAATCAACAACCTAACATGAAAGCATTACCAGATAGATAAGTGACCTGTCCATTTTCACATAAATAAAAAAGAGTCTTTGCTCGAGATAGAGACCTTTTTGTAGCATATCTCATTTAACAATTCGTTTCTAGCAGCAAAGTTATGCTCAGTGATGCCTATGTACTGTTGAGCTAAGGGAACTGGGCGATAACTTGAATCAAAATAGAAGAGGCCAGTGTCTGGATTCACTCGTAGAAACTGAGCAACCTGGAATCCATCCCATAAAAAGGTTAAAAAGCAGTAATTTTGACCGACCCTACTTTCCGGAGACTAAATAGGATATGTGAAGTAAAACATCGTGACAGAGATGTATATCATGTTGAAAAGACCTGTAGGTAGCTAGGTAAAGTGGCTGAGAGGCCCACAATTCTTATCATTGTCTGTGTTGACTCCACCTGGTAAACAAAGCAAAAGTCAGCCAGATGGTAACCTGCTGCAACATAAGGAGTGCAATTACAACTTCAAGAATTACTTTAGGAAACCCAATTTTCACGGCCAAGATGTTACCTGACGGAGGGTCCGAGCAACTAGCGCCTCTATCACTGCACCTCTATCATCATTCAGAAGATGCACTTCATCAATGATCAATAGTTTTACTAGCATTGATAATGACATGTCACTGCTTTTGCGAGTAATGACATCCCATTTCTCTGGTGTTGTCACTATCATCTGATTCACAATTGATAGATAATCAGTAAATATCAGTTCCTACATGTCTCCACAAGAAACTCAAGCATATCTTATAAGCTAAAATGAAACCTGAGTTTCTTCAAGTTCACTCTTCGTGAGTTGCATATCCCCTGTAAGCTCTTTAACAACCATATTTAATGGGGCTAGACGACGGCTAAATGCTGACGTGACCTCTGCTGCTAACGCCTACAAAGAACAAAATAGTAAAATAAATTATCTACAAAAAAAGAGTCATCCATAAGATTAATTTAACCTGTTTTTACCTTCATAGGAGCTACATAAACAATCTTAAACTCGTTTTTGTGCAAGTAGCCATCCCTGAAATGTTGTTTGATCTGCAAGATAATTTCAAATATATCAGTGAGTAAAATATGAAATAATTCAGTGTGATTAAAAAAATGAATCACCTTTTATGCAGCATAAACCACATTTAACAAAAAATACCCATGCTCTTAGTAAAGTAAATATCAACTCTTTTGAGCACGGTCTGTGATTAAAAATAGATACAGACATAAACATGCCAACCGGGTTAATTAAAAACTTACCTCATGTAGAACAGAAATCATAGCTATATTTGTTTTACCAGCTCCTGTTGGAGCACAGACCTGCGAAGTGCAGAATCATGTTATGCTTGACTAGGTAATTGGCATTGTAGCTCGGTATGGACAAAAGTTATTCATATGACTCACCAATATATTCTCATTGGTGTGGTAAACTGTCTGAAATATGCGACTCTGAATACGGTTTAAAGACTTGTAACCATGAAAAGCAGCTTGAGCAAAGTCATCTAACTCTTTTATCTCAATCTAGAAACATGCAATAATTTAGAGTTAGAGTGCATGCAATCTGGCAGAAAAAGCAACAATACCATCTATATCCGAAAAATCATTAAAATGTGTGGAGAAACACTTGACGTTAAGAAATTTATATCTGCCTCTGGATATGGATGGGACGTACCAGCTTCTCGCCAGGTTTCATTTGTGCAGTAGGGGTTGGCGGGATAAACACTTCCTCATATCCTTTTAAGTGCTTCCTTACAGTACCTTGGGGAAGGGCCAGTGCAAGAGAATTCGCTTCTCCAGACCCGATCAGATCCTCAAATGCAGTCTTCTTTTCACTTGCCTCAAGTAAAGAAGAAAAATTGGCCTCTGATATTTCACTCTCTAAACCAAGATCGGCATTTCGTTTATTTTTTTTTTCCTCCTTGCGCCGAAGTTTTTCAATTTGCTTTGCAGACTCTGTTTGAACAGTAACCTGAAAGGTGGCTGAGTGCAATCATTACTGTGGCTACAGATAAAGAATGGTGCCTAACATCACAAGGGAAGGCCTCACGCAACTAGCAGTACCTGTGTACCATAGGTAGGCATCCGAGATTGGGTGTTTGAAGCTGTTTTGTCAGACTTGAGGATCATTTGACCATGATGGATAGCATCAACAATTTCCTTCCGATGCTGAAAAAGGGAATAAACAAGTCAGACACCATTCACATTTCTAAGAAACTGGAAAGCAGAATATAGCTTTAGTATAGACCTCAGTAACAACTTTTTTACTATGCATATGCACACGCATACACCATAAAACTCGGCTTTAAAAGATGGTGATTTCACCCACAAAACATAAAAACACAGTTGTGCCACTTAAATGTAACGGTAACCCATGTTAAAGGCATAGCATACTGTAGAATCTAAAGCCAACCAGGCACAAAGTATCACCACAGGTCCGTAGACTTCAGATAAAAAAGCAATATCAAACTTAGGCCTTACCATAATAAGGTCTTGAACAGTCTCAAATGCACCATCCCCAACAAGATCCAGCAGATCCCCAGCTATCTGCAGAACAAATAATTAAATCTCATCTACTTTCACTTGCAAATATGATGCTCTAGGAACAGGTATAGTAGGTCCAAAAATATCATACCTCCTCACCGGGTTTATCTGAATCCAAAAATCTGCATATAGCCATAGCCAGTTCTTCACGGGAAAGTTGTGAATTGGTTTCTCTAACCATCTGACCACATGCATCTCTTAGCCAACTTAAATTGAATTTTCCTGCACTGTGATTATTTTTCGTGTCGCTAACATCACTCCATCCTTCAGAAAAGGATGCATGAGCATCATTGCTTTCCACATCCAGAAATCCTTTTTCGTCAAGAGATGCTTCTACCAAAAAACGAGCTGGTAGATTGAAAACAAGGTCGGCACCAAACTCAGCTCCCCCATTAACTTCATTAAGATATGTCTCAGACTGATGAGTAGGCTGTATTGAGTAAAGTGCCTGAGCTAAGGAGGCCACGTTCTTTACATTAGCATCTGAGACAGCATGCCCAACAAGATTTTGCAATTCTAACCTGTTGAATATAAGCCAACCTCAATTACCTCTGAACACCCTAAAGAAGTACAAAATCTTCGCCACTTTCATATAGTAATCTTCAATAGTCTTGCCTCAGCATGGTTGATAAATACCCCTATACATAAAACAAAAAAAGAATCAACAGTACTTACTTGTTTTCGGCAATGTTTTTATTATCATTGATATCACTGTCCTCCTCCACTGGCTTGCCAAACAGACGATAAGTGGAAAAAGCAACCTCACGAAACTCATCTGATGGAACTTCCCGATCAATTAACTCCACTACAGCTCCAATAAACTGCTTGTATGCTTGTCGCACTTCTGGAGAAGCTGTCACACGAATTCCAATCAATATACACAAAATACCACCTCGTATAGAGAAATTGGAAAAAAAAAAATATATCATCATAAATCACCTCCTTCCCATTGATGAACTATCCCCTTAGCAAGGTCGGATTCATCAAGGCGATTCCCGGAGCTGAAATCGCAAACACAAGTAACACAATTGTCCAATTCAATTCAGATATTTACAAGAAAAAAAAGACTTGGAGGTAATAACTTCAAAATGCTTTCCAAATTCTACATAGACATTGTGATCACCAGACTATACAACTATCAAATTCTATATAGAACAAAACAGATGCTAGAGAATTCACTGAAAACCTAGTAAACGAGTGGAATCGGTTCGGGAAGAAAAAACGGACCTGCGAGGCTTATTAAGAGTTTGGAGTATAGTTTTGCGGCGAAGGTAAGCCTGATCGATGTCGAAAGGCTCTCTAAGAGAGCTTGTCAAGCGAGGAAGCTGAGCTAACATGACAAAAACTCTGTACTTGCGTCGTTTAAGATTCTTCTTCTCTGTGGTTTCGGCTCTCCGAGGAAGAAGGCGATCGCTGGCGTTAAACGGCGTCGCTTTGATATTTGGGAAGCAAGTTTAATAGGACCCGTACACCGACCCGATAAAATACGGGTCCACCAAAACGATGGCGTTTTAGTTAGTGCATAACAACATGTGGACCATGATTAAATTATTCGTTTTTTTTTTAATCGGTAGAGTTTTTGAATTTAAAGACAAAACAATTAAATAAAAAAGACAAAAAAATCTAAAAAATTTCATGTGATAATGTCAAATTTACAAAATTTAATACACAGTAAACATTATTATTCACAATTGACCCCAGCATGAACAAGATTTTCTGATTCAGCTTTTTCACATCTCATCCTGCAACACAAAAAATTGGCCTTAATTCAATAAGTCATTTTAATTATTTAATACCAATAATACGATGTGTCTTTAATTTAAATCTCAAAATATACGTAGAAAAAAAGTCTACACGAGTTAATAAGTGCCCTACCGGTGGGTGCGCCAACCAAGGATGACACCTTGGGTTGGCATTTTACAAAATCCGGCAAATATTCAGTTAAGTCGGGGTATCATACCGCACGGTTGGATAAGTTGGAAACCAACTCATCTTTCATTGGGCCAGATTTCAATAAGCTAAAGGCTCATACTTGGAAAGTACAGTGTCCACCTAGGATACGTCATTTTTTATGGTAAATCTTAACGGGTTGTGTACCGGTTACAGAGAACTTACGAAAAAGAGGAATTGATTGTGACACTGGTTGTGCCAGATGTGGTGCACTGGAGGAAACAGTCAATCACACACTTTTTCAGTGCCATCCTGCAAGACAGGTTTGGGCACTTTCTCAGATTCCTACGGTTATGGGGACTTTTCCCACAGATTCTATTTTTGCAAACTTGGATCATTTATTTTGGAGAATACCATCGGGTTTTGATTCTATAGCTTTTCCTTGGATTATTTGGTATATTTGGAAAGCACGGAATGAAAAATTGTTTGAAAATGTGGATAACGATCCGTTAGAGGTTTTACGGTTAGCGGAAAGAGAGGCACAATTGTGGCACTCAGCTCAAGTGGAGCTTCATACTGAAACTCAGGCTTCAGTGGAATTTCCAAATCGGCCTCAAACGAGGGGGGTGTCCCTAGATTCGGATTTTACAGGATACCGTTGTTTTGTGGATGGATCCTGGAAAGACAGCGACAAGTTTTCCGGGATAGGGTGGTTTTGTACACCATCAAACGGTGACCCATCAACAATGGGAGCTGCCAACCTCCGTAGAAGCCTATCTTCGCTACATGCCGAATTCGAGGCCCTCCTTTGGGCGATGAAGTGTATGATTGGTGCAGATAATCAAGAGGTAGCATTCCTTACAGACTGTTCTGACCTGGTGAAGATGGTGTCTTCCCCAACCGAATGGCCGGCCTTCTCAGTGTATCTGGAGGAATTTCAGAGCGACAAGGAAGAGTTCTCTACCTTCTCTTTATCTTTAATTTCTCGTTGTGCAAATGCAAAAGCGGATAATCTGGCACGAAAAATTCGTACGGAACCGCTTCATATCACTTATGTAAACAACATTCCACAAAAATGGCTCTTTTGAGCATTATTTAATTACAGATGACAAAAAAAAAAAAAAAAAAAAAAAAAAAAAAAAAGTCTACACGAGCTAAGTTCTTTAATGATGTAAAAAAAGCACTCAAAAGGGTTTTGAGAAGAGACAAGAAGACACAGAACAAGTAGCCACTCTCATCTCACCACCCTCTCTACTTGCTCTATCTCTCTCCACTTTCTCTTCTTCTTCTTCTTCTTCTTCTTGCTCTAGAGATCTCTTTCTCTATCTCCATACTTTTTTCTCTCTTTCTAGAAAGACAACAGTGACATTTGGTCTGAACGGCATCTATGGCTGCTCTGGTGCTTTCACTTCTCCTTATAGCCATGGCTGGACATTCTAGTAAGAACTTTCATTCTTCTTCAGATATATTAGCTAAGTCTTATCTCTTTCACTCTTAGTTAGTTCTTCTCTGAAGAAAAGTTCTTGTAGCACTCAAGGGTTTTACTGTTCTTGAGTGTTCTGCCATTGATAACCAGATTACAAAAAAAAAAAAAAAAATTCCTTTTCTTTACAATCAATTGATTAGTATACCATAGTTATTTCTTTGGTTGATTTTCCTTTGAAGAATCAAAAAAATATATAATGTTTCTGTTCTTAGAGTGTTTTTTTCTTTTCTTGGCATAGTTCACAAATTTCTAGAAAACTTTACTGATTTTTTCTTTCTTTCTGATTTGCTTGTTTTCTCTCAACTTCTTACTTACTTTTTTTAACCCTATTGTTGGTTATTTGTAAATCTTGCCTTTTTAAGGTGATTCCAAGATTTGGGCAAATCTTGTTGGCTTCTCAGATTACAGAGCAAAGAAGATGCAGCTCTCTATTTTCTAACGTTGGCTTTCTTGTGGTCATTGTAGGTGCGTCATGGTGTGTGTGTAAAACAGGACTGAGTGATACAGTGCTTCAGGGAACCCTAGACTATGCGTGTGGAAATGGAGCAGATTGTAATCCTACTAAACCAAAACAATCTTGCTTCAACCCTGACAATGTTAGGTCTCATTGCAACTATGCAGTCAATAGCTACTTCCAAAAGAAGGGTCAATCTCCTGGCTCTTGTAATTTCGATGGCACTGCCACTCCCACTAACTCCGATCCCAGTTAGTCTCTCTCAACCATCCTCATTTTTATGAATTTCTCTCATTTTTGATACACAATGTGTTCTTGCTACATTTGAAACTTTAATTGCTTTTTTGGAGTGATTCATGTGGTACTCAAATTGTTGATAGTTACAGAAAGTTGAAGGCTTTTGTTTTTGTCACTATTGAATGACTTTGGTATTCAAGATTCTAAGACAAAATGGATACGCCAAATGCGCATAATAAAGACTATATATTTCCAGCTTCAAGTTAATTTGTGTATAATAATCATTGTCTTAGCATTTTCTGTGTTTGTTTCTTACAGGTTATACAGGGTGTACCTTTCCTACTAGTGCCAGGTATGCTTCTGATTCTAATGGCTTTATCAATAAATTGAATGAAACGTTTTGCATTTTATGGAACCAAAACCAAGAATTTAATCAACTTGTTTTCTATATTTGTGGCAAAGAGAAAAAGTAGATTAAAGTTTGATTTGGGCCCCAAATTTACAACTTTTTTGTTTTTGTTTACTTCTGTTGTGATAGAGATAGCATCATTCACATCAATTTAAAATAGAAAACAGCATCATTAATATTACTTAAATAGACTAAAGGAAATAGAATAAGTAATGAAAATTGTGACTCTATTAACTGTAAGGGTTCAACGTGGACCTTAAAGTACTCAATTTCCTTTTTTTCTTTTACCAAACTTTTGATCATATCTATAATCAAATCAAATGCTTTATTGGATTACAGTTTGAACGCATGAGCATGTTCTTGACTGATATGGCCGTATTAAGCAATGGTACTCTAAATCTTTAATCATTTGGACCCATCAAAGACACATTTAGTTAAATAGAGACTGAGAGTCTGAGACTCTTCTTTTTGTTTTTGTTTTTGAGTAGAAAATATGAATTTGCTTTGAAGATTTTCCATTAGATCAATCTCTTTCATCAAGACTTGGTTTGGTTTTGGACCAAAACCATAAGTGGTTGTTTCATGTCTGATATACTCTTATTTTCTTCCAGTGGCTCTAGCGGCAGCACGACTGTGACACCTGGCACAACCAATCCAAAAGGCAGCTCAAGCACCACGACACTTCCTGGTAGTGGTACCAACAGTCCTTATTCAGGGAACCCAACCAATGGAGTTTTTGGGGGCAATAGCACAGGAGGCACCACTGGGACAGGGATTAATCCGGATTACACAACAGAAAGCAGCGCGTTTGCTCTCAAGAACTCAAGCAAATTGTTCGTCTGCCTTCTCTTGGTCGCTTCGAGTGGATTCTGTTCTTTCTTGATGCTCTAAGGATGTTAATGGTCTCTGGTTTTGTGGGTGCACTTAGTTATTGTCTCAAGGACACTGGTCTAGTTTAGTGGTAATATCTGTCTCTGTGTTATGCCCTTATGGGTCTATCTTATGTTTTTTTGTTGTAAGAAGATTTCAGCTCTTGCATTTACTCTTAAAATGCTCATTTAATTCCTCAAGTATCTGCAATTAACAGATTAATTCCTCAACTATGGTGTGCGCAAAATCATAACACTAACTAACTAGGATAACTTAACACTACTGCACTAAGTATGTGAGTTCACACCAATTGAAATTATTCGTGTTTTTGCTGATTTGTTTAACGCCAATGAAGTAAAAGTGATAGTACTAATTAATAGGAGTATTATGATTTTACAACAATTAAGTCAATGATGTATTTACTAAACGTTTTGAACATCAATAATAAAATGATGCTAACATAATTTCAATTAGCGTAACACTAAAAAAACTGTATACTTTTTTTTTTTTTTCTCAATGGTGGACTTTATTCAATATACCAATTGTTACAAGGCTAAGGTAAGCCAACACACATTAACGGATTACGAAACAAAAGTAAGTCCAAGAAGAGCCAAATAATGCACCGTTTACAGAAGAAGATTGGACCAAAAAAGATCACCCAAAGACACGTAATTATACACGTGTAAGATGAGTAAAAGTAAGATTCTCATCGTCATCCTTCGCCATCGGAGATATCGATTTTCCGGTGAAGAAACCACCGTCGTAATTAAACCGTCGGTAGATTATCTGTTTTCACTAGTAATAGCAAAACAGCAACATGGAGATACTTCGGAATAATTAAACTC
The DNA here is from genome assembly GCF_000004255.2 of Arabidopsis lyrata subsp. lyrata. Classification (NCBI taxonomy): domain Eukaryota; kingdom Viridiplantae; phylum Streptophyta; class Magnoliopsida; order Brassicales; family Brassicaceae; genus Arabidopsis; species Arabidopsis lyrata. The sequence goes on along the minus strand of NW_003302548.1, from coordinate 19,878,842 downwards.
AACAAGAGAATAAAATCCAATTACTCCAAAAATTGTTGATTAAAACCAATCAAATCTCCAAAAACAATTAACAGCTAAAGGCAATTGAAATATGCTGAGGAAAGTGTTTCATATTTTCAACTGAAATCGCAAAGCACATAGATAATTTTTGTAAACCGAAAACTCAAAGGATGAACCAGAATAGACACTGTTGGGTGAAAGCCGCTACCATTCCACCATCACAGATCCGAAGAGAAAACTGAAAAACAATCAACGGTAAAGGCACCGTGATAGAAAGCAAAAAAAGAAGAGAAAACCGGACAACGCCGGAGAGAAAATAAAGCTAGCTGTTGTCGCAAGAACCGATCGATACTAGACGAAAAGCTATCCAACCACCGCTATATGAGCTGATAGCTGACAGACAGATGCCGGAATACAAACCGGACGGCTAAAAAGAAGAACAAGTCGCTCTCTCTAAAAGATTTGAGAGCCACTATTTTGTTTGATATATCATTCAACACTAATCATAGTATAAAATTACAAATCATATCATTTTATTCATTTAAAATATATTTCAATATAATTCATTTGAAATGTTTTAAATAGTTAAAAATTTGATAGTCAATATATATCTTACAGACTTACACCACATTGATGGTTATGGTGACTTACACGTACCGGTTGTGACGCATGATTAAACTATATTATTCTGTTTATTTCACCGTATGTTCCACTGTCATCACCATTCCAATTTCATTTAAATACATGATAATGTAGTATAAAGAGATATAAAATCTGTTTTTATTGCAAAGACGAAATTTGAATAGAAGAAACGTATGATAAAACGTATGAATCGCCTCTCTCTCTTCTCTCTTCATATTTTTCAGAGAGAAAGTCGATTCATGTCCCTTACTCCGCCGTCCGGGATTTTCCGGCAAGGCCGTCCGATTGGTTTCAATCGGCTTTAGCCCGACATCCATCGGCTTCTCATGCGGTGGTTGGTCGGTTTCTTTTCCGACATCTTCCGGCTCCGTTAGCGGAGATGGTCGGCTTTTGCCCGACATCCATCGGCTTCTTATGCGGTGGTTGGTCGGTTTCTTTTCCGGCATCTTCCGGCTCCGTTAGCGGAGATGGTCGGCTTTTGCCCGGCAAATTCGGCTTCCACATGAGATTTTGGCCGGTTTCTGTTTTTATTCCACCGTAAATCAGTTTCAAGCTGATTTCTAAAATTTATTTTTCGTTTTTAGTTTGTTTCATAGTTTTCTTTCAATAAATACTTCAGATTTGAGTTGGTGATGAATCTTTAGGTTTGTGTGACTTAAATTTTTTAATCTCCAATTCAATCTCTTGAAGTTCTAGAGTTACAGGAATCGTTAAGAGATGGCGTCCTTAGTTGAAGGAACGAAGAATTTTCTGACGCTTATTCGGATTTCCTTATGCTGTTAAATTCTATTGGAGCTTCGATGGCTTAGCTTCGGTGGTTACTAAAGGAATCACAAATCGATTGTTTTTCGACGATGATTCTCTCACCGGAATCGGTGCTCAACGGCAGAGGTTGTTATCGGAAATCTTCCGCTTACTCGTCTAATACGTGTTGAGGTTACATCCTCTTGATGACACGTGGTTTCAGATTGAGTCAAAAGATGATATTTCTTCTTGAAGTCGATGTTGTTATTTTGGTGGGCTCTCTGTTGGGCCTCATCTTTTCTGTAATCTCTTAAAAGGCCTTTGTTTTGGCCATGTACTCTTTGGAATGTTTAATATAATATGTTACACTTGTGAAAAAAAAAAAAATAGAAGAAAAGACGAAATTTGTTCAATGATCAATGATGCATTATTTTCAAGACTAAATAGGAAGAAAAAATAGAGGAAAATAAAAATTATATTAGCAAAAATAATTCTATTTGTTTTTTTTTCTTTTAAACAAAATTTTAATTGTTTCAGGAAAAAAAAATCTTCCAATTTTTTCGATTGGTACATTTAAAGAAAAAATAAATTCTTTTTATTTTTTCTTTTATTAGAGTTAACCAGTCACACTCTAAGACTCATATAATAATGTAAATTTAATTTTATTAGCTGTCAATCATAGATGAAATGACATTTTAGGCTGTCAAAAAGAAATAGACGAAATGACATTTAGGGAATAAATTACAAAAATTGTAACCTATGGAGGTAAAGTTAAAATAGTGAAAAAGTTGAGAGACAGTAGTAAAGACTGACGAAGACATTCGTCGATAAGCGTGCCGATAAGTTAGGGGTATTTACGTAGATTTTAAGAAATGAAGGGTCCTTTTCGATATTTAATCTAAAGTTAAGGGGCATATTGCAATATTTACTTTTTAAAACATTTCTTCTTCCCACACTCTCTCTCTTACTGGTCCCTCAAGCTCCACCACCTTCCCCACATTTCTTCCCCATTCTCTCTCTAAACCCATTTTTTATTCTCAGCTAAAAATCAAAACTTTCCGACGAGTTTTCAACATTAGGGCTTCATACGCAAGAAGCATTACCGTTGAATGGTATGTTGAAGCTCCATCACTGTTTTTTTTTTTTTACCATCTTCTTCTCTGTTTTCGTAGCTTTCTTCTTGGTTTTCTTATACCATTTTTGCTCCTTTGGTTCCGTAATTCACAAGCAAGGGTGTTTCAGATCTTTATCTGGGGATATTATGAAAGTTTAGTTCTTCATTGGAAGAGCTGATTTTCGGGTGTATCTGCATTTTTGTATCACGCGTTTTGTACTGTGCTGAAAATGGGTTTTTGGAGCTGTGTAGGGTTTTTGATTTAGGGTTTCTACTTTTGGAACCTTTTACTAACTTGCAATTTCAATGAGAATCCTTGGCTTTCGCAGCTTGGCTGATTACTTGTTTTCGTTTTTTTTTTTTTTGATTATTATTGGAGTGTTGTCAGATGCTTTTTGACATGAGTTCTGGCTTGATCAAGTCGATCCTGGACTTTTCTTTGATTTGAGCTGCAATCGTGTTTAGCATCAATGTCTTGTTCAATGATTTTTCTTTTTGATTCCCCTTGGAATTGATTTTTTGTTCTGAGTGAGCTTTCCTCTCTTGTTTGAACTACTCAGGTTTGATTGTAAAGTCAATTAAAAGATGTTCTTTTTGACATGAGATATGGCTGGATTGAATCTATCAAAGGTAATCATGACTTCTCTTTGAGGAGTTGTAAAATCAACTTTGCTTTACTCTCTTGACCAATGATTTTCCTTTTAGAGTCTCTTGTTTGAAATACTTGAGTTAGTCTTAGTGTGCATGTTTATACATCACATTTGGCCAGTGATCTGAGCAAGTTGGATTGACTCTACGTTTACCTGAGGTAGCGAGTCTTTACATTGTTTCCTTTCAAGGACAAACAATGGAACAAATAATTACTAGAATGGTTAAGGAATCAAGAACTAGTCATTAACTACCTCAAGGGTTAGTCCTAGACCGTAGTTGACGAAGAACAATAGAGAAAAATGTCTGCATAGCCATATCGTTATGTCCTAAATATATGACTCCTGATCATTGTCTTTAGGTTGTATTGATGTGTTCTACGCTTATCTTTTCTGTTGCTTTACACAAATCACATGTATGGAGTTACTACCATACATCTTTGTTTGCTTCCCAGGTTGGTGTTTACTTGCTGATGATTCTCTTTTACTGCAATTATTGTAGAGGTCAATTTGTGAAACATGTGGACATCAAGGATGGAAGGATTCACTTGTAACTTGCTCTAAATGCCGCATAGCCTGTGAACACTGGTGAGAAGTAATATCATATCTTATTAGTTTTGCTTATGTAGTCAAATGAATCTTTTGATTGTCTTTAACTAATTCTCTTTCAATTTTTATCTCTGTTTTCCAGTTATTGCATGCGGGAGAATTCATTTGAGACCTCAACACATTTTGTCTGTGCTGATTGTTCGATGAGACCTGTTCAAAACAGATTTACTTCAGATTCTATCAAAGCAGTCCCTCGAAGTAATAGGAATAAAGTGCGGGTGGAATCTTCAAATCCAGTTCCTAAATGGAAAAAAATTCCTGAAACGTCAAAGATGAAGTTAATTTCACCAGAGGAAGTAAAAAAACTTTCATGTGGAGGCAGTACAAGTAAATCAACTTTCAGAGTACCAAGACCTGTTTCAGCTCGTCCTCCAATGGGTTTAACAAAACAAACTGCTGGCTTTCCAAGAGCTAGGAGTCTAAATTCTGCAGTGGTGGCTCGCAAAACCAATTCAAATCACCTTCCACCTAAACAGGTTGAGCCTCTTAGTCCTCGTACTCAGCAGATTCGTCCAGGAGTCATGAGACAAGCTTCTAAAGCACAAGCAGTAGGAGAAGGTGGAATATTTTGCTTCTCTCTCTTTTTTCTTAATCTATTCCCTTTCTAAAGGCCTAAGATCCAATACTTCTTTTACTAGATGACTGATAACATATCTTGCTGATTTTTGAAATTTTTTTATTGGCTTTTCAAGGGTCAAAAACGAAAGTTGGTGGTGGAGCTAAATATCATGGTACCAACGAGATATGCCGATCAATCTTATCAGAGAAATTGTTGCAATTACTTCCATATCGACCAGCTTTGCACCCCATCTGGAAGTGAGTTACTGATCACATCAGACAATATGTATTTTTTGCTATCAAAATTTTTATGCTTCGGTCAGACCACTCTATAGTACTCCTACTAATTTCACAATTTCCATGAGTTGTGTTTGTTCATATTACCTTTTTCTTTTCTCTCGTAGTGCTTAGGGCATGGGCAGTGGGGCAAGCAGGTGAGTGTGAGTCTTGGGGTGTAGGTATTAAAAAAACAAAAAAATTGTCTCTCTCTTCACACCCGGGTGTAAGTTTACACTCGGGTGTAACACTTTTTCTCTCTATCTCTCTCTTTCTTTCTCTTTCTCTTTTCTCTTTTGCTTTAAATCATAATACTAAAAAAATACTTACACCCACACAAACACATTTGCCACTGCTGATGGTCTTAGCCTTATCTGCGATCTTAAAAAGGAAATCTCCTTAGTTTCTTTAGCATTAGGCTTTGTTACATTGCTGAAAAGCCTGAAACTGAAGATGTGCATATTTTATATATCTTTCTCCCTATATACCAGGGGACGCATTGTGGATTCTGCTACACCATCTGAGTTTAATGGCGAGTTCTTAGCTCAACCGGCATCTAAAGTCCGAGGGAAGGCTTATGTACTTTCAAAGGCGGTTCCTGTCTTACTCAAGGTCAAATTGGTTCCTATAGGCAATCTTCTGAGTGATTTGTTTATGAACAGAAAACCAGGGCTTTCAGATGTCGAGATGTACATTTTCCCATATGAAAAGAACACAAAAAGGTAATCAAGCCACCTTCGCTACAAAGGAAAAGCTTCTTGTTCATTGTTATCACAAAACTTACGATGATTGCAGGTTTACGGAGGAACGTGATCATCTCTTTGAGGCCATGAGGACTCGCAATGCCATGATCAAATTTAATATCAATGGCACACCATTGTTGATATTCTCTTCAAAACTATTGGACAAGTCCTCCCAGAGTAAGCCTAGTGTATGCTTTACAGATCTATCACTGGCTTCAAATATAAATAAAACTCGTTTTGTGTTTGCAGTTATCATCAAGATGCAGAAGAAAACAAATAACTTCCTTTGGGGGATTTTTCTCCTAACGAAAAAGTCTTTAGCACTTCTTCCAGGAACTTCCAATCAAACTCCCCAACATTTTGATGATGGAGATGTAGTTGACAATGACACTGAAGTAGGCTAATTCCTTCTTTTTCTAAATCAAAGACCCTTCATCATCATCATCATAGCTTTAATAACAAGTCTCTCAAGTGGTTGTTCTTGTCTCTGATGTAAAATGTGTTTTGCTTGTTTTTCATTGCATCTGGTGGAATCAGCCTTTCTTCAGACGTACCAACCACCGGAATTCTGGTAAAGAATTGTAGAGACATTACAGGGAGAGGGACTGATCAATGTGGAGTGGCTGATGTTGTCTCTAGGAAATTGGTATATAGATTAGTGCTACTAATCTCTGATTGTGTTCTATATTGGTGTAAGAAGTAAAAAATTTAGCCCTTGTGTTACTTTTTTACCTCCTGATTACTTGTAGATTTTTATGGGGTACTGAATAAAGGTTATATTGTTTATATTTTTCCATTGACGGTAACGGGTAGGCTTTATTAATATAGTTGACAAAATCCCAAACTTGTTCTATAAATAGTTTAAGTTGGAAATGGCTTCGTTTTGATTGTTATTTGAAAGAAAAGAAAAAAAAAACACAGAAATAAATATGAATTTTCATCTCCCCTGTATATATTTATTAATCAATACTACCACAGATTCTGCAAATGAATTTGAACTTGGCTTTCGTATATAAGCAAAGATTCAAGTTTGGGTTTCGAGAGAAGCAGCAAATACAAATTTGTCTTCACTCTTGAGAGCAAAAAAAAAAAAAAACTGTTTCTTCCATTTCAAGAAAACGATCAAAGCCTGCAGGTTTCATTCAACGCCATTGAAGAAGAGCCTTTGATCGATAACTATGGCCGACGAAAGTGGATACGACGCTGGATCAGAAGCTTCACTACCTTCTTCAGGGTCAGAGATAAGCTTTGTCGAGGTAAAAGCTAAACCCAATTTATTGGTCCGATTGTTTGCATTTACGACTACGTACACTTGCTTATGGTTTATCTTCTTGTAATCAGAAATCATTGTGCGTCTTCTAGAGTTGTAGATTCTGAAAACACTTCTTCGTCTATCTTGCTGGGGTTTATGTTTTCGATCGGTATCAAGATTGATGCCTATTCTTGAATTAGCAGAGAAATAATTTAAACTAATCATAATATTTACGTGTAGATAACGAAGCCTTGTGAAGTTTGCGGAAGTAATGCCAATGATGATGATGAGATAATGACATGCTTCTTTTGCAGAAATACACGAGAACATACGTAAGATAAATTGTACCTCCTTTCCTCAATTAAGAAATAATTACTGTTTTAAAAAGGATCTTGATAATTTCCATTTTTTAAAATGTATATGCTTCAGTTATTGCTCGAGGGTGATGAAAGGAGCTGTTCCTCCAATGTGGATATGCGACGAGTGCATTTCCTCAAGATTTAATCAAGTTGTGAATAACGAAGCTCCTAATGATCAAGCTGCTGCATCATCAAGAAGTACTTATCAAGTTGTTGATAGTGAAGTTGTTCATGATCAGAACATGACTTCTGGCGACTCTGGTAATCAAATCTCAGCGACTCATGATCAACTTTCACAAGCACATGCAAGTCCAGTAGGTAATGAGAAACCAATCTTTTCAGCTTAAGTATCAATCAGTTCAGTTTCTCTTCTCTGTTTTTGATATAAAATTAAGAAACTGATCGATGTATATTTTACTTTGTTTATCGATGTTATATAGCTGAAGAAGCTGTGCCAATGGATACATCTTCAGGCGAGAATCAGAAGCCGCCCTCTGATTCGGAATCTGCAATCTAAAAATGCTTTCTTATCAGAGATGTTTTCGTAGCTTTAGCTTAACCATTGAGAGAGAGATATGGATTTTGGGTTGTTTAAAAAGCTTTTCTTTTTCTTGGGTCACAAGTCATTTTGATCGGACTTGTTTGATCCTGATTTGACTCATGATCTCTCTTTGTAGTTTGTACAATCTTCTTTTGTTGATTGAGTCATTGCACCTGTGAAGCTTTTTTTTTTTTTTTTTTTTTTTTGTCAAAGCACCTTTGAAGCTATATGACTAATTTTTTGTAGTTGTCACCAAAACATTGATTTATGCTTTGGAGAAAAGTTTATGGATATGTGATGCTATTGCCCTCTATTTTTTTACCATGTGGCAATTTTTTCATTAGATTACTAGTGATGTGTTTCTCAAACAATTTTGTTCCATGTTAATCTCTTTTAACTAGTGAGTTTGTTTTTCAAACAACTATTTTCCCTTTTTTTTTTTTTGATACAATATCAAACAATTATTCTCACAACTTACAATAATTATAAATTTATACTCTTGAGAAAAATAAAAAAGTATATTGGAGAAAAATACATGGTTAAGACTTAAGAAAAGCAGATATTCTTCATTTTTTTTTTATTGTTTTTTACTTTTGTAATTTAAAGGGTGGATGAATATATTTTCCATTAACATTAAATTTTGCTAAAGCTTTTTTTTTTTTTTTAACATCTCTAAAGCTTGTTTTTATAAATAAACGTGAGATTAATTCCCAATATTTAATTAAGAGAATTTGAAAATTCGATTTCGTATAAATGAAAAAAAAGAAAATCAATAATCAAGATTGGGGTTTGGGGAGAAGCAACAAAGAAGTGTTAATAAAAAAATTCGTCTTGGCTCTTCAAGAACACAAAAAAAAAAACTGATTCTTCGATTTCAAGAAAAAAGATCGAAAATTTGGTTTCAGTCGACGCCATTGAAGAACCTTTTGATTGATAAGAATGGTCTACGAAAGTGGGTACAAGCCTGGATCAGAAAATCCGACATTTACTTCAGATTTTAGCCTTTCAAATTCTCTTGTAAAACTGGTAAATCACATCTTCGCTTGCAATTTCTTGGTCTGGGTTTTCGATTTTATGAAAGAAAATTGCATCTTTATTGATTTTTTCTTGAATCTGGACTCTGTGTTATCAGAAATCAATGTGCGTCTTTTAGGGTTTCTTGATTTCTGAGTTTTTTTCTTTCTTTTTTTAATGTTCTTATGTTAAATTGAAAATTAATTTCCTCAATACCATGTCGTATGATTAGCAAGATGCGAATTTCTTTATACTGATCTCTTTTTTAATCTGCTACGTATATAGAAGAAGAAGCCTTGTGAAGTATGCGGAAGTGATGCCAATGAGCATTTGATGATGACTTGCTTCATGTGCAGAGATGCTAGAGAGCATACGTAAGAAATAAACAACACATTCAATTAGTTTAGCACAACTTACTCAATGATCTTGATTCACTTGTTTCTTGTGTGTTTGTCAGTTATTGCGCGAGGGTGATGTTACAACGTGTACCTCGTTTGTGGATTTGTGAAGAGTGCCGTGATTTCTCATCTATCGCCAACAAAACTGCTAATTCTCAAGTGGAAGAAGCTGCTCAACCATCAAGAACTATTATTCAAGTGGAACAAGTTGTGGTTAAAGAAGTTTGTATTGATCAAACTGTTCCATCATCAACAACTATTCAAGTTCCTCTTGATCAAACTACTCCATCATCAAGAACTATTGTGGATAACGAAAATTTGATTGAAGCTGCTGCTCCATCATCAAGAAGTAATCAAGTTGCTGATAACAAAGATTGGATTGAAGCTGCTGCTCCATCATTAAGGTCTAATCAAGTTGTGGAACAAGTTGTGCCTGTTGCTCCTCGTACTGATCATGAGTATATTACAGACGAATCAACTCCTGAATCATCCTCTCCGGTGTCTCCATGTTCGCTACGTGATGAAACCAATCTCTTTCACTTCAACTATCCTTCACTTTCTCTTCCTCCGTTGATGAAAAATTGAAGAAAACGATTTGTGTCTTTGGACTCATCAATGTCAGTGTTCAAGCCCATGTGGCAAAGATTTCCATTCAAACAACCACCACAGTACATTGATTCTGTCCTCTGATTCCGAATCTGAAGAGTAAATGCCTCATTTGAGAGAGACTCGTGTAGGGATTTAGGGTTCTTAAAGAGGCATTTGCTTTATTTTTTCTTGTGTCACAAGTCATTTTGCTAGCTAAGTGAGATTAGACTAGTTTGATCGACATTTGGAGTCATATACTATATGACTCATGTACATAACTAAATTATTAAAGCTAGGAGTCAAAAAAGGTCTCAAAACCTTCTTTTTTTTTCCCCTCCTAATTAAAAAGTTTAAAAGTTTTTGTTTATGGGTCTACCCAAAATCATACGAATCTCTTTATCTGAATCCCATTTATGAAAAATAGGCCATGAACACGAAGTTTCCTAGAAAGATGATAGAGGTACTATGATGACAATATATGGACTCATTAATCGAGGCTACCAATTATAGTAAACCTTCTTCTAGCTTTTTCCTGTATTGACATGACCCGTATTAAAAACTTCATTTATATTTTTCCTTTTTTTATAATAGCACTGCATTTCAAATTCTACACTAAGTAAAAATTCACCCACCCATTTTCTGAAGTTTATAAAACATGTTGAAAATCAAGAGAGTGACACCAAAAAATCCATAACTATAGAGATGAGTATTTTTTTGTATATAGATGAACAAAAATTGCCATGATCAACCATATTATGGTTGAATTTCCCAATAATAAAAATACACTTAACATTACCATAAAAGCTCAAACGTCTGAGTTATTATTATCTCCTCACTAGCACATGGGCTTTTTTGCATCTTTTTGATAATGATATAATATAAGGTGTCTCTTTAAAATTAAGTAAAAGATAAGGGATGATATCGCCAATATCAATATTTTCAGAGACTCAGAAAAAGATGATTGTCGTCTTCCTAGTTTCCCCTCTCTTCCCTCACCTTCCGCTCCACTCTCTTTCTCTCTCTACAGTGTTTCTTCCTTTTTCTTCAACGTCAAAAACTCACCGGCGGTTTCGATTTCACGGTAAGAAGTTGAATCGTTTGGTACCACATTCTGATTTTTCTCATCTCCCCTGCGTTCGTCGTCTATTTTTCTCTTTGTATTGATCATTTACTCTCTTAGTATTCCGTACTACGCAAGCAAAAAAAAGTTGCAGATACTTTCTCTTTGATGATTTTCTGAAATCTTCGCTCTTCGTTTTGAAGAAAGAACTAGTTGATTCTGTGTTTCGCTTTATCTGCATTCGTTGTCACGCGTTCCGTACTGTTCACCTGTGGGTTTTGTTAGGGTTTGGTATGTTCTTAAATCTAGGGTCACGATTATGGAACTTATCTACAGTAACATGGTTTTTTGTTGAGAATTGTTGGTTTTTAGCTTGGTTTTTAAGTTTCTAGTGGATAATCATCATCAATGGAGTTTGTGCTTTCATCATGAAGTTCTCTGAATCAGATTGTGAGAAGAGATTACCGATAACGTGTTTTATAGTCTCTGATTTTGTTTTTTTTGTTCAAGGTTGAGAATTTGTCATCAATCACAATGAGTCCTGGTCAGTTGCCTTCAGATTCGATCAAAGTAGTTCCTGGCAGGAGTAAGCTGAGGGTTGAATCTTCAAATCCAGTTCCCAGAGGGAATCCAACACCTAAAGCTTCAAAGGTGAAGCTGCTTTCACCGGAGGAAGCTATGAAACTTACATCTGGAGGCAATGGAATGGCGGTTTCTCCAGTTAAACCTGCTCGCGCAACTTCTCAAGTACCAAAACCTGTCCTGCCTCGTCGAAATCCTGAAGCACCAAGACCTGTACCGGCTCATGCAACCCCTGAAACACCGAGACCTGTCCCAGCTCGTCCAATTTCTGCAGCACCAAGCCCTGTCTCGGCTTGTCCAACTTCTGCAGCACCAACCCCTATCTCGGCTCGTCGAACTCCTGAAGCACCAAGACCTGTCCCAGCTCGTCCAACTTCTGAAGCACCAACAATTGTCCCGGCTCTTCCAACTTCTGCAGCACCAAGCCCTGTCTCCGCTCATCCAACTTCTGCAGCTCCAAGCCCTGTCTCGGCTCGTCCAACTTCTGAAGCATCAAAACCTGTCCTGGCTAATCCTGCAGCAGGTATTAGAAGAGAAATCGTTTGCGGTCTTCGAGCTTTGAGTATGACTACTACACCAGTGAGACAGAGAACCAATCCAAGTCTCCTTCAATCTAAGAAGGTTGAGCCTCCAAGTCCACGGGCGTTGCAAATTCGTTCAAGAGTTAAGCAACAAGCAGCTAATGCAACACAAGTTCAACAAGGTGTTATCTTTTGTTTCTCTTTTCTTTCTGAAAGCTAAAGATCCTAAACTTGTTTTGATCGGATGGCTAAAAAACTATTTCCTTTTCTCGCTTTCTCTAGGGACGATTGTGGAAGTTGGTGATAAAGCTAAAGATCATGGTTCCAAAGAGATACGTCAATCAGTCTCTGAGGAAGAATTGTCGGAATTACTTCTATATCTACCAGCTCAGAATCCTACCTGGAAGTGAGTTTCTTAACACTTCATAATCTTTTTTGAACTAAACATGTGTTTTGTTAGAAGCGTCAACCAGATCACTCTATATGCTAAATTGTTGCCATTACTCTTTCCCAATTTTACAACTTAGGGAAAGGTTGTGTAAATACCTTTTTTCATGTAGTGCTTAGCCTTGTTTGCATTTTTTTCAAGGAAATCCAGTGGCTCTTCCTTGCCAGAATGTTAAACAGTCCCTAATCTCTTTCACAGTTTAGGCATAGGCTACTTGTTGAAACTGGAGATGTGCAATGTAAAAACTTGCTGGGATTTCGAGAGCATGACCGTAATAACATTCACTGATGCCCATATTGCACTTTTCTTGTGACCTTTTTCGATTCCTATGATCTTTTGACCTTCACAAGTTACCAGCTCAGCAGTTCCTCTTTGCTTGTATATGTGATGAAATTTTCCTTTTAACCACTGTACCAGCGGACGCATTATGGATTCTGCCTCGCCTCCTGAGTTTGACTGCGAGTTTTGGTCTAAACCGGCATCCAATATCACAAGGATGGCACTCAGACGTTCAAAGGCAATGCCTGCATTACTCAAGGTCGAATTGCTTCCTACATGCCACATTCTGAATGATGTGTCTGGCAGAAGCCCAACGCTATTGAATGTCGAAATGTACCTTTTCCCAGATGAGAAGAAAACAGAAAGGTACTCAAAAACCCTTTCTATGAAGAACAAGCTTCTTATTCTAGCGGCATCTCTGTTATCAGCGAAAACTTATCAAATCAGGGAATGTACACTCATTCTTTTAGGTTTAAAGGGGAGCATGCTAATCTGTTTGAGGCAATGGCAACTCGCAGTGCCATGGCCAAAGCTAATATAAACGACACTGAGTTGTTGATATTCTCCTCGAAACTATTGGACAAAACCTCCCAATGTATGTATGCATACTGAATTTCTGCAGAGCTTTTAGTTTGTCCATACATTTTCTATGAATAACATCCGTTTTGTGTTTAGCAGTTGTCATCAATACGCAGAAGAAAACAGAAAACTTCCTTTGGGGTTTTTTTCTCCAGACAAAAAACTCACTAGGACTTGTACCAGAAACTGCTTCTCAAATTGATACAGATTTTGATGATGGGGATGTTGTTGACATGGACATAGACACTGAATGCCTGACCCCAAGTGTGGCTCTGAAGCTAATTACAGAATCACAAAACACTCCCTCAAGATCACCAGAGAAGGTGAACAGAGAAACAAGTTTACCTCCTGGTTTCGAGAAGATATGGACACCACCTTTTGTGAAACTTAATATACAAGGAACTTCAAACCCTCTATCTGATCTATCCGGATCGGCTGGAATAGTGCGTGATCAATCAGGGAAGTGGGTGTTTGGGTACATCAGGTGCCATAGGAGCATCCCTGAAGTCGCAGCTGGGCTTTTGGCTATATACCATGGCCTGAAATTTCTGTGGGACAGCGGTTTCCGAAGAATCCACTTGGAGACAACAAGCTTTGAGATCATCAATGCTCTAACAACAAGATCGTCCCTGTTTTGTAAAAGGAAAACGCTTCTGGGGTCGTGCAAGGACATGATATTGAAGGAGTGGGAGTGTGACATTTACCATATCTCCAAAGAACAGAACTCGTGTGCAGAATGGTTAGCAAAGAGATCAGAAGAACAGCCTCAAGAATTAGTTTTCTTCGAATACCCTCCTCGTGGCCTTGTGGATCTTCTGGAGAAAGACCGCCTTGCAGCTATATAGAGCTTCTTCAGCTTTGAGGTACACAGTCCCAGTGAACAGCTTAGGAGTACATATCTCGGATTTAGTAGTTTGACCTTTTGAAAATATTAGAAGAAGAAGAGAGAGATGGTTTGAGTGTTAATGTGACATCGTTGCATAGTCGTAACTCGTAAGTACAGTGGAGTTTCATTGTAACCACAGTTGAAGTACACAGACGTTTTTGTGATGTGAAGTGAAGAATCGATATAACTGTAGAGTTTCCCTCCAGATCAGTGTTGCTCCTCTTCATCTTTCGTTTAGGCAGTCTTAACAACACAATTAACAACAATTCAAAAAAACACAAAAAAGTTTACTAAACGATAAATTCGCCGTTTGCAGAAAATTGGGTTCAGTTTTTAAGCCGGTTCACCAATTTTAAATTGGTTTCTGCGGTTCAACCGGTCCTTGGTTCAAATAGAATTAGACTTGACTGGTTGAGATGCTAGGTTTCCCACTTTCCCTCCAAAGAATAAACAGGATAAAGAAAAATACTTTGAAGTTTGAAGCTTCTTCAGAGTTCAGACTTGAGAGTTGTGTTTTGTTTTTGCTTCTTGTTGACCCTTCAGCTTCTCTCACTGTTCTTCAAAAGATAAGACTGTCACATCTCCCGGAGATGACAATGACCGGCGAATCTTCCGGCAAGAAATGCGGAGACGGTGGCGGTAAAGTCGCCGGGAAAAGCCAGCGAAAGGTGGGTCTTGTTTATGACGAGACGATGTGCAAACACGACACACCTAACGGTGAGGTTGACGTAGAGTGTCCCGATCGCATCAGATTTATCTGGGAGAAGCTTCAGCTCGCCGGGGTCACCCAAAGGTTCATACTTTCCTCTCTCTTCCTGCGCCTTTGTTGTCATTTTGGCGATAAAGCCCTAGAAAATGCTGATATTTAGCCAAATTAATGATTCTCTTAGCTGAGAAACAGGTCTCGTTTTGTTTTTCCTTATTTGGCATGACATTTTACTTTCTCAATCTGAATTGTTTATTTCATAGATTCGAAAGATGCTGTTGAATTTATCTTATATAGGTAGGCGTTTCCTAACTTGGTTAACTGTTTCTTTTCCACTCAGAGACATTTCTTTTACTTGAACTTCTTCATAAATTGGTTACCTTTTGGTTATTGACAGTTTTGAGTTTGACTTATTTTTCTTATGTCTTATCTGGAGAAAGTTTCTATATTTACTAATCCTTTCTGGAATCTTTTAAATTATTTTTTTGTTCATAAGACTAACTATCAATTAGAGTAATGTGGCATCCCATTAGATGGCAAGGTAGAATCTAGTCTCTCGGGAGTGTATCCATCAAGAACTTTATTGGATTTTGCTGATCTGTACGGACAATGTTGGTCTTTCCTTTTGCAGATGTGTGGTTCTTGGTGGTAGTAAAGCGGAAGATAAGCATCTCAAATTGGTTCACACAAAGAAACATGTTAATTTCGTGAAGAGTATTAGCACAAAACAGAAAGATTCTCGGAGAAACAGGATTGCTTCAGTGTTGGATTCGATTTATCTTAATGGAGGTTCATCTGAAGCCGCATATCTTGCAGCTGGATCTGTTGTAAATGTAATACTAGATGCATACAAATTGACTCTCTCACATAGGAGGATAGAAAAATGTTAGAATGATTTGTTTTACGATTGGTAACAATATTTTCTTGCAACTTGGTAGGTGGCAGAGAAAGTTGCAGAAGGAGAGTTAGATTGTGGCTTTGCTATAGTGAGGCCCCCAGGACACCATGCCGAGGCAGATGAAGCCATGGGTTTTTGTTTATTCAACAATGTAGCCGTTGCTGCTAGTTATTTACTAAACGAAAGAGTAAGACTTTTGTGATACTTTTAGTGTCTTTTACTTATTATTCTTTAGTCACATTCCTTTGGTGTGTTTGTTCTCATGTTCGTTTGCTTTCTTCAAATGCAGCCGGATCTAGGTGTCAAGAAAATTCTGATTGTTGATTGGGATATCCATCATGGAAATGGTACACAGAAGATGTTCTGGAAAGATCCTCGCGTACTGATATTCTCTGTTCATAGGTATGTATTTGCAACCTCTGTATACTCTTCTTTCCAAACTACTATTTCACATGATCTTTGTTGAGGTTTAAAGTGGCTGGAAATGCATACGTGGCTAGGTATGATCACGGAAGTTTCTATCCAGCGAGTGATGATGGAGATTATAACATGGTTGGGGAAGGTCCAGGTAAAGGGTTTAACATAAACGTTCCATGGGAGCAAGGAGGATGTGGAGATGCAGATTATCTTGCCGCATGGGACCATATCTTGATTCCTGTGACTAAGGAGTTTAATCCCGATATTATTTTGCTTTCAGCTGGATTTGATGCAGGTTTGTATGTCTACGTATTTGTTTCAAGGCTATACTATGTAAGAGGTGTGTAACCTTTTTAACTTTCCCTTAACAGCTATCGGTGATCCGCTTGGGGGTTGTTGTATTACACCAGATGGATATTCAGTTATGTTGAAGAAGGTTGGTGTTAAAGGGTCTCTAATACCACTGAAAATAACAAATCTACATAATCTACACTTGGATTTGACATCATTGAATTTTTTCACCAATGTTATTTTAGCTAATGGAGTTTGCACAAGGAAAGATAGTGCTGGCGTTAGAGGGAGGGTACAATCTTGAGTCATTGGCAAAGTCTTCACTCGCATGTGTCCAAGTTCTGCTTGAAGAAAAAGGAATTCAATGTTCTTCTGGAGCATACCCATTAGAATCTACACGGCGTGTCATAAGAGCGGTATGGCTCTATATCATCCTATTTTCTAACTTTCTCATTTGACAGTCTGAAACAATCTTGTATGAATTAGCTACTATTTATTTTTCCAGCATAGTTTTTCCATAGTGCCTATGTTACTAGTTGACAAAACTCATCTGTTTCTTGTGAGTTTAGGTACGCGAAAGACTATGCACATATTGGCCTTCACTTGCAGATGAGCTATCATGTAAGCTGATTGATCAGAAAACTCTTACTCCAGTTGGGCACCTTTCTTCTTGTCTACCATTTCCATCTTCATTTTTCGTTGGCCGTGAGTTTATAGTTACTGGCGCAAGGACAGAAGGTCCTAACCTGACCGTGCTTCCCTCCTTAGAGCCTAGAAGCACCAGTCATCTTTCGCCACACTCGCATCTTTCTGTCACCAACAAAAGAAAAGCTCCTGCCTCTGGTTTGACCTCAAGCTATCGTTTCTCAGAGTTGGAGGATGTTATGGTGGAGAAGGTTCTTCCGTCTTTTCAAGAAGAGGTCATGGGTATGGAATTCCAGGATTGCATCGCTTTCGGCAAAGAAATTTCCTACAAGGTAAGTCAAGCTTCAGCCTTCGTCCCTCAACTTGTTGTTTTCCCTTCCTGGGATTAATTTGCATTCCCTTTCAGGGTTTTTGATGTTTGATCACTTTTTCAGGAGAATAGAGAGCTGAGGTACAATGTTTTTGCTGCTTCTGATACATTGATGACGTCTAATGAGAATTTAAAGAACCTAAGTGCGGACAAAAACCCTGCTGACGCTATCCTTCATGAAGTGGAAGAGTTAAAGTCTCTATGGGCTGCACGAGATGGAGAATTGGAGGCAAGGAGAAAAGAGTTAAAGGCCAAAAAGATGGAGCTAGAAACGTGGCTAATGTTGGTTGGCGCTCGAGAAGATGAGTTTCGTGGTCTTCGTGCCAAAGTAGAGAGTTTGATGCGGGAGCGAGATGAGGCGGTAGCGAAAGCTGAGCGCCTAGATAAGGAACTCCAAGAAGAAAGGCCAAGAAGCCGACTTGAGAATGAAGAAATGGATATGGACTCAGAAGATGAAGACATGGACATGGACTCAGAAGAACTCGAACACGATCTCAAAACCATGTCTAGGGAGTTCAAGAAAGACATAAACCTTGTCTTCGAGAAGTTCAAAAAAGACAATGAGCTTTTCATTGGGGAGTTAAAGAAAGAAAGGGAGCTTGCCATCACCGCAGCAGTTATCACCACTCGGTATCAAGTATGTCGCGAATGGAAGAGCCAGGGTACTCTAAGTTTGGAGCTTAAATTTGCAGCAGAAGTATACCACAAGCTCCGCTCTTTGATTGAAAAGCGCGGGAAGAGCCACATTTACGCAACTGTAGAAATGTATGAGGAGGAGTGGAAGGAGTTTGTTGGTCCTCGTCATCACCCAACAGTAACAGTAAAGAGTAAAGACTAAGCAGGTTAGATAGAATATTAGAAGAAGAAGAGATCTTTTTGTACAGTGGAGTGTCACTGTAGCTACAAAAGCCCTTTTTGTAAATTGTAACTGTAGCTACAAAAGCCCTTTTTGTAAATTGTAATTGTAACCAAACGATGTGTACTTGTCAACAAGTAATGCGGTTCACTGGCTTCTGCGGTCAATCAGCTAATGAAATCCGGTTCACTGGCTTCTGCGGTCAATCAGCTAATGAAATCCGGTTTAAAATCGTTGATTCTAGCAAAATGTGACGTGTCACACTTTGATTGGTTGAGAGACTTAGGTTTCCCTCCAAAGAATCTCCAAAATGGTCAAACCTATTAAAAAAAAAATAAAGGAGATGGAAAATATATAAAAATAAAATTGAAAAGTTAAAAAATACTTGGAACTTGGAAGCTTCCGAAGCTGAGAGCAGCAACGCTTGACCTTTCACTTTTCGAACGATAGACTTGTCTCATCTCCCGGTTATGGCTATGGCCGGAGAATCTTCCGGCAAAAAGTGTGGAGACGGCGACGGTAGAGTCGCCGGGAAAAGCCAGCGAAAGGTGGGTCTTATTTACGACGAGGCGATGTGCAAACACGACACACCTGACGGCGAGGATCACCCTGAGTGTCCCGATCGCATCAGAGTTATCTGGGAGAAGCTTCAGCTCGCCGGAGTTTCTCAAAGGTTCATACTTTCTTCCTCTCTTGCGGCTTTGTTGTTTGTTTGATAATAAAGCCCTAGAAAATGCTCAAATTGGGTATTTTCTGATTCTATCAGCTGAGAAACTGGTCTCAATTTGTTCTTCCTTGTTTGTTATGAGTTTTACTTTTCTCAATTTGAATTGTGTATTTCATAGAATCAAAAGGTTCGTAACTGTAACACTTCATAAATTTGGCTACCTTTTTGCTTATGTTCGGTCTTGTGTTCGAGTTATTGCATATATAAATTTTTTTTTAATTTTTCATATATGTTTGAGTTTCACTCATAACATTATTAATTAGAGTAATGTGGCAGCCCATGAGTTAGAGAAGGTGGAATCTAGTCTTTGGGATGTGTATCCATCACAATTTGTTTTTGGATTCGGATGAAATGACATTCTATGTATGGACAATTTTGGTCTTCCTTTTTGCAGATGTGTGCTTCTTGGTAGTAGCAAAGCGGAAGATAAGCACCTCCAATTGGTTCACACAAAGGACCATGTTAATTTAGTTAAGAGTATTAGTACAAAACAGAAAGATTATCAGCGAAACAGGATTGCTTCACAGTTGAATTCGATTTATCTGAACAGAGGTTCATCTGAAGCAGCATATCTTGCAGCTGGATCTGTTGTAAAGGTAATAATACTAGATGATTTGTTTGTTTCTACGATAGTAGGGTATATTATAAACTGTTAGAATGATTTGATTGAAGATGGGGTAACAACATTTTTCTTTCAACTTAACAGGTGGCAGAGAAAGTTGCAGAAGGAGAGTTAGATTGTGGTTATGCTATTGTCAGGCCCCCAGGGCACCATGCTGAGGCAGATGAAGCAATGGGGTTTTGTTTATTCAACAATATAGCCGTCGCTGCTAGTTATTTACTTAACCAAAGAGTAAGGACTTCTACTGTTTGTGATGTCGTTAGATTCTTTTGATTACTGTCAACTTCTTTGGTCACATTCCTTTGGTTTACGTGTTCCCAACTTCTTTGCTTTTCTTGAATGCAGCCGGATCTAGGGGTCAAAAAAATTCTGATCGTTGATTGGGATGTCCATCACGGAAATGGTACACAGAAGATGTTCTGGGAAGATCCTCGTGTGCTATTTTTCTCTGTTCATAGGTATGTAATTGTGACCCTTGTTTACTCTTCATTTGATGTCGCTTGCCATGATTTAAGGAGCCTATTGTTGACTCTATTACCTACCCCTTTAATTGGTTTTTATGCTTGGAAAGTAACTAGAAATGCATTTGTGGCTAGGCATGAGTATGGGAGTTTCTATCCAGCGGGTGATGATGGAGATTATAACATGGTTGGGGAAGGTCCAGGTGAAGGGTTTAACATAAATGTTCCATGGGATCAAGGACGATGCGGAGATGCAGATTATCTTGCTGCATGGGACCATATCTTGATTCCTGTGGCTAGGGAATTTAACCCGGATATTATTCTGCTTTCAGCTGGATTTGATGCAGGTAACATGGTTTAAGCTTTTTTTTTTAAGCTGTGTCATGTTGAGAGTTGTGTAACCTTTTCAAATTCCTCTTACCAGCTATTGGTGATCCGCTCGGGGGTTGTCGTGTGACCCCATATGCATACTCAGTTATGTTGAAGAAGGTTGGTGTTGAAGTGAACTCCCTCTTTTGTCCATTATATGTATTTGCGTTCCATCGATGTCCATCACTGAAAATAACTCTTCTGGGTTTAGCTGGTTGTTTATCCCTGAGCTACATAATACTTAAAGTTGCATTTAATATCATTCGGTTTCATCAATGTTCTCTCAGCTGATGGAGTTTGCACATGGAAAGATTGTGATGGCGTTAGAGGGAGGGTACAATCTTGACTCAATTGCAAAGTCATCACTTGCATGTGTCCAAGTTTTGCTTGGAGACAAACAAATTCATGGTTCTTCTGAAGCATACCCATTCGAGTCTACATGGCGTGTCATACAAGCGGTATGGCTCTATATCATCCTATCTTTTAACTTTCTCATTTCACAATCTGAAACAACCTTCCATAAATTGGCTGTGATTTCTCTTTCCAGCCCAGTTTTCGGTCATAAGTATTATGTAGTGCCTATATTACTAGTTGACTAAACTCATCTGTTTCTTGTGGGTTTAGGTACGCAAGAGGCTATGCGCATATTGGCCTTCACTTGCAGATGAATTATCGTGGAAGCTGATTAATCAGAAAACTCCTACTCCAGTTGGGCACCCTTCTTTTTGTCTATCATTTCCATTGTTCATTGTTCATCAGAGAGCGTTTCCTTGGCAGATCGGATTTCGAAAAACCTCACTATTTTTTTCACTTAGCAACCACTTCTTAACTTCTTTGCTTCAATACTAATTTTCCTCTGCTTGATCTTCTTTTTTCGAGACAGTCTTGGCATTTCTTATCACAGTTTTTTTTTTTGTTCATTATATAGATTATCCTTATCTCAAGCTCCGACTCTGATAATGAAGACGACGCCCATGGACTCCTGGATCAAATGTCGAAACTCAACATAGAAAACCACCAAGGTACACTACTTGAAAACCACCAAGTAGATACTGCATCTACATCTTGGAGAGCTGATCTCGCAAATGTTGACGTTTGGTATGCCTCTTTTGGATCCAACATGTGGAAACCAAGGTTTCTTTGCTATATTCAAGGGGGACAGGTAAGTGATTCTGTTTTGTTATTTTTGGGGTCGTGTCTGAGCTTTGGTCTTAATCGACACATCTATGGTTGTTTGTGTTTATTTTCAGGTCGATGGAATGAAAAAGACATGTGTTGGCTCAATGGATAAAAGTCCACCAAAGGAAATAGTGTGGGAAACATTTCCACATAGATTGTTCTTTGGCCGTGAATCTTCAGTTGGTTGGGGTGTAGGAGGAGTTGCTTTCACCAACCCCCTTGCTAATCTCATTGATCAAACTCACATGTGTTTGTACCGAATCACGTTAAGTGTACCACTCTCTTCATCTCAGTTTCCGTTCACTTTCCCTATTTTATTCATTTGGTGATCTTTTCTACTTATTCACTATGGTTGGTTTTTTGTGAACAGGCTTGAGCAGTTCAACGACGTTCTGTCTCAAGAAAATGGCTTGAATGTAGATTCAGATTCTCCGGTCTTTGATCTAGCTTCTTTGCAGTTAGTAGAGAACAAAGGATCCATTTTAGAAGCTGCTTTGGTTAGTCAGATGACAAATGTTGATTGATACGCTTATAGAAACATGTAATAATCACACTTACACTCGTTTATCGACATTTTTACAGAATAGTTGGTATGGAAATGTTGTCTGCTTGGGGAAAGAACACGACATTCCTATCCTTACAATGACGTAAGCTTTCATCATTCTTTTTCTTTTGCTGCTCATAAGCCAAGTTAAACTGCTAGACGAATAATCGCTTGTAACTCTTTTTTTTCCTGAGGTTTCTCAATAACTTTGTGTTTGCAGTTGCACGCTTTCTGCTGT
This sequence comes from Arabidopsis lyrata subsp. lyrata, assembly GCF_000004255.2. NCBI lineage: Eukaryota > Viridiplantae > Streptophyta > Magnoliopsida > Brassicales > Brassicaceae > Arabidopsis > Arabidopsis lyrata. The sequence continues at coordinate 19,856,679 of NW_003302548.1, read as the reverse complement.
TGAGAAGTTCAAATCCGGTGAGATCCCTCTAAGACCTCCTGCAAAAGCCTATGCCAACACTTTAATAAGAGGACTTGTGGAAGGAGGAAGATTCTCTAAAGAAGAAGCTGAGGCTTACATAGACAATGCTGTGTCTAAACCTCTCTAGTGTATTATTTACTCAGAAACCGCCCTTTTGATCACGATATGGAGCTTTGGGTTTCTGAGTTATTCAATTAGGATTAAAACCACAGGTTAAGAAATATTGGGAGACTTTTGAATTTGTCTTTTGAAAGAGAGGATTGTGTCATCTTTTAGCTGTGTTGTGCTTCGAGTTTGCTCCCTAAGCAAACACTCTAAGTCTCTTATGTATCTCAGTTATCTTCGGCTTTAGGGTTTACCGAGAAGCTGTATTCGGTCTAGTTTATGGTTTGTGTAGGCCCCGGTTCTTGTTTGCCGGTTCAGATTGCATATTAATTTCTGAAATTCGGCTTTGTATTGATGTTTGTTTGGTTGTTTTATGGAATTCTTGTTTTCCCAATTTCTTATTTCGGTAAAAAAAACAAAAAAAACAAAAAAAAAACATGATATGTATATATATAAACCTTTTAAAGATTATATCGGGCGGCTATAAAAGATTGAATTTTCGCTATGTCTGAAAATTTCCGAGAGAAAAGTTCTTATTCTCCGGAATGGTAATGTGAAGAGTTCTGGTCAAACCTATTAAAAAAAGAGAGAATGGAAAACAAATATAAATAGAAAATGAAAAGTAAAAATACTTTGAAGCTTCAGAAGCAAAAGATTGGACATTTTCACTTTTTTTCTCCCTGCTCGTCGAACGATAGACTCTCTCTCATCTCCCGGATATGGCCATGGCCGGCAAAAAATATGGAGACTGTGACGATAAAGTCGCCGGGAAAAGCCAGCAAGTAGATAGCGCTTCTACATCATGGAGAGCTGATCTCGCAAAGGTTGACGTTTGGTACGCCTCTTATGGATCCAACATGTGGAAACCGAGGTTTCTTTGCTATATTCATGGGGGACAAGTAAGTAACCTTGTTTCGTTTTTTGGAGTCTGAGCTTGTGTCTTAATTGGCACATGTATCTATCGCTCTTTGTGTTTATTTTCAGGCCGAGGGAATGATAAAGTCATGTGTCGGTTCAAGGGATAAAAGTCCACCCAAGGAAATAGTGTGGAAAACATTTCGACATAGATTGTTCTTTGGCCGTGAATCTTCATTTTTTTGGGGTGTAGGGGGAGTTGCTTACACCAATCCCCTTACTAATCTCAAAGATCAAACTCACATGTGTTTGTACAGAATCACGTTAAGTGTTCTTCATCTCACTTTCCATATTTGATGATCTCTTCTACTTATTCATTATGGTGTGGTTGTTGTTTTTGTGAACAGGCTTGAGCAATTCAACGACGTTCTGTTTCAAGAAAATTGGTTGAATGTAGATTCAGATTCTCCGCTCTTTGATCTAGCTGCTCTGCAGTTAGTAGAGAACCAAGGATCCATTTCACTTGTACCTGCTTCGGTTAGTCAGCTGATAACAAATGTTAGTTGCTTGATACGCTTATATATAGAAACATGCAGTAATCACACTTAACCCGTTGACATTTTTTCAGGATAGTTTGTATGGGAATGTTGTCTGCTTGGAGAAAGAACGCAACATTCCTATACTTACATTGACGTAAGTTTTTAATATCAGAAACAGAGTTAAACTGCTAAGCGGATGCTCTCTTTCAACTTCATTTTTTTCCTGAGGTTTCTCAATTATAACTTTGTGTTTGCAGTTGCACGCTTTCTGCTATTGAGAAATTCAAATCCGGTGAGATCCCCCTAAGACCTCCTCCAAAAGCCTATGCCAACACTTTAATAAGGGGCCTTGTGGATGGAGGAAGATTCTCTGAAGAAGAAGCTAAGGCTTACATAGACAATGCTGCGTCTAAACCTCTCTAGTGTGTATTATTAACCAAGAAACCGCCCTTTTGATCACCATTTGGGTTTCTGAGTTATTCAATTAGGATTAAAACCACATTGTGAGACTTTCGAGTTTGTCTTTTGAAAGAGAGCATGTGTTTGCTCCCTCTGGCTCTGTATGTATTTTAGTTATCTTCGGTTTTAGGCTTTACCGAAAACACGATTATATGCCATCTTTTAAAATATTATAATTACAGTTTACAAAATTTGGCATAAGAACGAAAATAAAAATTATGCAAACATTTAACATATTGGAGACTATTTTTCTTCTTCTTATAAGTTATAACTATAGTTAATAAATATTATTAACGTTAATCGTTTAAAAATATCTGTCTAATTAACTTGTAAATCCGAGTCTATTTTGTAACTAACTTTTAAGTTCTGTTATTGTGTCTGTAGCACTTGAATTATTTTGTTAAATATGTAAAACTTTTAAGTTTGTTTGCTTTTTCAACAAATTGTTTTATTTTTCTTTTCAGCAACCTTTTAATTAATTAATAAATCAGAGATATTTGGGAATTTAATAACCTTACAGTTTTCTCACTAACTTGCCGTATCGTCGTCTTTTTGTCAGCGACGAAGATAATGAAAAATAAAACACAGAGCCGTTCGTCCGTCTATATGTTTTGCTGATTCGATTGTACCAACTTCCGACAAAGATTCCGATTGTTCGATTTCTTATACCTTGAGCTTCTCCATTGGTTCATTGATCATTTCTTGAAGCTACACAAGCAAGGTCTCTCCTTTTTTTCTTTTTTTTTTTTTTTCTTTAGTTCGGTTTTTTGCAAATTGCAAGTTGCAAATTTCACCTAAAGGAAAGGGTACACGTTGTTACTGCTCCTCACCTTATCCCTGACGGAAAAATCAAAGCTTTCTCTGGGTTTTGCTCAGTAGTAATTCGATTTCCGCATAGTTTTGGTACAAAGTGGAGGGTTTGGGCATTGCTCTCGACCTGATTCCTGCGTTTAATATTCGGGTTTTTAGGTCTCTCCTTGAGGTTGCTTGTGTTGAATTCGTTTGGGAATTTCTCAAGTGCCCGTTAACTCTTGTCGATAGAGTTCTTGACAGTTAAAGCCCTGAGCTTTCAACTTCGTTCATTGGATTGGTGTTTGAATTGGAATGGAGAAGGAGAGATTTTACTGTTATTTTTTGGGTTGCTCTCTTGATTCTTGAAGGCAAGAGAGGACGAAATGGATATTTGGTTGATCGCAGCTACTGCTGCTACGGGATATATAGCTAAGCAATTGCAGAATGTAACCAAATGTAAAGATAATGTTCTTGAATCTTCTTCTGAAGATGTGAAGCCAGAATCTCCTCCTGGGTGCTTGCTTAGCAGATTGGTAAGAGTCAAGAATGCTAATGAAAACAAATTTCGGGATGAGAAAATGATATCGGATGGGGAAACTCTGGATGCATCTACGAGTGGAGAGAATTTGGGATATAAAGAAACTAACCGTTCAGATACTTTGTTCGGTTTGATGCCCGAGTTCTCTGAGATTGAACATGGGAATTGGAAAACCAGTGGTACTCTTGCAGGTGACACACAGTTGAATTCTTCATTTAGGAGAAACCAGCGGTTCAGGCGATTAGCCAAACCTTTGAGTTCGATGGATAGCTGCTTAATGTCTCGGTTTCATAGAGAACAAATGACCATGGAAGATTACATGACTAGCCCATTTCCATCACCACACGTTTTAGTTTCAAGGCCATTACTTGTGACTGATGGTACTCGAGTAATTAGCAAGAGCGCTGCAGATTCTTTGTGGCTGAGCCAACATATTATTCTCAATGAAGATAACTCTACACAAAGTTGCGGAATCCCCTGGTTGGATTCTTCCGTTGAGAGAAGGAGAAGAGTGGGAAATGAGAAGACCAAGAGTAGAAAACATGGTAAAGTTGTTGAAATCTTTAACTTGTAACTATTTATACTAAATAATTGAAAAGACTGTCCATGGCACTTAAGTTTCTTTTTTTCAGGAAAAGGTGAAGCAACAATGTTGCTACAAATCGGGATTTCGATTGGCATCATATCCTCGTTCATGGCAAGCCAAGCCGAAGTGAGCAAAGTCAAACAAGAGCTGAAGCAAACAGAGAACTTGGTGCATGATTTAGAAGATGAGCTTGAGATGAAAGACTCGTTGATAGTGAAGGAGATAGATATTGAAAAGGCAGCTGACAATTCAGAATCTATAAGTAATATTGAAGCAGAGCTTGAAGCTGAACTTGAAAGGCTAGAAATTAACATGAACTCCTCCAACATTGAGACAAGACTCTCTGATATGATAGAGGTGTGTTGTCTACACTTTTAACTATGCTCTTTACTTTCCCTTGCCTGAATCACCAAAACTTAAACAAGATGTTCAAAGTTCAGTTTTGTAAGCTCTACTTTGATTTTTGTTGCAGATGGAGCCGGATTGTGAGGTAGAATTTGCACAGGGTGAACTCAGAGCTGATCGGGTTAAAGGGAAGTGTTTAGATGAAACTGAGTCCAACCAAGACCCAAGTGGTAACTCCACACCTGAATCGGGAAACTATGCAGTCTCACCTTGCGAGTTGAGCTTGCGGTTGCATAAAGTTATCAATTCACGCCTTGAGCAACGGATTGAAGAGCTCGAGACTGCACTCCAAGAGAGCCAAAGGAAGGTGGAGCAGCTGGTCATGGAATCAGAGAGCAAGAAGACGTCATGGTCAAGGTTATGGGATACCCGTGAAGTGATGACATGTAAGAGTGACTCGAAAATCCCAGTTGCTATTGAGCACACCAAGACTAATCTTGCTGAGATGCAACCCCTGGTTATGAACTTAACTGGGGAAGCACTTGATGCATTTAATGACTCTTACGACGAATTGATGAAAATAAACGATGACTCGGAAGATTATGATGATGGTGATTCACCGTTGGAGATGCAAGAGAGCGGGATTCACCAAGAACATTTCTCTTCAACAAACAAAAGCTCACCTTGGAGCCATCAGAAGGACGATTTCAAGGTGCAGGAGCAGGAGCTACTAGACCTTTTTGGTATTGAAGACGAAGAAGAAGAAAGCAATGACTTTGAGAGTGAAATGCAGAAGCAACTGATAAAGCAGATCGTTGAGAAAACAAAACAAGGGTCTCCTGTTGTGTTGAATGCTCAGAAGATGCTGTTTCTCATGGAGGAAACTGAACATAATCTGTAACATTAGGCAGCATTAGAGTTTTGCGTGGATGGAATTCTTAAGGTCTGGTTAGTATGTAGACCACAAGCAAAGTTGAAACAAAGCTCACTTTTTTTGTTCAAATTCAATGTATACCTTAAGAAACAATCTCAAGCTACAAATTATATAAAGATAGCAAAAGCAGATTGTTTCTCGATAAAGTGTTGAATTCAGGAAGCAATGTAGAATAGCTACTAATAATCATAGGTTTTAATATGAAAAGACAAGTCTTGACAACATTTTTTGCTAGTTGCTTCAAGCTCTTTTGGCAATGTCATCTTCGAAATCACCACCTACTGGTCCATTCTCCATCTTCATTTCACCATTCTCCATGCTTCCAAATTGATCCTCACTGCCAGATTGGCCACCAGCAGCAAACTGAGTACTGTCACCACCGAACTGAGAGCTGTTGCCAACAGGGCTTCCTCCAAACTGGCTATCTCCAGCGAATCCACCATTGCTGCTACCATAAGTATTGGCACTACCATAACCACTACTTCCATTATAGACACCAACAGCACCTGCACTTGCACTGGAACCCTCACCATACGTGTTGCCGCTAGATCCAAAGCCACTGCTTGCACCATATCCACCACCACCTCCGTGACCAGTAGCATCACCTCCATAGCCACCAGCACCACTGCCTCCATAGCCACCAGCACCACTGCCCCCATAGCCACCACCAGCATTACCTCCGTAGCCACCACCAGCAATACCTCCGTAGCCACCAGCACCATCTCCATAGCCCCCACCAGCATTACCTCCGTAGCCACCAGCACCACCTCCATAGCCGCCAGCAGTTCCACCTCCATAGCCACCACCACCACCATAACCGCCACCACCGCCTCCGTAGCCACCACCTCCAAAACCGCCACCACTAGTTCTATCATTTGCATAATTTACTTTAACGACCCGGCCATGGAGATCCTGAGGAAGGATTAAGGTATTGGATCAAAAAGAGGGAAGATTATCAATGAAAGTTAAACCCAACGAGACACGTGAAAGCATCACAGACATTATTACTCTTTGAAAGGTTTCATAGATCAGCAATAGAACTTACCCGGCCATCCAAAGCCTGGATAGCACTAGAGGCCGCTTCTGAAGAGGTGAATGTAACAAATCCAAATCCCCTCGACCTACCCGTTTCACGATCCAAAATAACCCTAGCTGTGTAAAAAACCATAGAGACTGGGTTAGCAGAAGGCAACTAAACAAACCATACTCAAGAACCATGAGCCTATTCATTAGTTCACTAACACACTGCAATAACATTTGACAAGAATCCTAAAACAGATGAGTAACTTACTTTCAACGACTTCACCGTATTTGGTGAAAGCTTCTCTTAAGCTATCCTCATCCATGCTATAAGCCATGCCTTGCAACAGAACGAAAAACTGATACAGTTAGTAACAAATAACAAGTAAACAATTCTTAGTTTCAAGGGCTATACTCACCTCCAATGAAGAGCTTAGAAGATGACATGCACCTTATCGCTTGAAAAAGCGAAGGGCTTGATAAAGAAACCTGAGCATTGAGTTGTTTGCTTGTGGTCTGCTTCAATATGTTCCCGAATTTACTCAAAAAAGCCATCCCAATTAGATATCTAACATGAAAACACAAATAATTTAGCCACCAGATAGTCAATTTAAAGTAATGGTCATATCATTTCCTATTTCCTATCAAGAAGTTGGCAAGTTTCATCCTTTTTGTGTATCTTAAAAACGACAATTCAAATCTATTTTTAATTCACACTCTGCAAATACCTAAACTATTAAGCAACCAAAAAGTGAATTCAAAAATCGAAACACAAAGATCGGAACCTATATCCATGAAAATGAACAGCGAACAAGTAACAGAGATGACTCAAAATCAGAGAAGAAAGAACCTTTAAGAATCGAAGCTGAAAACTTTTAGGGTTTATGAGAAAGAAATGAGCGTGATTTCTCTGTGATTTCTCGCTTCTCTTAAAACTTAAAACCCTACTTGTCCCAGAAAGGGTTTATGTAGCGAAGTTGCAAGATCTAAGTAAATCGTGACCGTTAAATCTAAAGTAATTTGGGGAAAAACAAAGATCATCCACGTAAGGCTTTTTCATTGGGACGTCATTTCTTTTACGTGACTGCCCTGTAGCTATAATTAACAAATATAACCTTTTTTGGTTTTTAAACGAAAATAAAGAAAGGAGAATTTGAAGATTAATTAGCCTAATTCTAGAAAGATTTTGTCGAGTTTAAACCCTTTTCATACATACAAGTTTGATAAAGTATAATAATTAAAAAGAAAAAGAAAAAGAAAAATAGTTTTTGTAACTGGGCCTTATCCTCTTCAAAACTGTCTTTTGTAGAGCCCATTTAGATTGCTGAGAGTGAAACCCGACTCACATTATTTTGACCCGATAGTGAATGGGTTTGACCCGAAACATGAAATACTCAAAAAGTTGTTGCTTTTAGGGTTTTGTGGTCTCCGCTAGTCAGTCGTTTACTCTCTCTCACACATTTTCGCTTCTCTCCAACAAGTAGTTTCCGCCGCTAAGCCACTCACTACGCAGCCATGGCGAATCCTGACCGTATCCTTCATTTTCTGTTTCCATTGTGTTCGCTTTAAGAGTATCTGTCAAGGCTTTCTTCTCGGAAAACGAAAAAAAGATTTCCTTTTGTTCAAAGGGTTTTACATATTAGTTAGTTTCTTGATTCTAGCTGGATCTATTGTTAGTTCTTTTGACACTCTTGCTTTTCTACGATGGATTTAGATCTTCTTCGTTTTTTTTTAAATTTTCTTCTGTCGTTCATAAATTCTTCAACTTTTAGGGTTTATGAAGAATTGTCTTGTTGATTTCCTTGTAGATCTGATGTTTTGATTCGAGAAAAGTCATAAATTTTGTTATTCCTTCATTGTTTTATAGATGTTTCAGATGTGCTCCACAATTTGTCTATTGATCCAGCAACCAAGGTTTTAGCTCCTGATTCTGAAACTAAGGTATTGTTGTGCTCACCTTTTGTTTAGTGTGATTCAAAAAGCATTCCTTTTGGTTTCAATAAGAGTCACTTTCAGAGTGAACTTATAAAGTCTAGTGTACATTTTACTTGCAGGGGGCTTTTGGCGGAAACGGTAATGACTTCTTGCTCAATGGTGACTTAGTGGAGGCTACCAAAAATGGGAAACCTAGTCTTTTGTCTAAAGATGGAGGTTTGACCAAAGACAAGGGATCAAACCTGAAGAAACTCGGGTACCAAAGCTCAGCTTATAATGCAAAGGGTTCGTATGGGAAGGGTGCCTACTCTTATGGGTACTATTCCCCAGCATATCAGTTCCCAAGATATGGTTACAGTGGGAGCTATGCTTCTGGAAAAACCAATCTTCAATATCAGTACCTGGTATGTTCTTATTTCATTCATTCAGCTGTAGTCGTAATCACTTTATATGTAATCTTGACTTGTTTATTGGTTGATTTATTATTATCTTATGTTGCAGACTCAGAATGGAAGATCAGCTGGTACAGGTCAATCTTATGGAGGATACATGGACAACATTTACTCGAATTATGGGGTGTGTGGTCCTTACACGAATGGCTATGGGTATGGCTCCTTCGGTTATGACTCATGGAAATACATGCCCAACTGGTATGCGGTTAACAATACCTACAAGACCAGAAATGGGTTTCATGGATATGGCAAAGAAAACATTGAGGGATTAAATGAGCTGAATAGAGGTCCACGAGCTAAGGGTTTCAGCAGCCAAGATGGTTCCAAGGTGATGACTGTGTCTTCCAAGGAGCAGAGAGTGACTGAGACTGAGAATCTCAGTGAAGATGTGTCTCTTTTAGATCCCAAGGACTACAACAAGATAGATTTCCCTGAGACCTACTCAGAAGCAAAGTTTTTTGTAATCAAATCGTACAGTGAAGATGATATTCATAAAAGTATCAAATACAGTGTTTGGTCCAGCACTCCTAATGGTAATAAGAAGCTGGATGCTTCATATAACGAGGCAAAACAGAAGTTAGATGGTTGCCCCGTGTTTCTACTTTTCTCTGTGAGTGAATATAAAACTTTCAATAATTCGTCGACCTCTGCTTTGTATTTCAATTTTACTAGTAGAGTTTTTATGTTTTCATTGATTTCACAGGTAAACACGAGTGGACAATTTGTTGGTTTAGCCGAGATGGTAGGCCCTGTTGATTTCAATAAGACTGTTGAATACTGGCAACAGGACAAATGGATTGGTTGCTTCCCTGTTAAGTGGCATTTCGTTAAAGATATTCCTAATAGCTCCTTGAGGCATATAACTCTGGAGAACAATGAGAACAAGCCGGTTACAAATAGCAGAGACACACAGGAAGTATGTCTACTCTCTGTGTTATCTATCACCTTTTGGATTATAACAATTGATCTGTAATTTATTTCTCACCCACAATGACCATTGTTTATGTCTGCAGGTAAAGCTAGAGCAAGGCGTTAAAGTCATCAAGATTTTCAAGGACCATGCAAGCAAGACATGCATCCTCGATGATTTTGTGTTCTACGAGAATCGTCAAAAGATTATCCAAGAGAGGAAAAGCAAACACCTGCAGATCAAAAAACAGGCAAGAATCCTCTCTAAAACCAACAATCTTTTGATCAATATATATATAACAGGAATATCTTACAAATTTTGCTATTGTTTTCAAGCAGACGCTGGTGGCCAATACAGACAAAAGAGACAGCAGTGTAATGCCAAAAATTAATATTGTGAAACCTCAAGAGTCTACGACAGCCTCAGAAGATACAGCAGCACTAGGAGTTGCGACTGAAGTGACTAGAGAATCGAAAGTGGTGAAAGAAAACGAGTTACCTGTGGAGAAAACTGCTGTTGCTACTGCCTGCTGAACCAACCTTTGGTTGTAAGAGGGGAACTGGGTGGGCTGTTTTAGGCTATTTAGAGTGTTTCCCTAGTTTTGTTCCATTCCTGAATTTGCAGACTTTTTGTTTTGTTTTGTTTGGAACCGAGTTGCAAGGGTAGTGGCTTAGTAGATGAAGTTTTGGCATGAGCACTCATCATCTTGCAGTTAATCTCTATCCCTTGAGTAGTGGTCCAATATATGAGAATATGGGTAAAAGATTGATATTGAATCCAGCTTATTCAGTTTTATAACTTTTTCAGCCAAGACCAGGAAGAGAAACATTTGGCATCTGCTTCATACGCGAATGTAGGTATCAAACGGTCCCAAAAAAAGTTAAGGCAATATCCATATCAAATTTTGACACAAGATTGTGGAACTCAAGGATACTCTCATGTCTTAACTGAGGAGACAAGTCATCACTGACATCATAATCAGTCCCAGTCTTCTTTCTACTGGTAGCTCATTTCCTTGACATGTTCCTTCTCCATCAGATATACACCAGGCACAAGAAGTAGTATTTAAGTATTTAACATTAGAATTCTATGTGACAAATCGTCAGCACTGGGCTGGGCTGTTGCATAAGTCAAAATCCAGCATAAATTACAGAGTTGAGAAGTAAGAAGTCCCAAAGATATCTTCCAATCGAATATATAATTTCCACCATATGCCAAGAGTTGAAGAGATAACCCAAGTCCATACATCAGTTAAATCAGAAGAGTCCATCGAGTTAACCAACAAATCATGTCTTTTTAAATGTTATATCTGACTTAAAACGTTAAATTTGTACTAAGCATGCGAAAGATGACATAGTGACAAGATACGCAAATCAAGTTACATCCCCACAATGAAGTATAAAAATTCTACAACCTTAATTACATGTAAGCAATCACAAATCATTGCATAAGTAAATAACAAAAGAACAAAGATAGAGTCCATTAGGCTCGAGTCATCATCATCATCTCCTACGAGAACTGAGCAATGATCTCGGAGATGGCGAACATTCAAAGAGATCAAGGAGCATATTCTCAATGTCTTCACAAGTGTATCGGATATGTTTTTCGCCTATACGAACCGCATTTCTTCCAAGAAATCCCCTGTAAGACTGAACAACCTTGACAGAGGTTGAGATGTGAAGATCATCGCGGAGCTCTGGATCAGGAACTGACCAACGAGTTTGGTTCTTGTAAACATCATCAAATGCAAGGCTGAAAAGTCTGCATCTTTCTCTCAGGCTTTTTACAGAGTTGTTGTTGTCTGTGAGCAAAGCAAGTATAGAGCTCCATGTGGATCTCTCGTAGTTTGTGACATTGCGTTGGTAGCTTGCAATGTGCTTCCTGATCCATTCGTCTCCAAACAAGTGTCTCAGCTCTGATCCCTTTACCTTCTGGACCATGTAACGGAAGTTGTTCATCAGGAAAATGGATTTCAGTGCTTCGTCTGCGTAAAGCTGAGCTTTTCGCTCGAGGCTGGATTCCATAGTTGTGACGATTGACCTGAGGTGTCTAGCCATTGGAGAGAATGTCGAAGCGAGGACATCTTCTCCTGTTTTCTCGGGTATTGAGTCGTCAATGTGTATGTTCTGAAGAAGTGAGTTTAGGGTGTCGGTATACTCCGGGAGAAGCTTCAAGTAATTCATTACATACCTAGTCAGGTGATGAATTCCGCCTCCATGAAAGGGGCGTGTGGATTCATCTGAGGCTATTGCGTATTTGAACTTTAAGAAAGTTGCGGTTGTATGATCAGCTAGTTTTTTTGACAGGTCGTGGAATGCAATTCTTAAAAACGAGCCTGTTTCATCCGGGAAGAGGTTATCGACATCCACGAGAATCTCTGCTGAAACCTCATACATACTAAGGAAGCGCTCAAGCATTTCTGGCTTGCAAGATCTCAGCGCCACAGCTTCTCCAAAGTTGAGGAGGGATAGAACTGTATCTTTTGAGATTTCAATGAAGCAAGCCGTAGAAATTGACTCAAAGTCTCCCAAGATCTCTTCACAGAGCTGCTTTTCACTGGTGAGATAGACCTGAGTAATGATCTTAACAACCCTTGTCCATTTTCTCATTGCACCATTCAAATCCTCCCAGTCCATTTTGAGAACATCAACGCAGCTGAATCTTTCCATTTCAAGAGTGACCATATACTCATCCAGAGCTTCTCTTTGAACGATGATGAAAGCTTCACAGAATGGTTGATCATACTCGCAAGCAAACATGGTGTTTGCAATAGCTTTAATGTGAGGAAGGACGATGGGATCAAGTAAATCAGAATTATAGAAATCCGATATCTGTTCATCATCTTCGTGTGAAGAGGCTTCAACAACAACTTCATCATCTAAGGAAACAAAGGACTCGTCGTACACAATATCCTTTCTATGGGAACTAACAGCCAAGTATTCAGGCTGTACATGCTGTTTGTGCTGATGCAGAACATCACGGAGCTCTTTCTCAAGCCTCAGCATCGCGATGTCAAGAGCAACCGTAGCTTGGTTGTAAACATCTTTCTCTTTCGGGTTAGTTTTGATGGGAAAAGCTTTGAAACCCACAAGAACTGATTGAACTTCATACAGGGCTTGAAAGAATTGATTTGCTGCAGACAGACCAGCTTCCAAAATCGTCGATTGGTTAGTCTCCCAACTGCAGATTTTCTTCACAGCTTCTTTGAATCTCTCCTTGATCTCAGAGAATCCTGCATCTTCAACTTTCGTATCAGCAATCCCAAATGTTGACAAATGCGACTCTAGGTCACTTAGGAGCTTTCTCAAGTTGGCATCCAGGTTGTTATCAGATGCCCTCAGTGCCTTAACAACATGGTGACATGCCTCAAAGACATGATTTTTCCCCCCGGAAACAGGAAGCTTGGATTCAAACTCTGCCATAACCCAAACCAAAAGACTAGAGCCTAAAACTCAACTAGAATTTGACTAGACAACTAAATACACACGGCAGAAGAGAGAAAACTCAAAAGTACAAATGGGGGAAGCAGTAAAAGATCTGAACGAATGGAAATAGTTCTGATAAACTAAGGGATGTTATATAAAGTGATTACTAGGTAAGCTTAACCCCAAGAACTATACTTCGAAAAAATCTCAAGTCATCTGGGAATGAAGTAAACAGAGAGGAAGAGGAATCCCCACATGAACATAGTAAAAACCATTACTACTTAAGCATAATCCAATTGACATACTTATGGTAAAAGATCAGTGAAGCATTCTTCAAATCCAACATTTCTTCCTCCTCATACGAACATACTATCTATCAGCCCATACAACACCCCAAAGAAAAAGTCAAGTCAACGGCTTTCCCAAAAACCCTAGTTGCTTCTGTAAAAAAGGAGAAATTTTGAGGGAATTAAGATGTTTATTAGAAGAAACTGATATGCTAGCTCTTTGATTTCACAGAAACATTTTATCATACACTTGGTGATCAAACAGAGTAACGTACCGTGAAACGAGCTTAAAGTCCAACGGAAAGAAGAAACAAAACCCAGGAAAGAACAGATTGTGATTTCGATTACTGTATCATCAAAGAAGAGATTTTTGAAGCAAGAGCAAGAGAATTTAGGCGAGAATATTGGGGAAGAAGAAGGAAAGAAGAAAAAGTTGTGGTGCAAGCAAACTCTATATATAAAAACAAAGTTGAAAATTGGAATTAGTATTCGAACGAAGGCGATCCCGTAATTTCGTAGATTGCGAAAGGTTTGGGACAATTATATATACAGTATTAATTAGTCTTTGAAATTGTTTGGCCGCCCCGAATCTAGTTGAGATTGATTCGTCTCTTGACTTCCACTCCCCATATGGCGGGACAAAAATAATGGGATGATAAGTTAATTAACTTAAAATTTGGGCGTATAAATGTAATTAATAAGCTTCGAAATTTATTTAATTTGTTTACGCCATTTACGAATTTGAACTTTTTTGTTCTATCTTCCTCCTTGATTTTGATAATGTTGTCGTCAGAGAGAACCGAATTTCATTTTCCACATTTTAAGTTGGTTTTTCAGCGCTATTGGATACATTAGGGATAATGTAGAAGTTATAGGAAATTAAGGGGTACAACAACAAATTGTTGTCATAAATGTTGATTAGTCAATACTTGAAGTTTGACTGGCTCGCACATGTATTGATCTGAACCGTCCGCTTAAATTGTACGGGTCACACGAGTAGTTGACAGCTCATATTATAAGGACATTAGCAAGCTTTTTTCCCACGTCAACAAGTAAAATTTTCTCTTCATATATAAATTAAAAACTAAATGTTTGCCTCACGCAATGCGTAGAACTAAGTACTTTCAAGTGTCAAAAACATGTGATATATGATGATTAAAGATTGTAAATATTGTTTAATTTGGATTTATGTTTGATTTTGATCATCACATTTTTGTATTAAACTCTTTAGAATCTATGAATATTAGTATTTGTTGGAATCAATATCGTTTTTGTTCTTCAACAAAAGAAAATTAGTATTTGTTGGAAATAATTTTTAGTTATATAGATATTTATCAGTCATAACGTGTGATACGGTGGATTTGAGTTGAGACCCACACATAAAACAAAACCATAAATGTTTGTAGTTTTTAAAAGGGCTTTTAGTTTTTTGATTTTATATAAAATATTGGCTTTTTCAAAACTAAATTAAAAACCAATCTAATTATTATCAAAAAACAAACAAAGGCCAATCTCTTGCAAAATTGCACAATGACATTTTGTCATTTTCTAATGGTTCTAGTTCAATTGCTTGTAGTAATGGGTTTGATTAAATATATGGGCCTGGAGTAGGCTTTTGTAACACATTTTCTTTCCAATTTAAAGCCCATTATCAAACAAAAATATATGCGCCAAAAAAATGGAAAGATAGTGAAAAGAAGCGGTAAGAGTTTTTTTTTTTTTGGCCAAAAAAATGAAAATTGAGATCAGCGGGAGAACAATAAATCGAATTTAATAGCTCCCGCTTAAAACTCTCTCCTTTACAAAAACCCTTTGTACCTCCCATTCTTCTCACTATCACACACACACACACACCTTTTGGGTTTACCATTCTGACTAAGGATAGATACCAAAACGTTTCAATCGAGAGAGAAAGATGCAGACTTCGGTGACCCCAGATGCTATCTCCACCGTATTGTCAAACCCATCCTTTGATTCCTCCTCCGAACGACCTGAGATCGTTGTTCAAGTTGTGGATCTTAAACCTATCGGCAATCGATATACGTAAGTTTCCTTGGCTTTTTATGATCTGGATTTTATTTGGTTTTTTAATCTCGCTTGTTCCTGCTCTACATTAGTGTTTGTTCCGGATCTGGGTTTTGATATGAGTTTTTATAATCCCTAGTTTTGGGTTTGTGAAGGTTTTAAATTCTATGCATTTGATGTGATTGGTCGTTTATATGTTTTGATTTTGGTTGACAGATTTAGTGCAAATGACGGAAAGACGAGAGTCAAAGCAATGTTTACACCTACACTCACACCTGAAATTATTTCTGGAAAGATCCAGAATCTGGGTCTAATTCGTCTCATTGATTTCACAGTTAACGACATATCAAGCAAATCAACAAAGTAAGAGCTCTCTTTTGCTTCTTCTTTTTGTTTTATTCTTGATTCATCAGTTAATAACATGTGTGTTTGTCTATTGTCTCTGTGTCAGATATTTCCTTGTGAATAAGTGTGAGGCTGTTGGTTCTGTGCTTGATTCTGATATCAACTTGGAGAGTAAGAGCCATGCGGAGGCTAGTGATCCCAAGAAGCAGAAACTAGAGCATTCTCCTGTCAGTCCTGTGAATGATGTTAAAACGGATGTTTGTACTGGTATCACATTGAAACCCAAGCAGGAATTTGTAGCCAAATCAGCCTCTCAGATAATGAGTGAACAGAGGGGAAAGTAGGCAATTTCTCTTTTTCTATCTTCAATTTTCATTTTCTCTGTCGAATTGTTCTTTATGAGTGTTTGCTTTAACTCGTTTGGATTTCTGCAGTGCTGCACCAGCTGCAAGAATGGCCATGACTAGAAGGGTTCATCCACTTGTGTCATTAAATCCTTATCAAGGAAACTGGACCATCAAAGTCCGAGTCACTAACAAGGGAGTCATGAGAAATTACAAAAACGCTAGAGGGGAAGGATGTGTCTTCAATGTGGAACTTACTGACGAAGAAGTAAGAATGCTCCCAGTTTACTTTATATCTCAAACTTGGTATCGACCTTTATACGGTTACTTATTTTCTTTATTTGGCTGTGATCCAGGGAACACAAATTCAAGCAACGATGTTTAATGATGCTGCAAGGAAGTTTTATGACAGATTCCAATTGGGAAAGGTCTATTATATATCAAGGGGGTCACTTAAACTTGCTAACAAGCAGTTCAAGACAGTTCAGAATGACTATGAGATGACACTGAATGAAAATTCAGAGGTTGAGGAAGCTAGTAGTGAAGAAATGTTCATCCCTGAGACAAAATTCAACTTTGTACCCATTGAAGAGTTGGGTTTGTATGTAAATCAGAAGGAGCTTATTGGTACGAGGCTAAGAGCCGTTTTGTCATTGAACATTCGTTTTGCAGGTAAATTATACATTGATAATAACTTGTGTTATGCTGTTTCCAGATCTTATCGGAGTTGTTCAAAGTGTATCTCCTACTATGAGTATTAGAAGGAGAACTGACAATGAGATGATTCCTAAGAGGGATATAACTTTGGCTGATGAGTCGAAGAAAACTGTCGTGGTGTCCCTGTGGAACGACCTTGCAACTGGCATAGGTCAAGAACTGCTAGACATGGCTGATAAGTCACCTGTGGTCGCAATCAAGTCTCTCAAAGTTGGAGATTTTCAAGGTAATGTTGGATTTGATATTATTGAACAGTATGTTGAATTCTCACTTGTTTGAACCTATTGCTGATAGATTCCAATCTCTCCAGGTGTTTCATTGTCCACCATCAGCAGAAGCAATGTGGTTATAAACCCGGAATCACCAGAAGCTAAAAAGTTGAAATCTTGGTATGCTTTTGGATTGAGTCAGGTGGTAAAATATAATGATGAAACTTGTCTGTGTTTATTGAATTATCGTTCTCTTTGACATTTGCAGGTTTGATTCTGAAGGCAAGGAGATATCCATGTCTTCCATTGGCTCAGGGATGAGCCCCTCTTCCAAGAATGGATCTCGGTCTATGTATACTGATCGAGTCCTTCTCTCTCACATCACAAGCAACCCATCTTTAGGCGAAGAAAAGGTAATAACCACTGAAATTCAAGTCCTGGACCAAAAGTGCTTAATGATAGAGTTATGAACTTATTATGAACATGGATTTCTGTTGCAGCCTGTATTTTTCAGCACGAGGGCTTACATAAGCTTCATCAAACCAGATCAGACAATGTGGTACCAAGCTTGTAAGACTTGTAACAAGAAAGTGACCGAAGCACTTGACTCTGGTTACTGGTGTGAAGGATGCCAGAAAAAATATGAAGAATGCAGCCTAAGGTGAGAAAGATACTCAGATTCATAGATCAAACCTGGGTTTGCTCTTAACTTCCTTTCTCAGACACTTTAAATCTGTCTGCTTTGGTTGTTGGTAGGTACATAATGGCGGTGAAAGTCACCGACTCATCTGGAGAAACTTGGATTTCCTCATTCAACGATGAAGCAGAGAAGATTCTTGGATGTTCAGCCGATGATCTCAACAAACTAAGATCAGAGGTAAAGAAACAAAACCCTATATAAGCTACAACTAATTGTTAGAACTTAGAAGTATATAATAGCATATTGATGTTTAAATTTGTTAACAGGGAGGTGAAGTAAATGAATATCAGACAAAACTGAAAGAAGCAACCTGGTCATCTCATGTCTTCCGGGTTAGTGTCTCTCAGAATGAGTATAACGGTGAGAAGAGGCAAAGGGTAACTGTGAAAGGAGTAGCTCCTCTTGATTTTGCTGCTGAAACAAGATTGTTGCTCCAAGACATCTCCAACAAGAACAAAGCATCTCAGTAGTTAGTTTTTTGTTTTTCCATTCCTTTCATCAACCTCAGCACACTACTGGCCTAAAAAAGTCTCAAACTTTGCTTGTAATATAAGCCTTTCTGCAATATATATTATTAGGGTTTTAAATTTGCTTAAAACTTAATTCTTTTTTACAAGCGATCTATTTTGGTGTCATAAAAGTAAAAAAAAACAAGCAATCTTAAATGGGGAATTGCAGGCTATAACCAACAAAAATTTTAAAATTAAGTGAGTAACCATTCTAACCATAAACCTATAATATTCTTTGTATTTCATATAATATTGGCAAGTTTACCCTTGTTGCATGAGTAACAGTTGCCTACTTCTTCTATACCCTATCTCTTTTACAATTCCTTCTTTTTATGCATTCAAGTACTATTCAACATCATGTTGATCAAAACTGGCATCCCAATCCAGAACATATGCGCAAGATCATCTAATTCTTTCTCATAAAGAGCCCACACAAAATCTAGTTTTATCCCAATCTCCTTAACCACAATGGTGTAAAATCATTGTCTCTTTAGCATATCACCTTTAACCAATTCCATAGCCTTCAAATCCGAACCCAAAACCAGATTCAACAACGACAAAGCCATGAATCTCGCCTGAGAATCCCCATTCCCCAGCAACAACCACCCATGATCAATTCACAAATCCGAAACATCAAATTTATCCAATTTCTGAAACTCACAACTCAAAACCTTCATCTATTTCATCCAATCCCAGTTCTTCTCGAAATAATTAAGCTTGGAGCCATTATTCCTATGAACAAATTCCGGATTCGGTACCGGCTTAACACCCCAGACAATCTGATCCACTTCGTTAATACAGGAGATACAATGATAGTAGATAACAACAGACGAAACAGAGGCTACCATGTCGGAAACGGAAGGGAAATAAGGTGTGAGATGAACACAAACAGCGAGAGAAGTAAACACATCGCCACTAAAGAAGAGCATCTTGTTCCTGCTCAGATGCCAACCCGCCATTGCCATGGGAACGAAGAGGACCAGGCAAGCTGCTAATACTCCTAAGTGAATCGCTCATATCCTCTCTCAGATTTCCGAATCAGACACATCTAGTAAAACCAGTTTCATTCAGATTTGAATTTTTCTATAATTTAAGAAGCTAGGGTTACAAACTTAGTTTGGTGAAGAGAATTCATCAAAATTGGAAGGCAAAGATGAAAATTTGGTGAGATTGAAAGGAACAGAACATAACAACCAATAGATTGAAAGAGATATTGGATGAGAATGATGTGCAGAGAGATAGATAGAGGAAGAAAACGAGAATAAGAAACTTAATTTTCAATAGATTTGTTTTAAATGAAATAGTATAGTAATTTAATGGAAAATAAATTCTATGTACTCTTTTCATTGTTTTCTTTTTATCTTTTATATACTTTACCTTAAATTTATATTAACAAATATTAATTTAATTTTTAAAAGGAAAAAACTAGACTTTTTTTATGTATCTATCTGATTTGAAATTTTAGAAATCGATATAATATCTATATACGTTTAGCAAGAAAATTTTCAGTTATTTTTTAGCTATAATATTCCTTATATGGTTTGTTTTCCACTCCGCAAATTAGATTTTTTATGTTGTATTATTTAAGTTATAATGTTTTTTCTTTTGATGTGCGTTTAACTTGGATGTTTGGGTTCTCTAAATTGTATCCCTTAGGGTATAGCGTTCCTTAATTATCACGTTATCTTTTAACTATAATATAATTTCTTCGGCATGTGTTTACCTCGACAAATTGTTTTTTTTTTTTATGTTGTATTGTTTAGGGTATATCGTTTTTCTTCGTTGTATGGTTTACTTGGTCGTTTGGGGTTCTTTATGTTGTATCACTTAGGATATAACATTGGTTATTATGGTACAGTTAATTTAGCATTATGTATTTTATATGTTGTATTTGTTAGGGTATATCGTTTATTTTTTGATGTTGTTTAACACAAATTTCGGAAAAATTAATAAGTTTTTATGAGTAATAATATTTTATGCATTACATTTCATTTTAGTCTATACAATTTCATTTAATGTAATTCTATTTAGACATAAATAATTTATTTTTAACTAATTTTCATAAATTTGTGCCTGTTTTTAAAAATTCAAATCATGATACATTCAAAAAAATTTGAGTTTGACTCGAAAATTTGAGTTTCATATGTTGTATTAATTAGGGGTATAACTTTTTTTCTTTGATGTGCATTTAACTAGGTCATTTGGGTTCTCTATGTTGTATCCCTTAGAGTATAATGTTCTTTATTCGTCGTGCGTTTAATTCAGCATTTCGTGTGCTATATGTTGTATTTATTAGGGTATAACGCTCATTTTTATACATATGTTTTTGGTTTGAGTGTAGGTTCTTAGGTTTAATATTTAAAGTTAAGGATTTGTTTATGTATATTTGTGAAAAATGGTATAGTACAACATTCTATTCAATATAGATTCTATATAGTATGCCTTGTATTTAACCACAAACACTATTCACTATTATAAAAAATTTACATCCAATTTTTAAAATTTAAACTATGTTTCATTCAGAAAAAAATGTATCTTTTTTTAAGATATATTTGAAATTTGGAATCTTAAAAAAAAAATATATATGCTCAATTTAAATATGATGGGGTAACAAAAATTTAAAAGAAAAAAAAAACACTAAAATGGTAATTTCCCAAGCCCTTCATGTTAGTCTCTTCATTTTTTCAAATAAGGTGCTATATTCTTAATTTGATTTATGTATATGGTCACTCACCTAAATGGCCCTTCTTAAATCTGTAGTTAGTAACAAACAAAGAGTTGTGATTTGTGAAGGGTAGTTAGGTTAAGATGATCGACCACTGATATAAGATGAATTAACTTTATCTAGCCAAAGGTTAAGGAGTCAGGCCCATATCGGCCCAATTAGGTTTTAATAAAACAACAATATAACTAAAACCCTTGGTCGCCAAAGCTCGCTCTTTTTTCTTTCCACTCTCGTTCCTCAGCCAACACTAGTCTCTTCACCCTAACGCTGCTCGATTTATCTTAAGCCGTAAATCCCGCCGGAAATCTTAAAGACGCTATTTTCCTGAACGCCGTTTGATTCCCATACGGTGGGTCTGTCTTTGAGGTCCAGGAGATAGCAAATTTGTTGAAAAATGGAGGAGGAGAACGAAGTGGTGAAGACGTTTGCAGAACTTGGTGTGCGAGAGGAGCTTGTTAAAGCTTGCGAGAGATTGGGATGGAAGAACCCTTCCAAAATTCAAGCCGAAGCCCTTCCTTTTGCTCTTGAAGGTAAGTTTCTTACGATTGAATCGTTTTGAGGTTCTTAGCTCTGGCTGGGTTTAGGTCTTTGCGAGATTGAAAAGCTTGCAACTTTTTGATGATTAGGGTTTATCATTGCAATTAATTGGGATCTAATGTGCTTTCAGGGAAAGATGTAATTGGACTTGCGCAAACCGGTTCTGGTAAAACCGGAGCCTTTGCAATTCCTATATTGCAAGCACTTCTTGAGTATGTTTATGATTCTGAGCCTAAGAAAGGACGTAGACCTGATCCTGCTTTCTTCGCTTGTGTTTTATCTCCAACTCGGTATGATTCGCTTATCGAGTTTCTTCTAACGTTTACTTTGTTTGATATTTCTTATGGGATTTGATTCTTCTGTTTACTTTCTCTCCAGAGAGCTTGCGATCCAGATTGCTGAGCAGTTTGAAGCTCTAGGAGCTGATATAAGTCTTAGGTGTGCTGTGGTAAGCTCATGTTTTAACCATGTTCACCACAATTTAAACCTTCCTGCTAATAAGAACTGAATGGATTTAAAATGAAAATGTTACCCGATTTTTTTCCAGCTTGTTGGCGGTATAGACAGGATGCAACAAACTATTGCTCTTGGGAAACGGCCTCATGTTATTGTACGTTTACTGTTCTCATCTTAGTGTCATTTGTTTGAGCCTCTACGCTTATCGTAAGTGAATCTAGTGGCTAAGTATGGCATGTTGTTTCATAGGTTGCAACACCTGGTCGTCTTTGGGATCATATGTCTGACACAAAAGGCTTTTCTCTGAAATCATTGAAATATCTGGTAAATCTATGCTTATATTTTGTTGGTCTTTTTCGTTTTGGTGAAGTCTGTTCTTATCATTTTTGTATTTACTTCACATTATTCAACAGGTTCTTGATGAAGCAGATAGACTGCTGAATGAAGATTTTGAGAAATCTCTTAACCAGATTTTGGAAGAGATCCCTCGTGAACGTAAAACATTTCTTTTTTCAGCAACTATGACTAAAAAGGTAGGAACCTTACTTGAGAGTGTTGTGGTTTTGATCGATCAAACTGTCACTCTATAATCTTTTGGAGTGGAAGATTGACAAGGAACAGCAGGCTAAAGTCACTGAATTTGTTTTGGCCTTTTAGGTTCGAAAACTTCAAAGGGCATGTTTGAGGAATCCTGTGAAGGTATGGAGACACACCAAATGACTGGAATTATTTCTTGTCACAGCTATCATAGTTTGAGGTTATAACAGTTGTAAATTTGTTACTTTCCTCCAGATTGAAGCTGCCTCCAAATATTCCACAGTCGATACTCTTAAGCAGCAGTATCGGTTTGTTGCCGCTAAATACAAGGTACATTATTTACATCACAGAGTATATAGATAGTAGCAAACACACAAGAGAGTTTCATCTTTTTTGACTATAATGGCCCTTTTTATCACTGTAACAGGATTGCTATCTGGTATACATTCTGAGTGAAATGCCTGAATCAACATCAATGATTTTCACCCGAACATGTGATGGTACTCGCTTCCTGGCTTTGGTGCTTCGGAGCCTTGGTTTTAGAGCCATTCCTATCAGTGGTCAAATGACACAGGTAAATGATACGCTCCTTTTTCTAAACATTTCTCGACCTTTTCTCTCAAAATTTTCTCATGCTCTTTGAAATGTTCACAGTCAAAGAGACTGGGAGCTTTGAATAAGTTCAAAGCAGGGGAATGTAATATCTTGGTTTGTACCGATGTGGCTAGTAGAGGGCTCGATATCCCATCGGTTGATGTGGTTATCAATTATGACATTCCCACAAATTCAAAGGTTAGAGCTTTTCTTTCTTCAGATGAATGAGTTTTTTTCTTTCTTGTTTCTCATGAATCCATGATCTTGAGAACCTGCATTGATTTTCCAAATTTGGCTCATAGGATTACATCCACAGAGTAGGAAGAACCGCTCGTGCTGGACGTTCAGGTGTCGGGATATCACTTGTAAACCAGTATGAGCTCGAGTGGTATATACAAATAGAAAAACTCATTGGTAAGTAAAAAAACTATTGGATACATTTTTATTGTTTTATCCTAGCATGGGAGACAGACATTTGACTATTTTTCGACATTCAGGCAAGAAACTACCTGAATATCCAGCTGAGGAAGATGAAGTCTTGTCATTGTTGGAGAGAGTTGCAGAAGCGAAAAAGTTATCTGCAATGGTATATTTACTCTGCACTTGTAGTTCTACCTGTGAAAAGGTTTAATTGTTTTTACTTATAACTTTGATTTATCCCGAATTGAATTATGTTTTCTGGCAATATTTGTTATAGAATATGAAAGAATCAGGAGGTAGGAAGAGAAGGGGAGAAGATGATGAAGAGAGTGAGAGGTTCTTGGGAGGTAACAAGGACAGAGGCAACAAGGACAGAGGTAACAAAGACAAGAAGTCTTCTAAGAAGTTCAAACGATAAAATGGCTCTGTTTTTATTGTTTTCGGATAACTCTCCAAAGTTTTGAATTGAAGTTTTCCATATGAACTAGGGAAATTTAATCTATTTTGTACTCGTAATTTGTATTTTTCTATTTGCTTTGTTTCTCAAAGACAGAGATTATGCTATTGAAGTTGATGTTTAAAAGCTCTGGTGTCTGTTCTTGGTGGCTCTTGCAGCTCTTTGTTTTATCTCTAATTTGCAGAAATCTGGCTAAAATGGTTTCGGGTTATATGGTTTCCGGTTCCCTAATGCCTTCAACGAATCAGATAATGTTCACTTCTGCTCACTTTTAAGTACCAAACTAAGAAGTAAGAACATCTTTGCATAAAGAACACAACTTTATAATGGATTCCTTATGAAATTGAATGTTTATGAAGAAGAGTACACATAACCCAAAGAAAAACAAAAACGGGGAAAAAATGCAAGAATATTGGAAAACTAAACCGACAAAAAAAGCCAATACCACATCAACTCAACGCAAGTAGTAGGCAAAAAGAAAGATGCAAAACAAAAATTAAAAACTACTCTCTTGTAGCGGCACCGTTAAAAGCAAAGTCAAGATGAACCACCACCGCGAGACCCACCACGACCTCCTTCTCCACGGCCTCCTCTTCCACCTCCTCCGTTTTGAGGAACTCTTTGGTAACCTTCTCCTCCATTTCGTGGGTTTGAGCTCTTTGGTCTACCAGAAAACTCACCTCCTCCTCTTCCATAGCCTCCTCTTCCTCCACCACCGCGTCCTCCTTTGAAGCTTTCATTTCGGAAACTTCCTCTTCCGGAAAAGTACCTTCCCCTACTACCTCCATTGTTGCCTCCTCCTGCGAAAAAGATTAACCACATCTTTTCAATACACAAAAACTCTTCACTAACCAGCTTTTTCTTGATGAGGTCTCTCATGTTTATTACCTCGACTATTTGTTTTCTTCTCCTCTACAACAGCTTGACGATCTCCGATTGTAACTGGTGAGGCCTACATGTACCAACCCAAAGAGTCAGACTTTCTGAATCAACCGAAACATATACCAGACACCTGAGCTCGAAAAGACTTGGGATTAAACGCGGAGTAGCAAGGCTTTGGTTTACCTCAAGCGCACTCTGCTTTCCGCTAGATGTTTCAAATTCCACAAAACCAAAACAGAAACCTTGCTGCTGAGAGTCACAAACCGTGTAAGGAACCAATAAGCAAGGGGTTTTGGAGGAGATTGTAGATTTATATATCAAACCTTATTGCTTCTGACTTGAATCCCCTCATGCTTGATTGCACCAAAGTTCTTGAACACCTCTTCAAGTTGTGTTGGTGTGGAGTCAAACGGCAAATTTCTTACATAAATCGAATGACCATCATCTGTAATAACAAATACACAAAAAAGTAACAAAATCAATAACCAAGGGAATGCGCGTATTCAAACAGCGAAATGAAAAGAATTTAAGGACCTTCCACATCAACATGGCTACTATTTGGAACATTCTCATGAGCTGACGCCTCGGGTCCTGCTGCGGGCTTAGCAGGAGGAGCGGTTGGCTTATGGTTGACTGGAGCTGGTCTTGGCTTGTTCGGAGCAACGTGTGTTGGTGCTGGACTGCTTTTCATCTGCTTGAGCTATTGAAACACACAAAAGATTTCATAAGGTTTACGAAACAACGTAATAACAATCTTGAGAAACAACAAGAGAATTAAGTTGGTAGGCGGTTTCTACTCACAATTGAAGCATAAGAATGCTTAGGAGCATCTCCTTGAGACACTGATAAAATTTCATTATGACTTATTTGATTAGGAGGTTCGATAGGCTCAACGTCAACAACAACTCCTTCATCTTTATCAGAAGGATCATACACTTCCGCCACATTGTCAAGATCTTCTTCCTCGATAGAAGCAACTGGCTCGGGTTCTACCTCGAGCTCGTTAGTAACAATAACACGTTCTGACAAGAAGTAAGCGTATGTTATATTCTAACCTGAAGTAATGGAGTGCTATGTATGCGCTAGGAAACAAAAAAATCGTACCGGGTTCCACGGGAGCCTGAACATCCCTGGGGTTTCCATTGATGGGGACAGAGCGGGCTTGTGCCGTCACCTCTTTCTCCTCAAGGGATCGAAACACGTCGTTTAAGACAAAGTATCCCTTGTCTTGTGGAGCCAAGAAAAAAGTTTGACTGAACTTCTTCCTCACATTATCGTTCCCGGTTAAATGTCCTGTAACCAGCACAATAACACCTCTCTCATGAGACTCCTGAGCATCCGCAGTTTCTATCTCAGCAGTGTACTCTTCATATTTCAAGGACAGAATCTTATCGTTGATCGCCTGAAAACCAAAGCGAAACCAAGTTAATATAACTCAAAAGAGAACAACAAGAGCAATGTTAAAGTAATTGACTTAATAATCTCACTTGCATAGTTGTGACAGTAGTCACAGCACCGGTAACATCAGGTCGGGTTAACAAGCTCGAATCTTGATAAAACCGATGAACTAAACCGGGAGATTGGTGAAGAATATGATAGTATTGCTCCACAAAGGCACGACCAACAACCTCAGCACCAGGGGAAGGACTAGCTTCCTGCTGTGCCATCTACACTCAACATATATATAGAGTGAGAATCAAAATTAACATAGCTCAAGTTTAACATTATCAATAATCAAACACTGTGTCATTATCTTTGAAGTAAATCGTTTTGATCAATAACCTAAAGACTGATTTGATTTCGCAAAACTCAGATAAAATAAAAGTCAACGATCTAATAGAAAGTCTAAGATTTCACTGTTCTGAATGAAATGAAGCTCACACACACACAAAACAAAAACCCTAAAATTAATAGAAGATCACAACACTTATTACAAGAACAACACTAATTTAGAAACGGAGCAATAACAAATAAAGAAATTTCGGAAATGTTTGTCAATAAATGAATCGAGAAGAAAAGTATATATTAAAGAATGAGTCAGATCAAGCTCGATATAGAAAGAAAAAAAGAGATCAAGATTGGAGCAAATCAAGAAAGAGTAAAAGAAACAGATCGAATTAGGAAAGAAGTGAAGTTGTGTACTTACAGTGATCTGAGGGAGAGAAGGACAAAGGGAGATCTGCTGCAGAAGCTAAGAAACAGAGGAGAGGACGAGAGAGACAGCGACAGACGGAGAAAGAGAGAGAGTGAGAGAAGGAACCAAAGTACCAAAGTTTAGTTCAGTTCAGTTCGGTTCGGCCCAAGAAGACTCAAACTTTGGGCTTTCTCATTCTAGGACGGTCTTCTTTTTGTTTTTAGAAAAAGTTGGGTCTTTCTTGTTCATTATTAGAAACTTACTAAAATAAGATTTACTTGCAAGTGATCTTGAGAATGGTTTTGGGTTGTATATAAAGTTATAAAACGTTCACAGATTTTGTTACTACGACACATATAAAAGATTTATGAAAACAATTTCAAGTTCTGAAACATTGCAAGATTAAATTAATAATGGACCCCATGTTTGAAGGTGTTGTTATTCATTTGAATTGAAGGATGACTAAACATTGAACACAACTACGACTTCTCTAATGTTATTATTGTATCATCGTTTTTTTTTTTGGAGTATAATATTTAGAGTAAGCTAAAATTTTAAGAAATAAGTTGAAAAGAAAAAATCATTTATCTTTTCAAAAATAAATTGAAATTCTATTTTGGAGTAGGAGGAGTTGCACCGACAATTCTTGAACATTGTTCCTTTAGCATCGGAGGAAAAAACGGAATGAATAGAATTTTCGGCATACAATTTGCTTCAGCGTCCAAAAATGCTTTGCAACAAGCCGGACCCAAGTTACGGAATTTTCCGGTGAATATGGATTGAGATATCTCTGCAATGCACCCTGGAATATCCATCACCGATGACAAACATTTTGTTATGTCAGGTAATCCTGGCATCCCAGGAATCGGTTGGAATGGAAATGGAAAAGGAAATGGAGCCAGAAACTGTGGCAACTGAGCATTTGCAGAAACTATGATGTATAGAACCGCTATGAGTGAAATGACATTTTTAATAGACATAATGAGAAATTGAGTAAAAAGAGTCTTAGTATAGCCAAATATATGCTTAATGCTCTGTTTGTTTCTGATTGATGAACAACAATAAGATCCTTGCTTATTTATATGGAATGAAATGTGAAACTGTTGTATTAATTATCTTGATTTAACGTCTTTGAATTCTTTCATTACTATTAGGTCTTTGATTAGCTGTTTTATAAATTTAAAAACATTAACTAAGAAATATTAACTACATAGAGGAAATATAAGTATAACCGGCCCCCATAATTAATCAGTCACCGGTATATATCTCCAAATTTAAACCAATAAATCAATTTATAGGTTTTTTTATATAATAAAATTGAATCGATCTTAAGGTTTGGTTTCTGAAAGTTCCATACACAGGGGTTATTTCCATGACTTGTCGTAGGATTTCCCTGGGTGAGGTTTTTGTGCCCATATGTTCTGAAATTATTCGAGGATTAGCTTTAGCTGTTAGCATTAATATTATGTGAACCTGAAGCTGGACTGTGAACAATCTTAAAGCCATTCGGGTTTTCTGTTGATATCACTAGACTCTGGGAAGTATATTTACTTTAGTATCTACATTTCTTGTTTTGTCTCTTTCTATGATAAGAGACCACAATAGCTTTTACAATTCAGTTTGTTAGAACGGATACTTCTTCGTGTCCTTGTTCGCCACCGAAATTGTAAATGGTTTTAGAGTTTGAGATTAGGCTTATAAAGTTATGATCAACTTCAGCCCAGCCTACCGGTTAAACCCAAGTCAGTTAATTTACTATTCACATAAAAACCAAAAAAAATTGATGGCAGCTTTAGTTATGGCTAGGTGTCGTTTCAAAATGTTTTTTTTTTCTTTTTCTTTTGTGGTACTTCACACTTTTGATTTGAAACCAAATTTTAGTTTTTTCCTTTTTTTCAAAATTTTAGTTATGATAAAACTTCCGTACTGCAACTTAGTTATGTAGTCGTGCTGCATTGTATATTACAATTCTTAAAAACTGAAAATAACTAGTAAACATTGAGTTCAAGATTGTTGTAGTGTTATTATTATATCATTGCATATAATATCAAAAAATGAAACATAATTCAACTAAAAAAACAAAAGCTAACATCAATATATTAAGAATTTCATTTTGGGGTAGGAGGAATAGCGCCAACAACTTTTGAGCATTGTTCTTTTAACATAGGAGGGAAAAACGGATTGAATGGAAGTTTTGGCATGCAATTGGCTTCGGCGTCCAAAAATGATTTGCAGCAAGCGGGACCTAGATTACCGAACTTTCCAGTAAGAATCGATTGAGAAATTTCTGCAACGCATTCTGGAATATTCATTACTGTTGACCAACATTTTGTAATATCGGGTAATCCTGGCATACCGGGATTCGGTTGGAATGGAAATGGAAAAGAAAATTGTGGTAGTTGAGCATTTACGGAGACCAAAACGCATGTAACCGCTACGAGAAAAAACACGTTTTTGATAGCCATGATGTGAACAAAAGAAAAAGAAGTTTCAGAGTTTGTTTTTTTTTTCTTTCGGGTTTGTTTTTAATGATGATCAATACTAAGATCTTTGGCTATTTTTATATGGGAAGGGATGAGCTATGGTATTAATTGTCGTATCGAAACGTCTTCGAAATTTTATTCCGTATTTAATTAGCAGTTTCGTTCTATGAGTCTGATTTAATTAGCAGTTTCTTAAATTGAAATAGAGTCCAATCTCCTCTATTCCAAATTAATGGGACGATCAACTTTGATTAGAAAATATTGACTATTTGACTAATTGAGAGGAGATGAATTATATAACCGGTAGGAATTAACCAAACCGGAATAGCTCAGAATTAACCGGTTGATTATTAATCCTTCGGTTTGATTTGAATTTATTCATTACTCTTAAGTCTTAACTCGTTAACGAAAAGGGCTCTCTTGCACCCGGAGACAATGTCAACTACCATCCCGGAGAGATAACGCCGCCGATTGAAACGCACGCTTTGAAGAACAAAAATGTAGTTCTGTTCACTCGAAAAAGCGTAGAAGAGTTCCAAGAGGATGAGAACGCGTGTGACGGAGAGTCGTAAGAGTAAAGGATTATTAAAAAATTGTGTTAAGGTGACAATATGTTGCAGGTTCGTACTTATTTTTTTCTTCATTTTCTCTACTAATGGATCAGTATTTGTGTTGCACATATATAGCCTACTTTGGTAGGGGAACTACTTCGTAATCAGTACACTATGTTTAGGTTTGTTTAGTCAGTCGAATTTGGATCTATGTGAGAATTTAGTTCTATGTTTAGTTTTGTTTTGTTATCCAATGGGTTGCTAAATTATTATTTCAGGTCAATCAAGACAATCATCTTATTTTTATTGATCCATAAACCCTAAATTTCCTACGTACTTTCCCTTTACTGTGCTAAATATTTTTACATATACATATAGAACTAAGAGATAAAACTTGTGAATAGAAGATTAATTTCGAGATAGCTGACTCTGAGTCTTTCTGACTAGCTTTTTTATTTATCTCCTTCTCTCTGAGTTCTTGACACACTAAAGTAAATTATTAAAAATGCTAATAGAAATTTATATATGAACTCACATGTTCTTTTTTTTTTTTTTTTTATCATCTCTCATACTAAAAGCCAGTCTCAGCCATTATACTGCATAAATGTTTCACAGCATTTGTTAAAGTTCAATGCATTGAGTACAGTTTTGAGTCATGGGATTGCTTTATTTTTCTAGGTCCAAGCTTGAAAAAAAAACCATTATGTGCAATAATAAGTTATTTGTCAATTGTCTCCTTTGCTTATTGCTCCCCCAGACATTAAAGGCACTTCACTACTCTACAGTAACTTTCTTACTGGATTTTCTCGTCCTTTGCAGGTTCATATCTTCCCCTTTGTCTCCTCTCAATCCCTCGAGGCTATTTGGCTTACCAACAAAGAAAGGAATCTAAATGAATACTATTACAAAACAAAATTCAACAAACAGAGTCAATTTGTCTAACGTTATGGGTACTTCCTTGACTTCCATATCCAATATTTATCCATAAAAGCCAATAAATGTCTTGGCATCTAAAACCCTATATTATACATTTTTGTCTTATATGAACCCGTGAATTATTAATATTATTATATATTTTTTCCCAAATATGAAGAGATCGATAGAGAGTTGGTTTTGATATTGTAACAGTAAAAACACAGAGAGAAACGAGTAGTTTCAGTGCAGCAAACTCTGGAGACACACTTTACTACGTCAATAATACAAAAAGGAGAAGCAGTTATATATGTATGTCATAATGTCAGCATCAGCATGTATATACATATAATTTATGGGTGTGTGTGTATTTAATTTATGTGGTTAAATAATTTACTTTTTGGTGGGTTTTACTCCTTTTGGTGTTGTCTCTTACAAGGACATGTCGTTGTCTGTCTCAGCATGAGCCTTCTGCATTTACTGACGTTCAGACCCGAAAACGACGGCTCAGTACCAAAAGACAAGAAAAGAAAAGAAGACGTTCTTAGGCTATCGTGTATAGTGTTCACTGTAGATAATGAACGACACCGTTTTCAGTCTTTTGTTTCGATTCCCTTGTAGTTGAAATTAATAAAAGAGAGCTAGATGTGGATGTTATGATTCGTTGATATCACATAACACGCAAGTATGCAAATTTGGATATTTTTGATCATTTGTTAGAATTCTGGTATGAAGTCCAATTTGTACACGTTCTGATGGCGATTGCTTAAGACCAATCAACTTGTCCTCTTCTTCTTTTTTTTTGTGGAAAATTACACAGTTCCATCATTTTCGTTTTGATAATACCTTATTATTGAAATTCTGTTGTTTACAGTGTTCATATTAGATCACACAATTCAGTAAATTGGCGCAAAAAAAATTAGGAGGAGGACTGGAGGAGTTAGTTAGCTATTTTTTTTTTAGATTTTTTGTTCAACCTTGATAAAAGTATGAATGAATTTATACTAAGAAACAAAGATGCTTTAATTGACCTAAAATGTCTTTGATGGTTAAAGATTTAAAGAAAACAACATGTTGTGAGTTTTGGATGCAAGAAACTGTGTTCCCACATCAAAAGACAAAAATACGTACCAATTTGTTTATTCCTACCAAATTTTCATTTGCAACCATGAGAAAATTAATTTTTTATTAATGGGTGATATGATGCTAATTAGTACTCTATCCGTTTCGAATTACACGTCGTTTAAGGTTTTATGTACAAATTAAAAAAAAACAATTAAATTTTATGTTTTATCTCTTATTAATATATTCTATAAAAAAATTTATTAGTCAAGAAAACAGTAGAAATAAAACTATAACTTTTACCAAATACCTGCATTAAAAATCTAAAACGATATCTATTACGAAATAAATTTTAAACTCTAAAACGAAAATTTAAATGAAATGGAGGGAGTATCATTTTTCTTCTGACATCTACAACATTTTTCTTACAAATCGTTAATATTCAATTTAAATTCCACTGTACGAGAATGAAATCCCTAAAACGTAATTTTTTTTTTGGTGAATATCCCTAAAACGTAATTATGTTGAAGAAAAGTACAGGCAGGCATGTAAACATTCTTAAAATTAGGACGTAATTAATATAAAGAGTAAGTTAGGGTTTATAGTGCCTAGATCTATCTAGTTTGAGATAATATGTCAAGAAAAACAACCTGGTTAATTATTATGAAAAAAAACTCATGGAGAACTTATTTGAACAGACTGTGTTTAAATTTGGCAGAGCTTTGAAATAATTCAGGCCAAAGTCAGAAGGGTCGTCGAACATATATGTATACAAACATACATTTGTAACGTATATGGTATATATTGTCTGTATAATTAAGGATCTTATATATGATCCAAATTAAAAGTCGGAGGAAATTAAGCCCAGAAGCTCAAGTCACATCATCATCACCATTCAAATTCATCCCTATATTCTCTACTTCTTCTTCGTTTGCAGGAACAACTTTTATACCCATAATTCGATGCAAAATCCTCTGTCTTACATCGCAAAAATTCCCTGCAATATGATATTTTAGATTATTTTTTTATTTTTTTATTTTTTTTGCAAAATATAGTTTACAGCTTATTTTAAAAAACTGGAATTTACGTAAATCAAGTTAAAGAAATAAAGGTTTTGGTTTTGAGAAACGTTACTAAACCAAGCAATGACTAAAGGCGGCTTTGTAGTGGGCTGCTTTAGACAACGGTAGGTTTGGCAAGCTTCTTGTTGTTGAGCCGAAAATTTTGTTGTGACAAATTTCACCAGTAGTTTTATGAACATAAATCATAATTAATATTGTTGCGACATATTCGAACAACGCCGAAGTTAGACCAATATACCACTGACACCATCTATATAAAAGTTATTACAAATCTATATATCACCGTACGTACCAAAAAAATTAAAATGTACAGTCTATCACTATAAATAATTTTTGTGTTGAAAAAATACCACCATATCAAGAAATATGCATGGAAGTGCCTTTCTAAGCACTTTCTTAAAACGAATTGTGATATGTTGGAAAACAAAACTAAATGTATAGTTTCTCTTATAATATTTATATAATTAAATTGTGTTTGGAGAATCAACCAACCGATGTAAAAAAAAAAAAAGAGAATTAATCCATGGAACCTTTGATTTGAGATGAACAATTACCAAAAATTATACGAATCAAATTAGTGCTTCATATTTTATTTATATTTTTTTGGATAGTTAAATTAGGACAAAAAAACTGAACCTATCTACAAATGGATATATTACATAATCAAAACCAAATTACAAATGGATATATACATAATCAAAACCAGAGTTCTTAATTTGGAACCGTACACTATGCAATAACACAATATTCATCGTAAACAACCAGTGGGCTAAAGGAGAGGTCAATTATAGAAGACTTTATAGTAGTGATATCAAGTTGGATACAAGGAGGAAAGAAAATGGTGTATGATTTGTGGGCAA
Source organism: Arabidopsis lyrata subsp. lyrata (assembly GCF_000004255.2). Taxonomy (NCBI): domain Eukaryota; kingdom Viridiplantae; phylum Streptophyta; class Magnoliopsida; order Brassicales; family Brassicaceae; genus Arabidopsis; species Arabidopsis lyrata. Next base: position 19,822,935 of record NW_003302548.1, on the reverse strand, counting down.
AAATCTCAGTGGCAAAAACACTTAGAAGAGGAGTGGTCCACAAATCTCTTTGTGAGTATTTAAGCATTAGATGCTTTAAAGAAAAACCTATACTCGTTGGTCCATTCTCTATCTCAGAGACAGACTCTTACCTCCTCTAGCTGTCAATCTATATATTATATTTACTTACATATATACATATATATATATATATTTTTATATATCTTGTTGTTAACAAAAAAGTTTATATATATGGATATTTATATGCTTAAAACATAACCCACTAGTAGTTAATTAGAAATAAAAGCAGTATATTCCCAACAGTTTGATTTTAACAAGTCTACATTTCATTATCACTAAATTTAGGGTTTCAAAGTTGGTTCGTTAATAATTTAGTTCACCAATTTCTCTACAAATAAAACTTTCCATTTTCGAAACGACAGTCAAATGAAGCGAGCGACTGTATATAGATTTGTCTTTCCATTTATTATGAAACTTTTTGAATTTTTTCTAAATTTTTGTTTCATAAAATTTTCAAATTCTTGTATGTTCAAAGTTCAAACCACTTTTACCATTATTCTACATGTACTGTACATCTTTTCACTTTTAAAGCTCTTGTTAACATTTAGAACTATTAAATTTTAACAGTACGCTTTCTCTTAAATGACTTTAACCGTATGTTTATATTTTTGTTACCAACGAAATAAAGATAAGAAGACAACAGATCACAAACTTGGGTAGAAAATAAATTATATAAAAGTGAAAATGAATTTCTAAACTAAAACCAAGGAAAGGGAACCAAAACTTGAATACTAAAATATATTAAAATTTATTGTAAAAAAAATTATTGTAAAGTTTTTATTTTGGTCAACTATTGTAAAGTTCTTTTATATATAAATTTTCTGTGACTGTGAGTGTAACGAAACATGCTCATTCCCATCACAGTATCAATACACTACATAAATTGATCCTCTTTTGTCCTCTGCATAAATTCCTTTCATACCAAAAATAAACCCTAGGGATTGGAATATAATATTTAAATATATATTTAATTCATTTATTATTTAACTTCCCCAATCATATAATATACATATATAATTATAGTTTCCAAAAAAAGAAATACTTCACATTCCTCTGCCTCCTTATCTCTTCCTTACTCTTCCTCTTGTTCCTTCTTCTACTTCTCTATCAAGCTAGATCTTGAATTAGGACTCAAGCTTACCAGTCTTCAATCGACGTAAACAGTAAGAACATATAATCTTTAACATGTTTGATTTTCAAATTCTTATGAGCTTTCTTATCTTAAATGCAAAATCAAGAAAGAGATGATCAATCATATCAATTTTGCTTTGTTTCTATGTGAATTTTGCTCCAATTTTTTTTTTAAAAGCAAAAAATGTCATCACTTCACCTCAATTTCATTCCATTGAAAGCTATAATTCTTGTCTTCTTGATTTATTTTTCATTAAATTGGTCAATTTCTTTCCTTATTGTTTCAGATCTGTTCTTTATACCAAATTGAGTGAAGATCTTGTTGAGTGAATTAAAAGAGATGAGATCAAGAGAATGTGATGAAGAGGAGATACAAGCAAAGCAAGAAGGAGATCATAATCAAAATCATCAAGTAAACTTAAACCACATGTTGCAACAGCAACGACCGAGTTCGGTATCATCATCTTCAAGGCAATGGACTTCAGCTTTTAGGAATCCAAGAATCGTTCGAGTCTCAAGAACATTCGGTGGCAAAGACAGACATAGCAAAGTCTGTACGGTCCGTGGTCTTCGAGACCGGAGGATAAGGTTGTCCGTACCTACAGCTATTCAACTCTACGACCTTCAAGATCGATTAGGGCTGAGTCAGCCAAGCAAAGTCATCGATTGGTTACTCGAAGCAGCAAAAGATGACGTCGACAAGCTACCTCCTCTACAATTCCCACATGGGTTTAACCAAATGTATCCAAATCTCATCTTTGGAAACTCCGGGTTTGGAGAATCGCCATCTTCAGCTTCATCAACAGCGTTTCCAGGAACCAATCTCGGGTTCTTGGAAAATTGGGATCTTGGTGGTTCTTCAAGAACAAGATCAAGATTAACCGATACTACTACGACCCAGAGAGAAAGTTTTGATCTTGATAAAGGAAAATGGATCAAACACGACGAGAATAGTAATCAAGATCATCAAGGGTTCGACACCAATCATCAACATTTTCCACTGACCAATCCTTACAACAACACTTCATCTTATTACAACCTCGGACATCTTCAACAATCGTTAGACCAATCCGGTAATAACGTTACTGTCGCAATATCTAATGTTGCTGCTAATAACAACAATAATCTCAATTTGCCTCCTCCTTCCTCGTCTGCTGGAGATGGATCTCAGCTTTTTTTTGGTCCTACTCCTCCAGCAATGAGCTCTCTATTCCCGACATACCCTTCGTTTCTCGGAGCCTCTCATCATCATCATCATGTCGTCGATGGAGCCGGTCATCTTCAGCTCTTTAGCACGAATTCAAATACCGCCTCGCAGCAACAGTTGATCACGGGTAATACAAGTTTGATTAGACCATTTCATCATTTGATGAGCTCGAATCATGATACGGATCGTCATAGTAGCGATAATGAATCAGATTCGTGAAAGATTTTTATATCATCTACACTCAACATAAACATGTTATATGTATACGTATTCTTCAATATTTTGATATATATGACGTATTGTTGGATTGATTTATGTATCTTCTTCGTGTATGTATAGAAATTTTAATAATCTCGGATTTGGATTCGACCAAAGACATTCATCATGCCAGGATGGACGTTGTTATTTCTATATATTTTTGAGTTTGATTTAGCCTTTTAATTTGCTTCCTTTTTGAAATTAGATGATTTCTGCTTGAATGTCTCTCTATTCATTTATGAATTTATATACACTCAAATAAATGAATTGTACAATATAGGTATCCCATAACTATCTGGTACTTTCACCTTCATGTATGATTCTAGATTAGTAAATCATCTTTGTTAATTATATATTTCATAAGTAAGGATTTGGGTTTTAGAATCATGGAGAAAGTGAAAAAAAAAACGGAAAGAACAAATATATTGTTCAAAATAAAATGGAAGAGAAACCGAATTCAGACCAACAAAAAAAAACAAGAGTAATATGATGAGTTGGCCTAGTGGTTAAACCCCTTGGTTACCGATAATATAGAGACCTTGGAGGTCACGGGTTCGATTTACGTTGGGAGAGATCTGCTCTCCAAAAGAGAGTTATATTACATGGTTTGGGCCTCGCCCTGGGGAATGTACGGGGCCTACGGGCTCAGAACCTCCTAATCATAAAAAAAAAAACCCTAATTCAACTTTAAACAGTAAATCTAGGTCCATCGAAATCCATATATATGATATATATGCTGCCAACGTATGATCATATTCAAAGCATTTCACCATTTACTATTGGCATCACAATGTTACTAAAAAAACATTTTGTATTTTTTTTTTTTTGACAAAATATGATATGATCTATCTTAATCATCAATATGCAATGATTAAAAGTCAGGACATGAATATAATATCCTATCTACAAATTTTGATATTTATCGAAAACTGCGAATTTTCCAGTTTCTACCGCGATCTATTGCTATATATTCTTGTAGTATATATATGAATGTATATAGGAAAGTCATGTTGTGCACAGTTCAAATGAAAGAAATAGAAGGGGCCGGGTCGTTGCTTGTCATGTGTCAGAAAAAGACCAATAAGTTTCAAATAAGTTTATGTCCACAATCATTCATTTTCATATAACTACGTATATTTGTACAAGCATATTATGAATGTATTCACACGAACATAAATACATGCATATATATATATATAGATACGAATTTAGAAGTATATATAGGTTACTGTTCACAATGCCTAGATGCACGGCAATATGTAATGCATGCCAAACCCTAGCCTCGTGTGTATATATGCGTCACACCCACAATCATGTACATATATCATATGTATACACATGTGAGTAATGTTCTAAGTAAGAAAGTGATGGTTACCAAAAAAAATGTGAGCATGTGTGTGTATATATAATAATAGTATATGTAAATATGAAATAATGCAAATTAGTTGAAATAGCTAACGTTTTTTTTTAGCAAAAAATAGCTAACGTTTTCCTCATCTCCGTATTTGCTGACTTTTGATCAATTTCTCAAATATCAAAGTTCAAAAATAATCGCTGGTGGTCTTTAGTCGACACACGACTGATTTCAGTAAGAGAGCTAATAAATGTGATGGGATTATATTCATTAGTACATTCATTCACATCCACGTGTGTGAGGCGGGAGAGAGATTATATATAGATTTAGGTCGAAGTAATGCAGAGATGCATGTAAAAGAATGCTAAAATATGGTTAACATGCTTATCTATTTGGAAAAATTACAACGTTTTCGTTAGATACTTAATCATTATTCTTCTTAATTACATATTAATTTTATTTGTTTCAAAAGTTCTGTTTCTTCATACATATATATATTTTTAGAAAAAATTACAAATATTCACCCCTTACTTAATTATTTTGTGAATTAATAAGAAAATCATGAACCACACTTGACTTAAAACATAAGAAAGTCTAAATTAGTTACTTCATATTGATTCTTATAATTTTTTATTGGTTATTCTCTTTCTGATGCATGTACAATATGTACATTTAAGGCTTTTCATTCATGACGTACGTATATACTACGGCTTAGCTCAAACAAAATTTGCAACTTTTTTTACAAAATTGTACATTTTAAAAAACAAAAATGGTACTACAAAAATAATCCTTCACTTATTAATCTATTGGATCCTATGATTTCTACCACATATTATTGTGAAAAAGTAAAAAAAAAAATTTTTTTGTCAATAATATATGATTCACAAATCTATCCCCATACAACTCTAGGTGTACACTAAAGGAACGTTCTCTGCTTCTCTATATATATATAGGTCTTTATTTATCAGTCGAACTTCCTTATAACCTTGAGCTTGTGGTCATAATACCACCAAAATCAAATAAATAAAGAAAAAATATGTAAAGAAAAAAAGAAGAATTAAGTAGGATGATGGTGAGTATTGGGATTGGAGGGTCAGGGAAGGAAAGGGAAAGAAGAGAAGCAGTTAAGACAGCAACTGAATTGCAGTCAAGCACTGATCCCTATCTTCCAATATTACTCATATCTCTCTCTCTTTCTTTTTCAATAACTCTCTCTCTCTCTCTCCTCTTCTCCAAGTTGTAGGGTCATTAACCTTCCATTGGTAAATTATAGGTTTTGAAAACATAACTTATTTTCCTTTTGGGTGGTCCTTTTGATCTTTTCTAAATCATGTGTTTAGATATAGATGGGCACACACTTGTCAAGAAAATTCAAAGATTTGCCATTAGTTTTTTTTTTTTTTTTTCTTTTTAACCAAGATTCTATTAAATTCATTCATACACCACATCTCTTCTTATAGTTGAAATTTATAATATTTTCATACTTAAATAGGGCATTATTGCATTTATATCTCCTTTTAGTTTTACAAGGATAATTAAATACTAGTAACATTTAGAGAATGAGATTTAAAAATAAATAAATAAATAAAAAACTTATAAAGGGCATATATGAAGTAAGTTATAATGATAAGCGGTTATCTTATCTTACACATGTATTGATTAGATTATATACATCGTAGTTAGATTAGATTATATATATCGTAGATTATATATTCTCAAGAGAATATGTACGTTTTTTTGAATCTTTTAGTGGCAAGAGATAATTTAGCTTAAATGGGATAATATATATGGTCCATATGATTATAAACTTCTTTTTCATCACCGGCATGCTTCAAAGTTAAGAGAGGAAGAAAGAAAAAAAAAAACAGGTCCACTTTATCTCATTTTCACATAATTCACTCACTTAGGCATGCAATTCTTTTGTTTTCTCCTTTCTCTTTTTCAATTCTCTTTTTATTTTCCCGCAGAGGTTATTATATATGGTACATTTTTTTAATCCTATTTTCTGTAGGTCACTATAAAAACTGTAGAAAATTTTCAGTGAAACCTTTTTTACCAATTCTATAATTTTTTTAAAAATTGTTCTGTCAATAACTCGACATGGAGATCTATCTGAACCTCTCATTTCTCAATATAGACTGTATGATATACAGTTCAGCTAGATTTTCACGGTTCGAAATAATTTTGTTTACTAATTATAGCTAGTTAACGGAGTTGTTGTAATTTCCATATAGTCTAGATGTATATGTTGTAATTTCCATCTGGCTAACCAAAATGATGACTACGTGAGATATAATGCGTAAGCGTGGAGGACCGGGACATAAGCGCACAAAGGGAACGAACTATTGGGCTTAAAAAAAAAAAAGAGAAGAAGGGCTCACGAATTATCTAAAGAAATCAAAATCAATATGAGCCCCCGGCGAGGATCGAACTCGCGGCCTTTCGCTTACGAAGCGAACGCAATACCACTATGCTACGGAGGCATCACAACCATGTGAAGGTATTTTCAAAATATAATTCGGTTAGTTATAGTATTCTCCATTATTTTTTAGCTACTACTGTTTGACAATAAGCTAAAAGCGTAAAGTGATGGGTTCTTCATGTACTGATGTACTGTACACATAATGTTATGAAGATAAAAGATTATGAAAAGAACCTTTGTCACTTCATCACTATAAAACTCACATGCAACCAAAGAAAATGATCAAGTCACACGAAGACACACAAATTATAAATAATTTTTGATTTTCGCAACGGAAGTCTGCAGGGAGATACGGTCTCATGAGTCATGATTGTTGCCTCATCTTTTTTTTTAAATATATTAACATTTTAGTTATTTTCTCCCATAGTGTGTTACCGCCTTACCGGCTACGAAATCAAAGACTTCAGAGTTCAGACGTATTAGAATGTGTGATTTCCATCATCGAGACATATTCTATTCACCATGTTTGCTGATTTGAATTTCAAATGTTCATAATTATAAATACATAATTTTCTAAAAAAGATTAACCTCGTAACTATTTATTTATATGTCTATGTTCATGCAAAGCGTGGATACTTTCAGTAAAATATCATATTATTAAACTGAAGAAAGATGAAACATTGAAAATTGAATGTTGTAGTGCTATTATTGTATTATTGTAGTTTTTGAGTACAACATTTATCGAATCAACCATATTTAAAATATAATATTTTTTTTTTTTAATGTTAAAAGACTCACATAATATTTTAAAATTCTATTTTGATGCGCCAACAACTTTTGAACAGTGTATCCTTATCAAAGAAGGAAAACTTGGCATGAATGAAATTTTTGGCAAACAGTTATCTTCAGTGTTTAAATATGCCTTGCAACAAGTATGACCGATGTTGCCCACTTGTAGAGCAGATATGGCTCGAGAAACTTCTATAACGCATATTGGAAATTTCATAAAAGATGAATAACATTTTGTTACATGAGAAAATCCTGGCATACCAGAAATCAACTGAAATGGATCAGAGAAAAAGACGAAAATTGTGGCAACTGAGCATTTACAGAAACTACGATGCATAGGACCATTAAAAGTGAAATCACATTTTTAATAGACATACTGATATATTGAGAAGAAACAAAGAAACAAAACCTTGTTAGTATAGCAAAATATATGTTTAGTGGTTGATTTTGTTTTTGATTGATGAACAACAATAAGATCTTTGCTTATTTAAATGGAAGGGAACGAAACTAGGGTATTAATTATCTTGATAAACGTCTTTGAATTCTTTTAATAAACACTTAATTAATTAGCAGTTTATAAATTTGAATAGAGTTGAAACTCCCAAGTGTGAAACGAGTAACATTTGAGTAAGAAATACAGTTATCGGCAATAATTCTATGAAGACTATGCATTAATTATAAAAAAAAAAAAAAAAAAAAAAAACTGCAAAATAAAAAGATGGAGGTGCGGGGAATCGAACCCCGTGCCTCTCGCATGCGAAGCGAGCGCTCTACCATATGAGCTACACCCCCGTTGGCGTTGGAGTATAAACGAAATAAATATATAATTATTTTAAATTAAATAATCAAAAGGGGCTTCAACAAATCAAGGCCCAAAAACGAAGCCCAATTATTACTCAGGATGTTCCTAAATCTTGAACTAGGGTTTTGTTCCATTTCCCTTTCTCTCACTCTCTAGTTACCAATTTTCTCTCACTAAATCAGAAATGCCGCCGTCGTTACCGTCTCTGCAACTCCGGCGGCTTCTCCTCCGTACCTTCATTTCTTCCTCCTCCTCCGTCAATACTCTTCAAGCTCAGTCCCGTCTCATTTCTTCCAAGCCTTCGTTTTCTCCTCTTCCGCCTTCCCGTTCCTCTACATTCTCAACATTTCCTTCTAGATTATTCTCATCTGAAACAAATGCGGAATCGGAAACTTTGGATTCGAATGAGATCGCTCTCTCTTTCTCGAAGGAGCTCACTGGGAATCCAGACGCCGAGTCTCACGCCATTTCTCAGAGATTCAATCTCAGCTTCTCCCACATCACGCCTAATCCCGATTTGATTCTCCAAACTCTAAATCTCTCACCGGAAGCTGGTCGCGCGGCTCTAGGCTTTAACGAGTGGTTGGATTCGAACTCTAACTTCTCTCACACCGATGAAACAGTTTCGTTTTTCGTCGATTACTTTGGTCGTCGGAAAGATTTCAAAGGGATGCTAGAGATCATCTCGAAATACAAAGGTATCGCCGGAGCTAAAACACTAGAATCGGCGATTGATAGGCTTGTTCGAGCTGATAGACCTAAGCAGGTCGCTGCTTTCTTCGAGAAAATGGAGAACGATTACGGATTGAAACGTGACAGAGATTCACTTACATTGGTTGTGAAGAAGCTATGTGAGAAAAGACACGCGAGTATCGCAGAGAAGATGGTGAAGAACACTGCTAATGATATATTTCCTGATGAAAATATTTGTGACTTGTTGATTAGTGGTTGGTGTACTGCTGAGAAACTCGATGAAGCAACTAGGTTAGCTGGTGAGATGTCTAGAGGAGGATTTGAGATAGGAACAAAAGCGTATAACATGATCCTTGATTGTGTTTGTAAGCTTTGTAGGAAGAAAGATCCGTTTAAGCTTCAACCTGAAGTAGAGAAGGTTTTGCTGGAAATGGAGTTCCGTGGTGTGCCCAGAAATACAGAGACTTTCAATGTGTTGATTAACAATCTTTGTAAAATCAGGAGAACCGAAGAAGCGATGACATTGTTTGCTAGGATGGGTGAATGGGGTTGTCAACCAGATGCTGAGACTTATCTTGTTCTGATCAGGAGTTTATATCAAGCAGCTAGGATAGGTGAAGGAGATGAAATGATCGATAAGATGAAATCAGCTGGATATGGTGAGTTTTTGAATAAGAAAGAGTATTACGGGTTTCTCAAGATATTGTGTGGGATTGAGAGGCTTGAGCATGCGATGAGTGTGTTCAAGAGCATGAAAGCTAATGGATGCAAACCTGGGATCAAGACTTATGATTTGTTGATGGGGAAAATGTGTGCGAATAATCAGCTAACTAGAGCTAATGGTTTGTACAAAGAAGCTGCTAAGAAAGGTATCGCTGTTAGCCCTAAGGAATACAGAGTTGATCCGCGGTTTTTGAAAAAGAAGACCAAGGAAGTGGATAGCAATGTGAAGAAGAGGGAGACTTTGCCTGAGAAAACTGCGAGGAAGAAGAAACGGCTCAAGCAGATCAATATGAGTTTTGTTAAGAAACCGCACAATAAGATGAGACGAAGAATGTGATGCTGATGATCTTCAACATCTGATAGAATTTTCTAAAGATTATGGTCTTTGTTCTTTCCCTTTTTAAAATTTTGTCAGGAATACTCATCTTTTTGCTTGATCATGAGCAAATTATCCCAATAATCTTTTGGTTTGTCTCAATGTAACGTTTACCCAGAGTTCAAGAATCGTGAGATAAAATTAGGTTTCTTGGTTATTTCAATGCTTCTCTTGTACATCCAAGTTGAGTTTAATTATAAGGGATCAACTAATCTTTGTTAATTGTGATTTATTGAAGTCAAAACAAGATCCCGTGGATAAAGGCATAACAAAGTGGTACAACTGTGCAAATGTGTAAAAGTCAAAGTCGTCGCCTTGATCTTTCTTCTTCTTACAAAGTGTCTCTCTGTTCACTCTCGGAACTACAAGAATGGAGTCTCTCTTCTCCACGATGATTGCCCTGCTCTTGGTTTTTTTTTCCTGTCTCATTTCTACAGGTAAATTTCTGAATGTGAAGAAGAAGAAGAAGAAGAAGATCTTTCTTCTACACATTCACCTGCATTTGTCTCTTTTAAAACTGAAAGTCTTTTATGTTTTTTTTGATCTGCACAAGCTCTCACCAGCAACAATGGAAACATCACAATCAAATGGGATCTCATCAACTGGACGCCTGATGGCTACGTTGTAAGTTTTCTTTTTCTTCGTGTCTCACAAAATCTCAGCGTCTGCTTTAACTTCAAGATTAACTCCATCTCAGGCAGTGGTTACAGCCTACAATTACCAGAAGCAACGTTCGGTTCCAGGATGGAAAATGAGCTGGAGATGGACCAAGAAAGAAGTGATCTGGAATATGTTTGGTGCAAAAACAACAGAGCAAGGAGATTGCTCCATGTTCAAAGGAAATACCCCGCATTCCTGCATTCGTAAGCCAACAGTTGTCGATTTGCTTCCCGGAACTCCTTTCAATCAGCAGATCGCTAATTGCTGCAAAAGCGGCGTCTTAAAACCTGGTTTAGAAAGTGCATTCCAGATATCCGTTGGGAAAGCAGGTAGCTCGGTTAAGACTGCTCGGATGCCGGCGAACTTCATGTTCACGGCACCTAAACAACAGTACATCTGTGGACCTAGTAAGAACGTTAGACCAACAAGGTTTATAACCGCCGACAAAAGGAGAATAACTGCAGCCCTGAGTAAGTTTCACAACAGAAACAAACCTCGACAAACCTGTAATTCTGATTTTGAAGCTCACCTGCTTTGTTTTTGTTCTTTTGCAGTGACCTGGAACATTACTTGCGTCTTCCACAAACCAATATGAACAACGCAACTCTGCAGAGAAATATTCTCACAAGCAAATCTATCTTCAGAGAGTTTGCATAGTACTGTTTTCCATGTATGGTTTTTGTTTTAAGAGAATAAAAATACTACTTTGATTGATTTGAGTTTCCAGAGTTTTTGTATTATCATGTATGGTTTATGTTTTAAGAAAATAAAAACACTACATCGATTGATTGGTTTTCTTCTAAACGGATTCCTTCCACAACCGGACTGATCTGTCTGTTCCACAAGTAACAAAGACTGATTCATCTGGCGAGTGCTCAATCCACCGTGGTGCACCGTTATGGTTAGAAGGCCACTTTGCCACTTTATCTCCGGTTCTAGCATCCCATGTAACGACCTCATTGCTTGCTTCATCTATGGAGATTACAAACTCTTCAGTGTCGTTAAAGATTGCCTGCATAACCCAACAGTGAAGGCCATTTAGAATCAGTCGACGGAGTGAATATTTTCGTCTCAAAAGGTTGAGAAAACGAGTCACCTGAGACCGCAGTTTTATCCGCTTTGCTCCAAGATATTCCTTAACCATTCGACCTGAGCCTATTTCCCATAACTTAACTGTAGAATCCTTACCGGATGAGAGAACAAACCTAACAAAAGCCATATGATCAATCAATTGTTTTGCCATGAGCAAAAAACTAGAGATTCTCAGAGAAAATGGATTGAATCTTCTTTCTACCTTTGATCCTTAGTGAACACTGCGCTTGTGACCTCTGATTTTCCATGTGCATTGCTAATGGAGCGAACACACTTTGCGCTAACCCCGTCAAAGAGTCGAATAGCTCCATCCTTTGAGGCTGTAATGTAGATGGATCCCGTGGAAGAATATCGCACCTTAAGAAACCAAGAATCTCACAGCCATGAATCCTTGATCATTATAAGATATGCTTATAGAAAGCACAATTAACATTTATCAGATAACGAGTGACGTACCTGATTAATGGCTCCACTTACTCCACTGTCTGGGAAGTTTGAAGGAAGAAAGCACTGATATGTGTTTACATCGTACAGATGTGGAATTGGATGATCGGTTCCTGCAAAGGCGAAGTTTTCAATTTTGCAATATACTGAAAAGATTATCATCTGGATCATAGTTTGAATTCAAAGAGAAGAAGGTCTCTACAATAGAAAATCACCTGCAAGAAGAAACTCTCCTGACGGATGAAAAGATACAGAGCGCACATTATGGGCATCCTGCAGAATTTGGAGTTAAGGATTTGATGAGATGCTGTGTTTTTCACCATGTAGCTAAGCAGAAACTGATATAACAACCATGATCTCTACCTGAAAAACTTTGAATGCTCGTTTAGCCGTGGTTTTGGAGAAGTCGAAAAACCTATCCAAGTCACAAGAAATGACACAAAAAAGAGTTAAACACAAACTTTTCTTGTAATCACCAAGAGAATTCATTTAGGTAGAGAAAACGTAAATAGATACTTTATACAGTTGTCTTTGGCACTAGATATTAGGATTGTGCTTCGAGGGTGGAAATCAAGATCGTTTATGGGCTGCAAATGATTGTCACAAATTTAAGAGATATAAAAAGCAGAACGAACGTGGCAAAACTTATGAAGAAAGAAAGGCTTACTTCAGCATGATCATAAAAGGTCCGTATTAATGGTCGAGCTTGAGTATCTCCTGAAATCATCTGTTTAACTTTTGGCACCTCAAAGAAACCACATGGAATATCCACAGAACTATTAATTCTTGATGATGTTTGAAGAAAAAAGGTAAGCACAATGAATATGAAAAAAATTCAGAACCTCAAAGAGCTTAATTGATGTGTCTGCACCGCCAGTTGCAAAAAACATTCCATCAGGACTAAATCTTGCACACCTAACAACGCTCTACAAAATTCGTATGCTTATCAGCCAAAATAAAAACAAAAGCTCAAAGAAAAACATTATTAAGGGTTAAACCAAGTTGTGTCTACTGAGACATAAGTAATGCAAATATATACCTTGTGCTCTGATAGCGTCTTTGATTCATGCTTTGGGATAGTCTTTGATGAGCCCTTGGCATGAGTAACACTAGTTTGAAAAATTCCAAACATTCTTTAGATGATAAGCAGTTTTGATTTCATCTCTTAAGAAACATAACTTAAAAAAGGGACATCACCTGAAGTCGATAGAAGCTGTTCGAGGAGTAGTGATTGATCCATAAGGAGAAGGTAACAAGACTGATGAAGAAACACCTCTCAATGTCCCATTGTTCTCCGCTGCAAGACCCTGTTCTCATCTCAGAACCAAAACATTTCTTCTGATTTTGACCCAGAGAACCAAACATCTCTCATACACTTCAAAGTGTGGAAAAAAGGGGTCAAACAAAAACCTTTGCAACAAGCTCTAGAAGACGGTTAGGAGGAACCTCAATATACAATGGTGTCATCGTTGCTGATGCAACCACACTTGCAACCTAAAAATTTGATCTCAAAAATCAACACTTTAACCATTCAACAGTAATGAAAAAACCAAACTTTACCACTTAACTTCTCTTATAAAACATCATCCTTTAAATATTAATGTCAAAAGAACACATGATTCATCTCCAGAACTAAAGAAGCTTCATCCATAAATGAATTTCAAAGTTTCAACAAAACAATCCAAAAATAGATAGACCCAGAAATCCCAATCCAAATAGGCGTGTGTATGTAAAGATACAAAATTGGAATCAGAGTAATATGAATAATGATAGCAAAAACATACTTGTGAGAGATTGTGATGACGGAGATGAGCTACAATGAGGGCATTGAGCTGTCTAAAGATATTCCCATCTTGCAGAGCCTGCTCCAAATCTCCACTGTTCCCCATTCTTTATCACTTAAAAAACCCTAAAACCTACCTCACAAGTTTAATTCGAAACCAAAGTCGCCATATTTGAGCTTACTCTGTTAAACCATCGTCTTCTTCCTCCTCCTCTACACCCTCACTTCAGAAACAAAGATCAACATGGGCCCAATATTTAAAAACCTGGGCTAAAATATAAACTAATGGGCCTTTAATATTTAAAATATGGGCTGAAATATAAACTAATGGCCTGTAATATTTTAGTGATGATCATGTACATGACACGTGGCGTAACGGTCTCAAAGAAAATTTGAATTCGTACCTGAGCGGCGCTTATAATTTAATTTCCATAATAGTTTTAAGTTTTGCCTTTCTTGGTTTTTTAATTATTGACCTCTCAAAAAACAAAAGCCCCCTTCTCTTTCTCTCTCCCTTCAAAATTTGAATTCTAAAAAATCGCATTTCCTGAGAATTTTCTGCTCGAGAATTACCCAGCTCCTCCGTTTCTGGATTGGATCTACAATTTTCTTGGTGTTGATTGAGGTTTTGTTTCTGGATTGGATCCGTAACCAGGGGTTTTCTGCGCTGAAACAGCGGCGGAGATGGAGAGCACAGAGTGCGTTAGGGTTGCCGTTAACATCCGTCCCTTGATTACGCCGGAGCTTTTGAACGGATGCACCGATTGCATCACCGTTGCTCCAAAAGAGCCACAGGTAAATTCAATTGGCAGGGTTTTTCGTTTTTTTTTTTTTTTTTTTTTTTTTTTGCGTTTGATTTTTCCTGAGAGTTCTTCATTTGTGATAAGATATTGGTTTTAATCTGTGGGATTGATGATTGGTTTATGAGATTCGAATTTAGAAAAGGCTGCAATATTTGCGATTGTGATTTTCACATAGAGCCGATTTGATTCAATTCGGGAAATCAATTGAATATTTTTTTTGGCTCAAAGGGGCTGTGAAATGTTTTATAAAGATTCGAACTTTGACAAAGCTTATTCGTTTTCTTCTTAAATGAGCAGGTTCATATTGGTTCGCATACTTTTACTTATGATTTCGTTTACGGAAATGCTGGCTACCCGTGTTCGGAGATTTACAATCACTGTGTTGCTCCACTTGTGGATGCATTGTTTAAAGGTTACAATGCCACTGTTCTAGCTTATGGCCAGGTTTGATTTGAGATTCTCTTAACTCTACAATTCCTTATAGCTACATGATGTTTTTTGGTTTTATCCATCAAATTCATTGTTTGATTGTTTGTTTGTTGTTATTGAAGACTGGTTCAGGTAAAACCTACACCATGGGTACTAATTATAGTGGAGATGGCACAAATGGTGGCATTATACCAAACGTTATGGAGGATATATTTAGAAGAGTGGATACAACCAAAGATTCATCCGAACTATTGATACGAGTGTCTTTTATTGAGGTAATAACAGCTTCTGTGTTTGTTATTTGAGATCTGATTTGTAAATTTCACTGCTGATTTTTACCTTTTAATGCAGATTTTTAAGGAAGAAGTTTTCGATTTGCTGGACTCAAATTCTTCGGCCCTCCTTAAAAATGACAGTGGCGTTCAAGCAAAGCACACTGCACTCTCACGAGCTCCAATTCAAATAAGAGAAACTGCCAGTGGAGGAATAACATTGGCTGGAGTTACTGAGGCAGAAGTCAAGACGAAAGAGGAGATGGGCTCGTATCTAGCACGAGGCTCTTTGTGTCGAGCTACTGGCAGCACAAACATGAATAGCCAATCAAGGTGAATCTGTAATTTAAAATGCACTTTTACTTCTTTATAATTACTTAAATACTTGATAGAACTAATGTGGCTTATCCATTCGTAGAGTTATGAGTACTTCTGAATCAAGATAAATTTCATTATTAGGTCATATTTATATGACCAATATTAAGAAAGTATAGTTTTTACAAGTCTACTAATGTTATGTTTGTTTCTTGTTTTTTTAGTCGGTCCCATGCAATCTTCACAATCACTCTGGAACAAAAGAAGATTGCCAGTGGTTCTTGCGCAACAACTGAAGATGGAGGTGAAGATATATTATGTGCAAAGCTTCATTTGGTTGACCTAGCGGGGTCAGAACGTGCAAAACGAACAGGAGCTGATGGGATGCGTTTGAAAGAAGGTTATCTCATGTTTATCTTTGAGCTGTATAAAGTTGTATAAAGATTCTTTCTGGTTTCTTAAAAGAGACTATGGAAACTATAAGATTTATTTCCTCATATTTACACAGGTATTCACATCAACAAAGGTCTATTAGCTCTTGGAAATGTAATAAGTGCACTTGGAGATGAGAAAAAGAGAAAGGAAGGAGGTCACGTTCCTTATCGTGACAGCAAGTTAACTCGTTTGCTCCAGGTATCAAGGTTTCCTGTGTTTCTGTTTATTCACATAAACACATTTTCAATTGAACTATACGCCCTTGTAAATATATGGTTTTGAAGAAGAAAATCTAATGTTAATAATCTGTTATCTAGGATTCTCTTGGTGGCAATAGCAAAACTGTGATGATTGGTATGCTTTTCCATCTATTAGGTTTTTCAAACATTTCATTTTTGATCCAAGTATTAGACAGAACTGTTTTCATCCATCTATTTTATGATCTCTGAATGTTGCAGCTTGTGTAAGTCCAGCTGATACAAATGCTGAGGAAACTTTAAATACGCTCAAATACGCAAATCGTGCTCGCAATATTCAAAACAAAGCAGTGGTACGTATATGTTAGTTCTTGCTTTGAACTATGAATTCTCAACTATAGATATCATTTTTGGCCTAACCTACTTGTCATTTCTTCTAATACTTAGATCAATCGAGACCCAGCAACCGCACAAATGCAAAGAATGCGGAGCCAAATTGAGCAACTGCAAACAGAACTCTTGTTCTATCGGGGTGATAGTGGTGCTTTTGATGAGCTCCAGGTATTCAATCTGATCTGAGGCAAACAGTAACAGTTTATGCTAGTTACGTTTTCTTATACTTAACTATTATAAAACCTGTTAGATCCTCAAGCATAAGGTATCACTGCTTGAGGCAAGCAATCGTGAGCTACAAAATGAACTTCAAGAACGGAGAGTCGCTTCTGAGCATTTTTCAAAGTGTGCTTATGATGCTCAGGTTTTTCTTCTACTCACTGTTTTTTGATGGATCAAACTTTTATCGCATCTAGCACTTTACACTTTGTTTTCATCTATTGTAGGTTGAAAAGGACAAACTTATAATGATAATTGAATCTGTTCGTAATGGTAAATCCTTGGATGAGATTGAATCCTGCCCAAATGAGGTGAGATATCCTTTATGATTCCTTAGTTGAAGTCTATGACCAAGTGGATTTTTTCGCTGAAATGTCTAATTTTCCAGGATGTTGGTTTGGTGAAGAAGTATGTTTCGAAAATTCAAGAGCTAGAAGGAGAACTGTTGCATATCAAAAGCTTGAAGAAAACCAGTAACCACCAATTTTCGGATGATTCCTATGACGATGGGCCTCGTTCGAACAATGTCTTGTTTCCCTCATCTAATGAGTCGTCGGATTGTGAAGATAAAGTGATTGATGTCACAGGTTGGTACCTTAACTGTTGTTTTAGCATTTTTTTTGCTTGCATTGCACAAAGGGTCAATATTTAGATGCTAACAAAACACAACTATTGTTAGACTGAATCTTTTTTCCCTGATTTAATATATGAGAGAATTTTCTCAATAAGAACACTGTTTGAGTAGCTTAACCTTGTATGCAGATGAACTTGAATTTCAAGAAAAGGAGATTGAACACTGCTCACTTCAAGAAAAGTTGGATATGGAGCTAAAGGAATTGGATAAGAGACTTGAAGAAAAGGAGGTACTATTCTCAATTTTGGAGTGCTCTCCTTTTTAGTCTTTCATCTGTTTCCTTAAGATAGTATGCGTATGAACTTCAATTTTTCATGAAGGCTGAAATGAAGCGCTTTTCAAGTGGTGGTACATCTGTTCTCAAACAACACTATGAGAAAAAAGTTCATGACCTAGAACAGGAAAAAAGAGCACTACAGGTCGGTACTCTGTGGTTTATATTATATTTGAGTAGAATTTATGGACCTGCATTTGACTAAATCAAACTTGCATGCAGAGAGAAATCGAAGGTTTGAGACAGAACCTTGCTAGCATACCATCTGGCTCAGGAGATGGTGCCCAGAAACTGAAGGAAGAGTATGTTCAGAAACTGAACACGCTTGAAACACAGGTAACTCCCGTTTTATTAATTAGTTATACTCGTATTTCACATTAATTTCCCTAATTTATTGTATTTTGTTTCTTTAGGTTTCTGTTCTGAAGAAGAAACAAGATGCACAAGCTCAGCTTATGAGACAAAAGCAGAAAAGTGACGATGCGGCAATAAAATTGCAGGATGAAATACACAGAATTAAGTCCCAGAAGGTGTTTTATTTTCTTGCAGTGATCTCTATTCGAGACTCTCTACATGTATGTTCCTTGCATGTATGTCTTACCTATGCTAATCTGATTTGATTCTACTTTTCAGGTGCAATTACAGCAAAAGATTAAGCAGGAGTCAGAGCAGTTCAGGGCTTGGAAGGCTTCAAGAGAGAAGGAAGTTATGCAGGTATATTTGAATCTTCAGTTTGTAGCCAATTAAGATTCTTCTTGAGCTTACTTGATTTTATTGATTGATTAGTATGCTATGTCTTGCTCCACTACTGAACTACTTAGAAAAGTGTCATTTTCTGTCATTAGTCACCTATAGTATATGACCAGTATTTGTATATACTTTTGACTTGAAGGTTTCGATCTTCAAACTAGTTCTAAAGACATTTGGACTTAGTTTTCAGAAATCTATTTTGTATTGAACCATTCATTATATCGTATCTTAAAATTGACCAGCTCAAAAAAGAGGGAAGGAGAAATGAGTATGAGATGCACAAACTCATGGCTTTGAATCAAAAACAGAAGCTGGTGAGCACATTTTTATAAACTTTCAGACCAGTGGTAACGATCTTTTTTATTATCATGGCTTCTCAAAGTTTGTTTTATTAGGTTTTGCAAAGAAAGACAGAAGAGGCATCTCAGGTGACAAAAAGACTCAAAGAGCTTTTAGATAATCGAAAGGCTTCTTCACGCGAGACATTGAGTGAGGATTTTTCGTATAACATTATTCAGTATGACCACCTTTGTTTATGTCTACTAACTGTGTATCCTAAAATATATGCAGGTGGTGCTAATGGTCCTGGAACTCAGGTAACACCCACTAAACTCTATCAAACCAAGGCTTTGTTTTTCCAGTTATTGACTAGGTTTAGTAAGTTTGGGGATTGTCCTGTTAGTTTGTAAATGCAACTTTTTATCAAATGTATTCCATTTGCAGGCATTGATGCAAGCCATTGAGCATGAGATTGAAGTCACTGTTCGGGTTCACGAAGTGCGTTCTGAATATGAGAGGCAAAAGGAAGAGTATGTCTTTCATCAATATTTGTTTCATAACTTATTCATCGCCTGACAAGAAGTTTTTTGTAATTCTCAAAACAATGATTTCTTACAAACTGTCTCAAATAACACTGACTATAATTCAGGAGGGCAAGAATGGCTAAGGAAGTTGCAAGGCTAAGAGAAGAAAACGAGCTGCTCAAGAATGCCAAAATAAGGTGAGTGATCTGGGCTGACAAAGATTTTGCATAAACCAAGACCATTCATAATGAAAAATATCGAAACAATTAGTGCCTTCTCTGACCAAAGCAGCGTTCATGGTGACACCATGTCTCCTGGTGCAAGAAACTCAAGGATTTTTGCTCTGGAGAATATGCTTGCGACCTCCTCCAACACTCTCGTCTCCATGGCTTCACAGTTATCTGAAGCAGAAGAACGCGAGCGTGTGTTTGGTGGAAGAGGGAGGTGGAACCAAGTTAGAACACTAGGTGACGCGAAGAGTATCATGAACTATCTGTTCAATTTGGCGTCAACTGCGAGGTAAAATCTCAATTAGTGACTGAAGATTTTTCGTAATATGTTGCTTCTTGAAGGATCATCTTCAAAATTTGATGCAT
The DNA here is from genome assembly GCF_000004255.2 of Arabidopsis lyrata subsp. lyrata. Classification (NCBI taxonomy): domain Eukaryota; kingdom Viridiplantae; phylum Streptophyta; class Magnoliopsida; order Brassicales; family Brassicaceae; genus Arabidopsis; species Arabidopsis lyrata. The sequence goes on along the minus strand of NW_003302548.1, from coordinate 19,803,021 downwards.
AACTCATCCTACATTCTTCTTTCCGTCCATTGTTTAACTTTGAAGGTGTCTAGCCCGAGATAAAGAGGCAGACTGCAGAGAAAAGGATGTCCTTATAAGAGACCTAAAAGAAAAAATAGTAAAGTTTAGCAGTTATGTTAGATACATGGAGATCCAAAAAGCAGACCTCGTGCATCAGGTGAAAGCACAGGTTAGTAGAAAACATCGTCTACTCTTGTTTGATTAGATAGTAAATGTCTGAAATTTAGCATATAAAACCATTGGCATTCCATATTGCAGACCTCTGCAATGAAGAAATTGTCCACAGAGGAGAACCTAAAGAACGAGCATAGTATGAAAAAGCAGGAAACCCGAAACTCGACTATAGTTCTTGAGGACATGGATACCTCTGATTCTGAAGAATCAGGCCATGAACGGGAAGATCCAGATCTTGATGTTGAATGGAAACCTGAACATGAATCAGAGCGTGAGTCGGAGCAGGAATCGGTTATAAAGCTAAATAGGAAACGAAACTTCAAAGTGGGAAGACGGCGCTCGAGTGTGGTCATGAGGCGTTCATATGAAGAGAATTCGGAAGCTCCTTCAGATGATGCAGTGAGATCTGACGAGTGTTGTTGCACTTGCAGCAAGAGCTCCTCGTGCAAGACAATGAAGTGTCAGTGTCGAGCTACAAAGGGATCTTGTGGTCCGTCATGTGGATGTTCTTCAGTGAAATGCTCCAACAGAAACGCAGACGGAAAGGAGAACAATTCCATCTCGGAATCAGAGGCCTTGGAAAACGGGGAGAACTCGCAAGAATCTGATGAAAAGGACAAAGACCAACAACAACAAGTCCTTGCTTCACGTGGAGCTATGCTGCTACAGAACGCTCTTGCTGACAAGCCAGGGGAGGAGACAAATGAGGATGGAGGAACAAGAAGAAGAAGAAAACCTCTATCAGATATAGGAAACACGACGGTAAAACTCTCTTAAGTTTCTATTGGTCATTTCAACATATCTGTGTTCATGTAGCTAAGAAACAACAGCTTTCTGATTTGATGAAATTGGTTTCAGGGTAAATCGAATGTGCCAAGGCCAAGCCAAAGAAAGAAATGGAAGAAGACGGTGCTTCAGCTTGTTCCTGTAGGTCCACCAGCTTCATCTCAGGAGGAAGCTAATCCGGTGACTTTGGACTCGGAAGCAGCGAGAATGCCAGAAAACAGTGAGTCAGGAGAGTCTAATAGCATCAAACTGAAGCTACCAAGGGCAATGAGGTCAGCGTCTTCAAATGGCAGCAACTTGCTGAGAGAAAGAAACGCTGATCAAACCGGAGGTGAATCAGTCGGTAATGGTGGTTTTGTGCAGAGCAATTCAGGTAGGGCAAGTGGAAGTAGAACTTCAGATGAAAAGGAGAACCATACTCGTCGGATGTAAAGAGGAAACAGACGTTCTTTGAGGTGCAAGAAAGATGGGTTTGAAATCTTTTCAAGGGTTTGTCTTTTTTTTGGTGTGATTTGAGAACATAACAAACGTAATTTTAGGGTTGTGAATTCAAGTTACTGTTGTGAATCCTTTCAGACAGGTACAATTGTTAAAGTTTGATTAAGATTTGAATGTTTGATAGCTTCCTCCTGTTGGAGTGTTCTTAATAGTGTCGGCAATATGAGCAAGATTTTTTTACTCCTCTGCGTAATAAAGTGTCTCGTTCAAATAAACACATAAATTAACGAGAGGATATACGTAATCACAGGAATTTAATAGTTTGGAATGGTAGTCTTAATTATCGTCTTAACATATTGATAAAGATTGCTTACTAATTTAGAATATAATTCACTCTTGATTGAGTTTTTAGTCCAACAACTTTCACAGTTTACTATAATATAATGTTGAAGAAAACAAATTGTATGGTTAACCGACAATTGTGTATTTCCACTGATGATCAGTCACCAGTAATAATTATGGATTGTTACGAGATACTCACTTGACTTTTAAATTGATACTATATGCCTATATGGTTGTTAGGACCAATATCCCTAAACAATACCAAACTTTAATATAGCGAAGTAAAATAATAATGATATTCGCCGACACATTTATTCGTTATTGACATTGAATATTTCAGTGATATCAACTCCATTTTTTTCATCTGTCTAGTATATTCTTTATGCAAACAAAAAAATAGATTTTTTACTCTTTTTCCCTAAATGTAAAAACCTATAATAAACCACAACACAAAATGTTCATAATTCATTCTCTGTTTTGGCAATAAAAATTATTTTGGTTTATAAATTTGTATAGAAAACACAAGTAATATATTATCCAAAATAAATGAATAATTAAAAAATGTGTCATATATTTTCTCTCCACCGACAGCCGAAAACACTGTCAATGGCCCACGTTCCTCTAAAAGCTGTCGTCTTGGGTAATATTTTCCGGTAATAAACTAACTTCCGATCAAAATTACACAAAAGCCCCTTTCTCGTTTATAATCATAGCAAATTAGCAACTTACAGAGTTGGTAATTAAGATATTAAAAATTACAGATTCCTTAATATTTTTCTCTGTTCCTATATTTGTTACATAGAAAATTCTACAACTGACAATTCCTTCCGACCCTTACTAGATCCACGACAGACTACACTTCCTTCTTCGTAATCTTGATGAATACCTTCAATGATCCACGACCTGGCGACACTTCCTTATCTGCGTAGAATCCTGGCGAACGGCTATAATTGTACATCGCTGGAGATCTCTTGCACACTTGCCTCCATTAATCTGCAAATTTGTTAATAAATCGCAATATCTGGGACTCGAACCCCAGACCTCTTGGTGTAGAAGCATTAATCAACCCTTGTTCAACCAATGGGCCAAGCAACTTACAGAGTTGGTAATTAAGATATTAAAAATTACAGATTCCTTAATATTTTTCTCTGTTCCTATATTTAACAATTCATCGAAAAACAATTACTTCAACATAAGAAGCAAGACAAGAATTAATGTTCTTATTGACACGCTAATGTTTCTTTAATCGGGGGAAAAAATCAAATCATTAACACTAAATGATAGAAGGGTATAATGGTCAATCACCGTTCCCGGCTCAAATTTTACTAAAAACAGCCACTAGCCAGCCAGATCCCAAAAATTTCTCATTGCTTCTCTCGTTCGTGTATTTCTTTCAAAGCAAACAAAAAAAATCTTGCTGCTATCTTCTATAAGTCCACTCCTCCTTCAAGCAAAGCACCTTCCCTCTTCTTCTTCTTCTTCTTCTTCTTCTTCTTCTTCTCACTCTGAGATTGGTTTAAGATTAAACCAGACCCATCTAAGGGATCTGGAACAAGCTTCGTATCTGGTTCCACTCTGATCATCAGAGAATTAAAAATGGAGTCTTTCTTCTCCAGATCCACCTCCATCGTCTCCAAATTGAGTTTCTGGGCCTTATGGATCGTGTTCTTGATTTCTTCATCTTCTTTTACTTCGACAGGTTACTTCTTATTCTCATCAATAATTCTGCTTCTTGGTTATGTTTCTTAGCCTATGAGCTTTTTCAACTTCCCATCTTGCTTCTTGATTGGGATTTCACTTTTCAGAGTTTAAGATCGTGAAATTGTTCATTTCTTGAAATGAGACTATGTTTTTGCATCTAGGTATCTCCAATTTTAACTGATTTGTTTGTTGATATTGATAAAGAGATCTGATAATATGAATTGTGTGGAGTGGCAATTCATGATCTGCTATTTTTATAAAAAAAAAAAAAAAAAAAAACTCTTTTATAGATCTTTCCTCAATTAGTGAAATGATAATTGCTTTGCTCACTGTTCAAGTCTTTTGCAGAGTTCAGATCCTAAAATCAATACTTCAATTTCCATATTATTGTTTCATATGTAGATCAGTGGATTTATAAGGAAACACCAAAGTTTCAAGTTTTCTGATCTAAAATTAGTAACTTTCTGATATTTTCTATAAGTAGAAAACTTGATGCACACTTGTGAGTTATATGCAGTTAACACTTTGGTCTATTTCTACAAACCAATAATTAGTAGTTTTAAGATTGAAGCAATCACAATGTCGGTGAGCAAAGCTGGATCAAGATAAACAAAGTTCTGACTGTTGTAAATCCTTTTGCAGAAGCATATGATGCGCTTGATCCAGAAGGCAACATTACAATGAAATGGGATGTCATGAGCTGGACTCCTGATGGCTATGTTGTAAGTTCAAGAACCAGAAGTAGAAAAGACTAGGCCTTATTTCTACCGGTTTTCTATTCATCTAAACTGTTTTTGTGTTGGATCTAGGCCGTGGTTACGATGTTCAACTTCCAGAAATACAGACACATTCAATCTCCGGGATGGACATTAGGCTGGAAATGGGCAAAGAAGGAAGTTATTTGGAGTATGGTTGGAGCACAAACAACTGAACAAGGTAACTGAAGGTTTCAGGTTCCCTTAATTTATGTTTTGGTTGCGAATTATCGGATTATGAATTATCGGCAAAATGTTTTACAGGTGATTGTTCAAAGTACAAAGGAAACATACCGCATTGTTGTAAGAAAGATCCAACAGTTGTAGACTTGCTTCCTGGGACTCCTTATAACCAGCAGATTGCCAATTGCTGCAAAGGTGGTGTCATGAACTCATGGGTACAAGACCCTGCCACTGCGGCTAGCTCCTTCCAGATCAGTGTTGGCGCTGCTGGAACCACAAACAAAACCGTTAGGGTGCCAAGAAACTTCACTCTCCTGGGACCTGGTCCAGGCTACACTTGTGGTCCAGCAAAGATTGTCAGACCAACAAAATTTGTCACGACCGACACACGGAGAACCACTCAAGCTATGAGTAAGAACTAAGACTGCAATTGGACTCTTTGCAACCGTAATATTAACATTGTTTCTCATCTAACAAACCGGCTAAATGTTTTTTCTTTGAATCACCGCAGTGACATGGAACATTACATGCACATACTCGCAGTTCCTTGCTCAAAGAACTCCAACTTGCTGCGTTTCTTTATCTTCTTTCTACAATGAAACTATTGTCGGATGTCCAACTTGTGCTTGCGGATGCCAAAACAACAAAACAGAATCCGGTGCCTGCCTCGAGTAAGTAATTCAAATCAATATTCAATTCCAGCCTTCTGTTCTCTGTTCAATTTCCAATATAAAGTCTCAAACTTTTTCTGTAATGCAGCCCGGACACACCACACTTAGCCTCGGTTGTGTCACCGCCAACAAAGAAAGGCACGGTATTACCGCCATTAGTGCAATGCACGAGACACATGTGCCCGATCAGAGTACATTGGCACGTAAAGCAGAACTACAAAGAGTATTGGCGAGTGAAGATCACAATCACAAACTTCAACTATCGATTGAACTATACACAATGGAACCTCGTTGCTCAACATCCAAATCTCGACAACATCACTCAAATCTTCAGCTTCAACTACAAATCTCTCACTCCGTACGCTGGATTAAGTAAGTACATCCACACACACACACAATGACACAAAGCCCCTCTCTTCTCTCTCTCTGCTTATCTCAAAGATTTAACCTTTTGATTTTGGTTTTTGCAGATGATACGGCGATGTTATGGGGAGTGAAGTTCTACAACGATTTCTTATCAGAAGCAGGTCCTCTTGGGAATGTTCAATCAGAGATTTTGTTCCGTAAAGATCAATCAACCTTCACATTCGAGAAAGGTTGGGCTTTTCCTCGAAGGATTTACTTTAATGGAGACAACTGCGTCATGCCTCCTCCTGACTCTTACCCTTTTCTTCCCAACGGTGGTTTCCGGCTACAATTCTCATTCTTCGCCGCCGTGCTCCTCCCTGTTCTGATCTTTTTCTTCTTCTCTGCCTAATCTCGGATTTACGGTTTTGCCACTGGTATGGTTAGGGTTCTACGGTTGAGTGGTATAAACGTTATTTATGATTCTTTCTGTGTCTCACAAATTATATCTTTTGATACCTTTTTTTCTTTTTTTAATATATATAGTTTTCAACTTCGTTGTTTTTAAAAGAAATTTATATCCTTGTGTTCTGTTGGTCCGTCGTTGGGGAATATCGGAAACAAAAAAAAAAAGATCATAATGTTAGATATTGTAAACTTTGTGTCCTACTGTTATATACTTTACTTTATGTTACTGACATACTGTGATCTAAATGTTTAGTGATGAAAAAAAGGTATAAACTAAAAATAAAGTGAATCAAAACAAATCCTCAAGACCCATTGAGAAAAATCTCAATCTTATTAAAATAAGTTCAGTCTTTATACTAAAAAGATAGAAACAGGCCTGATCTCTTTGAGGACATCTTATAAAACAATTACTTAAATGGACTTTCAATTTAACTAGGCCCAGTTTTCCTCCTAACAGGAGGGAAATACTGATTTTGTCACTACATTTACATTTTGTGAAATTGTTATTTCAAAATGCAATTAATTCAACTTTATAACAATAAAAATAGGTGTGTGCCTTTCAAAATATAATTATTGGATTGGGAATATATATTGGGTACCAATATCATTAAAGAAAAAAATAGAAAGAGATAATGGCTCGTAAAATGGAACATTGATTAGTTGTGTGGCAGAGAATCTCATCCAAAATGAGACAAAGTGAGAAGTTGCTTTAGAAAAGTTTGTGTGCGTTGTCGATTCCATATTTGCATATAAACCCTAATATTACCAACCCTCCATAAAAGTAAACAAAGCAAGAAATATCAAAACTATGTAATCTTAGATTATTAAAATTCCTTCTTTGCAATATTATGTTTATTATACACATAAAATTCATTTGTTATTCAATCATTGATTTTAAAATCCTAATTAAATTCATGTGTTATTGGTTCTATGATTTATAAATACTAGTTAAAATCATATGTTATTCGTTTAATCATTTGTTTTTGGATTTGAGAATCCAAATTATGTTTTAAATGGAATTGAATGGAATTGAAAGAGAAAAATAGAAGGATTCAAATCCATGGGTAAACACATGTTATTTCAAAATCCATATATCTTGATTTCATAATTAATAGAAATTTTCAAATTCTATATAGATTTACAAATTAATAAACCAATAACACCCCCTTAGATTATTAAAATTCCTTCTTTGCAATATTATGTTTATTATACACATAAAATTAGTTTTATATAATTAATATAGTCAATGTGAGTTCTATATAGCTTAATTATAGGATGCCTATTTTAACGAAGCGGAAGAAATGGGATTCGTTTTTTTTTTTTAATTTCCGGAAAAGGGAGATCACTAGTGGGCAATGCCCAAACCCTAAAATGTCAATGATATTCTTTTTTATATTTTTAGTTATCAAAACACACCTAACAGAGATGTTTTTAAAATTAAAAACACTTGTACCTTTTGATTTTTTAATTTTTTTTTGTTTTTTGTTTTTGTATATATTTGGTCACCAATGTTTACATGCATCTATGATTATCCGATAAATTAAAGAAAACTACATTGAAATTTATCAATTATTAGTCGTTTCTTAAATACAAAAATTTGTTAGGTTATAAACAAAATACATCAACAAAAAATAATATTCCGTTTAATTAACATATGTTAAAAACTTTAAAATAATGTTAAAACTTTGATTGAAGAAAAATTATGCATTTCAGTCCAATTTCCATTCGTAGTATTCCAAAATAAAATCTCAAAATAATTATTGATTGGGAGGAAAAATTCCAGTTAGAAATATCTCTGCGATGCATTCACTATGAGTCTATGATCAACATTTGTTTTGGGCATCTACTATAGTTACAATTTTAAATAAGTATCAAGTTTATTTGATTATCTAAAAAAAATTGTACCATGACTTAGGAGTTAGGACAATTAACCTAATTCATTGTTTGTCACTTTGTTGCTTTCCTATCAAAAGTTCACAGGGATATCTCCTTCGGTTTTTAAAGTACTTTTGTCGTTTTCCTATCAAAAGATGTCTCACACTGTTGATTTGTTCGTAATTACTCCTGTCGAATAGTTTAAAACACGGCTGGGTTCTCAATCACGTGTCAAGTTTTGATTCCTCCAAAATTAACTTCGAAAATGGAAAACTGTCCTTTTGGCAAAACTAGAATAGCTAAGGTAAAAACAGTGATGGAAGCGGAATTAAAAGCTCTAAGATGGGCCATTATCACCATGAGCAGATTACAGTATAGGAAAATTATTTTTGAATCAGATGCTCAGGAACTCATCAAAATTCTTAACAGTGGTGAAGTAAGGCCACATATAAACCCATCACTACAAGATATCAAGATTATGCTCCAGCAGTTTGAAGAGGTCAAATTTGTGTACTCGCCTAGAGGAGGAAATGAAGTTGCTGATATATATAGAATAGCAAAGGAGTCTCTTTCCTCTATGAAGGATGACCCTACGCTTTATTCTATTGTGCTTGTTTGGTTGAAATCCCTCGTGGAATCAGATGTAGTGTTGTAACTCTGGTTTTGGTGAATGTTTAAGTTGAAGTTGAGCCAAAAAAAAGAAAAGAATATAATGGTTATCTTCGGTATCGACTTTAGTTATTACTTCTACCTGGTAGAGTAATAGTTTTTTTTACTTTTCAAAACTATTCAATACTAATTTACTATTAGATAGTCTATTCTATCATAGTAAGATTTGAAAAGTAGTCAGGGCATAACACTTTACTGTATATGGTTAATTAGCACACATTCTTTTAAGGGATGCTGAGTATTTGCTGAGAAGAGATTATCTATACCTTAAAAATGGTTGATCCTAGGACAAGAGAGAGGGAGATTATAATTATAGTCCTAAGACTCATAATTTCCTTGTTCACTTGTACAATTTTTGCTAAAAAGTCTTTGTATCATCTGTGTACGCATAATTGAATAAAATCAAAATTAATTATTTTTAAATAAAGTATATTTATTTGAAAGAAAAAATTTTAATGAAAGAATTATATATATAAAAACATGGGACTACTGGGTCAATAATATTGTTAACATTCTCTCTTAATATATTTTAGTAACCGTTAAAGATGTTTTGGTATTTGTTTGGTTAAATACCTCACAAACTTCAAACTTGCGTATATAACAGAAATTCAAGTTTCTCCACAAAAAATAAACAGAACGTGGTAATCATGATGAAGGCCCTTATGGTGGGAAAAAAAAACTTCTATTCATATTTTTTCATGTCAATATATTGGCGTAGAATTTTTCACTTTGCTGCATACCATATCTATGCGTACGAATAATATCATGTACGAGTGTGGTCACACACAGAAAAAAAAATAGACAAGGCGTGATGTTAAAATGGTCCTAAGTTGACATATGTTTGTAAATTAAAAGCTTTTAACGATTGATATCTAAAAATTCAAATTTCACAAAAGGATGATTCGCTATAAATATTAATAATGGAAAATATGAGGTTTATGTCCACTATATATTGGTATATAAGTTTGACAAGACAACGTGCGATATAATATATGCGGTCTTGAGATGTTGACTTAACATAAGGTATGAGCAGGAAAAAAAGATCCAAAGTTTTGATCTAAGAGAGCAAACATTTATCGTACTAAGGAGAGAACCAAATTTATGTTAATAACGATTCAGAGAAATTAAATACGTTTAGGTACTATCCATCCATTTAGATGTTTAGGGCTCATCAACACCCAAATGTGGTCCATTTCTTTTTGTTCATGTGGTCCAATTTTGGTATATACTATATAGTCTATAATACCTTTACATACATTTTAGTCGGACGAGTAATTGTCTATGCTAAAATATTGCTAACCGGACACCCTCATATATATATATTTTTGGTGAGACCCTCATATATATATATGATCGTAGAGAATTATATACTATTTTTAATATTGTTATATAATATATATTTCTCCTCGCTCACTTATACTACCAAGAATATAAATATACAAATTACTAGATCATGACACAGCACGGAATTTAATATTTTTATGAATTAAACTGTATATTTTGTTCGAAAAATAAGAAATAATATAGTATAATAGTATAGTATAAAAGGGAATATATCATAATATTTTATTTTTATTACTATTTGGATATAATGTTATACATTTCATTTGACGATGGTTGTATATTTTGTTTGTAGAATTAAATAATAGTATATGATAAATTCTAAATCTATATTCTATATCATATTGGGTTATTTCATTGTACAAATTAAATGTTGTTTAATCTTAACTTGGTTGAAAAACATGACTTGGTAATAAAGAAAGAGAGAATATTGTATTGTATATCAAATATATTTAGCTGCATTAGATTTGTATTTTTGTTTATATGAGATTAAAAATTTATTTGGTTCAATTAGGTATTCATAATTGTATTGTGTTATTGAGAACAAACAAAATAGTTGTATTGGGTTTAAGTTTTAGCGTGGACTATATTGGGTTTTGTTTAAGATTTAGGATTGCATACTATAGTTTACCACAGATTTCAAAATTCTAATACATTTATATTTTAGGATTGCATTCAACAATTTATCACCGATTCCAAATTTATTAAAGTTAATAATTTTGCTTCTCAAGGCGTACCGTTGTCAATTTTTTTTGGTTGTTGTTAAAATTTAAAAATGCTTTCTTTAGACACATAAACCTTTTTTACAAAAGACAGAAAACCCCTGTAATTATGTACAACTCAAGCAGCTGGGCAAGTGAACCAATTGGCTTAGAGAAGAAGGAAGAACCTTTCGATGTGTTCAATAAACAAAATTTAGATTTAGGATTGAGCCTATTTTTTTTTTCTGGTAGAATGTTATCTTTACAAATAGGAAATTTCTTTTTTACAAAATTCAAAAGAACCCTATATATAATCAATTACAGCTCAAGCAGTTGAACAAGCAAACAAATAGAATTAGAGAAGAAGAAAGCGCCTTTGGTAGAGGTAGGAAAGACAACAAGCCTTCAGCCACAGTCACACAGTTCTGATAGAAACAGTAACCAATAACAGTTCTGGGAGAAGATCACAAATTTTGAGATGTTGGAGAGGAGAGATTTCGATGAATGTGAGGAGTTACCAATGTTCCAAACCATTTGGCAGAATATTTTATCTCTTGTTTCAAAGGCGCTCATCAATAGAAGTACGAACATAGAGCAAGATAAACAAATTTACGTCTGAAAGTAACTAAAAATAATTAATTACTAATATCAGTTACTAATTCTTACATAATTTGATATTCATTCAGCTGTTTTTGTTAATGTGCAAAACTAGTTTATGTTGGGTAGCAGACTTCAGTTATCAATTCATTGATCAGTTACCAAATCTTAACATGGATTTCCCATTTTTCAGACCAATATATGTTGTGTATATATCGATATCACACAGAGTCAGACATATAACAGTCATGGGACCGACATGAATGTTGTTTTGTTAACTTCTTATCGGAACACGTTCCCCATTCAATAACCACTCAATAAGTTGAACCTTCAGACGAAATTATTTGGTCATAAAATAGCTTTAGTTTGAAGAGTTAAATCATACAAAAGTTATCCTAGTAGAGTTATTAAATTGTCAGAAAATGTTTTAATTTTCTTAAGAGATATTTTCTTACATTGACTACAATTGTACATTTACCAGTTACTAATTAAAGTATCTTTAAAATTTGTTTAAAGAATCCTTACATTGTAATTTGTATCTAATATATCCATCTACCCAAATCCAATGGGTCTAAAGGAGTATAAGAAAATGGCAAGTGGTCTAGAGACTTTTCCTACATTGAGAGTATCATACGTTTGAGATTCTCTTCCCATAAATAGGCCACTTTTTTCCGGTCAAAAGAGAAATTATAATATATCAAGTGAATTATTTATAGAATATAGGCCTTTTTGGTTTTTGTTTTTTCTTTTGTCAACAATATATATATATATATATATATATATATATATATATATATATATACATATTGGTTGGTTTAGGAGATCAACGCGAGCTGATCTATAGAATAAGCTACATTTGATTTTAAGAGTTTTGTTGGTTCAACAGCTGAATTTCAGCTTAGCTTCCACTTCGAAGGTTCATCAATTTTCAGTAACAAAGAGAAGATCGATACTTAACGTGAAATTAAAGAAAAGGACATCATTTAAGTTTTTTTTTTTTGTCCAAACAGGATCAAATACTGTAAATGCAAACATAAAAAGTTCCGTCTGATTTTTTTATTTGCATTTATAAAGTTATTGTTTTTTCTAAGATTTTATTACAATTGTGTCAAATTATTTCGTTTACTTTTAAAACACACTATATTTAATTTTATCTAACATATTTTTGAAATTGTAAGCACAATGTTTCTCCCTGTTTAAAGGAAAATCAGAAAATCACCTTAACTAAATTAACATTTCTCCATGCATTTAACCTCAAAAAAAAAAAAAAACTTGTCTCGATGCAAAAAGAAAAATTTAAAAACCCAAATACAATTTGCATTTTGAAAAAATATTTGAACCCTATATATATAGTTATAGTTTTACTGTAGAAAGTAGGAGTATTAAGAAGTTAAAGATTATTCTCTTTTAATATCCATCACCTTATTATTCTCTTTTTCTTAACCTTAAAAACAATGACAAATGTCCGTACGGTACGGACACAATGTAAGCTCAAGGGAGGCACAAAACTAACGAACAAGTTATTATTATCACAGTAAAAAAGAGCCAATAAGAACTCGACAACACCTCAAATAGTTTATTTCCCAAACAGCCCTTTAGCCTTTATCTCCACTCTGGTCTCTTCTTCCACTCTTATTTATGCCTTTCTTATGTAGCTTTTTGTTTTTTCTTTCTTTTTTTTTTTTCCACAAGTATCATCGTCTATGTATTCACGTCACATACCGTATTTATACTACATCACTTACGTCACTGTAGACTCACGCGAAACCCAACAAAAGTCCACAAAATAAAAGGAAATAAATAAAATTAGCTATTATCACATTCATCAACACAAAAGATACCCAGAGAGACATAAGAAAGAAAGAGAGAGAGAGATACTCTGGTCATTTCAGGGTTGTCGTTTATCTCTCTTGTTCTTGAGAGTTTGAGGAGAGAGATGGGAAGAGGTAGGGTTCAGCTGAAGAGGATAGAGAATAAGATCAATAGGCAAGTTACTTTCTCAAAGAGAAGGTCTGGTTTGCTCAAGAAAGCTCATGAGATCTCTGTTCTCTGCGATGCTGAGGTTGCTCTCATCGTCTTCTCTTCCAAAGGCAAACTCTTCGAATATTCCACCGACTCTTGGTAATTTTTTTTAAAAATATTATAATATATATCACATCGATCATATCTATCTGTTTTCTCGATCTTTAACCAGATTTTGTTTTTTTTTTTATTCGTCTATCTCGATCGTCATCAGCCTTGGAAATAAATCCAAATCTTGTATCTTAGTCTTGCATATCTACTGTGGATTTGTTTGTTCCCTAAGAAGTGGCTCGAGAAATTAGGGTTTTTTTTTGGGGATTTTACGTACGGACGCATGGAAAAAGCTGTTTATGTTTTTTTTTTTAATTTCCTTTCTTTACCCAATTGAAAATAGCATAAAATTATGAAACTTAGTACACAGACCACGATTTGATTTCCCCTTTTGATGTATGGAAACACGTGCACACAGACACGTACGCAGATATGTATGTAGATAACACGTATATTAATTCTTAAGTATAGCATATATTTTTTTTTTTTAAAATGGTATAGCATATATTTGAAAGAAAGGTTGATTTGAAACGATGAAAAAAAGCATTTATAACAAAGGATGTGCTATAATCCAATGGACAATAACATAACGTTAAACATATATGTAAGTTCGTACTGATTATAAATGCGTTTTGTGTAAGTGTATATATGTGTTTGTTTGTACGATCATAGAGATATATAGTGATCAAACACTTTGCTTTGATAACCGAGTCGGGAGGGAAACTCGAATCTTTAAATTGAATTTGTACGTATGTTTTCTATGATGTTTTGTGGACTCACCAAAACCAGGTTTTATATACATTTTTGTGTTATACTCTTATTTTTATCTATTCTTTGTCGGTATACCAAACAAGGTAAACTTTTGGCTACCAGTTTGTAACAAATGTTACACATTATAACATGTGAAATTATAATGATTTTTATATGGATCAAATTAATCAAGTGTTGATTTTTTTCTTTCTTTCTTAAATCTAGCATGGAGAGGATACTTGAACGCTACGATCGCTATCTATATTCAGACAAACAACTTGTTGGCCGAGACGTTTCACAAAGTGTAATTAAGTTTTACGATATGAACTCTTTTAGCTACTTAATGTTCTATCTTTGTTGTAGTAACTAGTGTCTATCATATACCAATGTTGTAGGAAAATTGGGTTCTAGAACATGCTAAGCTCAAGGCAAGAGTTGAGGTACTTGAGAAGAACAAAAGGTATATATATATGTTATAATTTATATGCAGACATATATATATGTAATACCATATATATTATCCTCTAGTGCATAATTTCAAATCAAGATCGCTGAACAATTTGTGTGCTAATCAAATCGCCAGTAAAATGTATATTTACAAGAGTACCCAAGTCAACTAAACTTTGGGTTGCACATACAAACTTCTAATGTGTTCAACTTCTTTCCTTAACTTAAGAGGGAATGCATGTGTATCATGACTTCGTTATTGCTCATAATTTATGACATTACGGTTATCGAGGAACTTGCGATTTGTGTCTTGGATCCTCATAAAGTTCATTTCTGTTAGTCAATTTGATCATATAAACTATGGCATGGTATCTCAAGGTAGGGAAGGTGACACCGGTTTTTACCTTAGCATAACAAGCACGATTTTCTTATAGAATGAGTAGTCAAAAAATATGAAAATGTGCAGGAATTTTATGGGGGAAGATCTTGATTCGTTGAGCTTGAAGGAGCTTCAAAGCTTGGAGCATCAGCTCGATGCAGCTATCAAGAGCATTAGGTCAAGAAAGGTAAAAGGAGAACGTTGATACATACTTCTACATATGTATGTAAAGCTTTGGTTCGAAAAGTTGAGTTTGGCAAAGAATTGAAATTTCGAAATTTGTGATGTTTTTATTTAACCAGTGTCTAATGTGCGCAGAACCAAGCTATGTTCGAATCCATATCTGCGCTCCAGAAGAAGGTAAAGTTCCAACTTTTGTTTACATAGATAATATATATAACAACCAAAAAACATTGTTTTCATATCTATTTCATATTTGTGAGTACGACGTATTTAACTATATATGTTTGCAACAACTATCAAATCACAATTAGTTACATCTTAAATAAATTCATTTTGAGACATGATTCTACTCGTTTCATTTAAACATCAGGATAAGGCCTTGCAAGATCACAATAATTCGCTTCTCAAAAAGGTTAGTACAACTCTATTTTTTGAACTAAGTGGTTATATATATGAGTTTAAAATTGATAGAAAGTTGGGAAATGAAATAATTTACTTCAGTATGTCATCTCACCAAATTTTTTGTTAAAAGATTATGTTCAACAATATTTTATAAATATACCATAAAAGTATTAAAAATATGTCTGAATTTATTACACAGAATTTTCTACAAATTTTTGTAATGCTATTACATAAACCAAAAAAATAATAGCAAAAAAAAGGGTACTAATACATTAATGAAGAGCAATATATATATATATATATATTATATATATGTATTTTACAAATAATGTTTTCATTATATTAAAATAGGCATAATATCTGAGTGGATAATTTAAATAGATGTAAAATAAATTTTTAGAAATGGTTATTAGTTTTTTAGCATTAGAAATGGTCATTATCTAACCCCAAAACATGTTCGTTATTAATCATCTATTAATAATCCTTCTAAGAAAAATCAGTGTTGAGATCATGCAGCTATCTAGACGTAAACTAGTTATACATATATCAAAAAAATTGCTTAGATCGATTAATTGACCTTAGTTTTTGATTTTTTTTGTATATACATGAAGTTGACATAATTTTTCGTAAACTTGAAGAGGTTATTTTTTTCTAATATTTATATAAATATTTTTGACAACTCAGATATTTTATTTATACAATTTTTGCAACTGTAGATTTTCATTTTTTGATATGGGCAACAACTGTAGATTTAGGACTAGTATTACTATCTAATGGCAAAATAATGAATTAATGATGATAGATTAAGGAGAGGGAGAAGAAAACGGGTCAACAAGAAGGACAATTAGTCCAATGCTCCAACTCTTCTTCAGTTCTTCTGCCCCAATACTGCGTAACCTCCTCCAGGTCTCGTTTCTTTCTCTCAGACTCTCAATACTAGGCCAAATTAGATTTAGCTAGAGGTTGATTAATTGTGCCATCTGCATATAATTCAAATTTGTATATGTGTGAAACTTATATCTATGAATGATTCTGATTAATTTATATTTAAATGAGCAGAGATGGCTTTGTTGAGAGAGTTGGGGGAGGGAACGGCGGTGCATCGTCGTTGACGGAACCAAACTCTCTTCTTCCGGCTTGGATGATACGTCCTACCACTACGAATGAGTAGAACTATCTCACTCTATATAATATACATGATAATATAATTAATGTTTACTATTTCCATAACATATATCAGCATTTTTTTGGTGATTTATACTCATTATGAATACTGATATATGTTTTAGCTAGTCATGTTTTATATGTATTGATGGAATTCCAATGTCAAGACGTACGTTCGTAAGCTATCATTAAGAACAAAGATGCATACATTTGGTAATGATTTCTCATGAATAATGTAACTTTTCTTTTTTTTAACTATGGTGAACGCAATATATCAATATATCAATATATCAATATATCAACTTATGACTGATATTCAAAATTGCTCAAGTTTAGTCTTCTTGTAAATGTGCTCATTATGTTGCGCTTTAAGTTGTCGCAGCAAGGTACCGCATGACACAAATGATTATTTAATTTTTGAAAAATGGAAAAAGCTTGTGCAAATACGATAAGTATTCAAAATATCCAAAAGCTATTTTATATTATTTTATAAAAAAATGAATATGGTATATGCATGTGTGTTAAAAATGTATAAAAAATTCAGTGTAAGAAAATAAAGTATGAGATTCTGTGATGGTATATATGTTCCAAAATATATTAAATATTTAACAACAAAATGAATTTTACAATTAACAAAAAAAATCAATTTTACATGTTATATGGTATAGAACATATTTATAATTATATAAATCATATAATATAGGGATAATAATATATCATGTTAAAGAGTTTTGAAACAAAAAAAACATGTTATAGAGGCGAATATCAGTTATTTCGGCACATGTTATTGAATGAGATTGACACAAAAGGTTGTTCTGCCGAGAGGTATTCTGTGGGCTCGATATCGTGACCCGATTGATCAAGAAACTCTTGACGGTTTAACCGAGAATAGGAAATCCAAATCACATAGCTTTAAAGACATAGAGAAATTGTATTACCATCCAAAATGTCAATGTGCAAAATTGTTCTTTTACCATTCAAAAGCCAAACACAAGGAATACAAAGCTTTTACGTTTACAATTCAGGGATGTCCTATCACAATAAACGTACAATTACACTTCTACTCAGTTTGTTCCTACCCTTAAAAGACTCTTAAACACATATTCACGACTTCAATAATATTGTATGGAGGAGAAGACACTGTTGACTCTTTCAACATATGGTTCATTGACTAAGAGGAAAAACAAGAAATACGTAAGTCTTTTTTTATTTCTAATAAACATGTGAATTTTCATTAAATGAAAAGGTTTGTAGAAGCTACAATAGTCTTCTCAACCCTTTTTCTACGCTCAATAGTTACGAACAAATCAACATTATACAGACACACACACCCACTCTCACATTTAATCTCAAGTTCTAGCAGAATGGACTTTCTTCTTGTTTGATAATCCATCTTTTACGTTTACAATTCAGGAATGTCTAATGACCAATAACCACACAACAACAATGTACTCAATTTAAAAGTCTCCGTTGGCTTTTCAAATTCGATCTGGTCCATTGAGTCATTGACTCAGAGAAAGAACTAAAAAGTTTAAAGTCTTCTTAAAACATTTCTTCGACGTTCTGTGACAACGAACATATCAACATTACTCCCTTTATATATACACATATACCTAGATTTAATCTCTACATCTTTGATTCACCATAATGGGTTCTCTTTCTTGTTTAATAATCTATCTTGTTCTTGTTCTGCAACTACAAACATTTTTTGTTTTTTCTCAAAACATCAGAAACGGCTCTGTTCCTGTTGGAGAATCTCTCACTGCTTCAGAGTCCCAACAAATCTCCAGTTCATGGCGTTCACCTTCAGGTGACTTTGCTTTCGGGTTCCGCAAGATCCAACCAAACGATGGTTTCACTCTCTCCATTTGGTTCGACAAGATTTCTGACAAGACCATCGTGTGGCACGCACAAGCCATCAACACACCCACTGGCCTTGTCCCTGATGGTTCGAAAGTTACATTAACCGCAGATGGCGGTCTGGTTATCACTGACCCTCGAGGTCAGGAGCTGTGGAGATCGTTGAGAGGTGGCTCTGTTTCTCGAGGGCGCCTAACTGACGAGGGAAACTTCGTTCTGTTCAGGGATGGGTCAGAAGATTCTGACGTGGTTTTGTGGTCGACGTTTGAAAATCCCACCGACACTTTGTTACCTAATCAGGTAATTAAGTAGGTCTTTATTATGAGATGAATAACATTTTATGTTTTCTGCTTTTGAATTTAAAAACTACGACTACCATATGATCATATACGGGATTGATTTTATATTATAAATTATATATTTTTAAATTTATGTTATGTGATTTTGTGGACGAATATGAATACAAAAATATATAAGTGAAATGTAATAAAATATATCACCCATGTAATTGTTGGAGGTTTCATATACCATTTTGTGAGAATGTAATTATAAAACTTATTACATAATTTAAATGCAACACAAAATTGATCAAAATAAAAATATAATTGATATTTCAATAAAAAAAATTAAAATAAAATTTATGAATTAAATGATTAAAAAATCTTTGGGAGATCTATTGCAAAAATATAGGAAATAAAAAATAAAAAGGAAAAAGCCTCAATTATGATTGTTTGTTTGTTTGTCAAAAACAAAAAAGGAAAATCCTAATGTCATAAAATACTCTTGATTTGTTTTATGTTAGATTTAGAATGATTTTAATTGATTTGCTGTCGTAAATTATGTTACGGATGATATTGATATTGATGCAGAATATAGAAGTTGGAAGTAATCTGTCATCTCGTAGGACAGAGACAAGCTTCAAGAAAGGAAGATTCAGCTTACGTCTAGGTGACGACGGAAATCTTCAGCTTCTCACTCTCAACGCCGAGACTGTCTCAGAATTAGACAAATACTTTCACTACTACGAAAGTAACACGAACGATCCAAACAACCCCGGGATTCGATTAGTTTTCAACCAATCAGGGTACATGTATGTTCTTCAAAGGAACAGTTCAAGATTCGTTGTCAAAGAGAGAGATCCGGAGTTTTCTAGCGACTTCTATCGCCGTGCCGTGCTACATTTCGACGGTGTTTTCGCTGAGTACTATCATCCCAAAGGGGGGCAAGAGAATAGTGGGTGGGTATTTGCTTGGGCTGTGCCCGATAATATCTGTAGGCACGATGATGCACTTGGGAATACGGCTTGTGGGTATAATAATATTTGTAGTTTAGGAAACAAGCAGAGGCCAAAATGTGAATGTCCTGAGAGGTTTGTGTTGAAGGATCCGAGCAATGAGTATGGTGATTGCTTGCCAGATTTTGAGATGCACACGTGTAGACCAGAGAACAACAAAACCGCAAACTCAGATGTAAATCTTTATGAGTTCATTACTTTAGAGAAAACGAATTGGCCGTTTGGGGATTATGAGAGTTACGCCAGCTATGATGAAGAAAGATGTAAAGCTGCTTGTCTTAACGACTGTTTATGTGCTGCGGTTGTTTTTGGAACAAATCGTGATCTAAAATGTTGGAAGAAGAAGTTTCCGTTGTCTCACGGTGAAAGAGCTCCGCGTGGTGATAGCGATACATTCATTAAGGTTCGAAACCGCGCCATCGCGGATGGTCCAATTACCGGAAAGAGAACGAAAAAACTTGATCGGTTAATCATTGCATGTTCTGTTCTTCTTGGAACTTCAGCTTTTGCGATTTTCATACTTCTTGCTCTGTACAGAAAGAATAAGGCGAGTAAGGAGATGAAGAAGAATCAAGCGAGAGATATCGGTACGGCTATAGCTACAACTACTGCAAATGAGTTGAATATGAGAGTCTTTACATATGGAGAGCTTGCGGCGGCTACAGGAGATTTCACGGAAGAGCTTGGAAGAGGAGCCTTTGGTATAGTTTACAAAGGATTTATAAAAGTTGCCGGTGATTCTCAAGTAACTGTGGCTGTGAAAAAACTAGATCGTCTTGATCAAGATAACGAAAAAGAGTTCAAGAATGAGGTTAAAGTGATAGGTCGGATTCACCACAAGAACCTAGTTAGGCTCATTGGCTTCTGCAACGAAGGACAGAGCCAGATGACCGTCTACGAGTTTTTACCACAAGGGACGCTAGCCAATTTTCTCTTCAGGCGTCCGAGAACGAGCTGGGAAGATAGAAGGAATATTGCGGTGGGCATTGCCCGTGGAATCTTGTATCTACACGAAGAGTGTAGCGAGCAGATCATACACTGCGACTTAAAACCGCAGAACATACTTCTAGATGAGTATTACAGTCCTCGGATCTCAGATTTTGGTCTAGCTAAGCTTTTGATGATGAACCAAACTTATACGCTCACGAACATCCGTGGAACAAAAGGGTATGTGGCACCGGAATGGTTCAGGAACAGTCCCATTACATCCAAAGTAGATGTTTATAGCTATGGAGTAATGCTTTTAGAAATCGTGTGCTGCAAGAAAGCCGTCGATCTTGAGGATAACGTGATTCTCATCGATTGGGCTTACGATTGTTTCCGACATGGAAGGCTGGAAGATCTGACCGAGGACGATTCAGAGGCAATGGATGACATGGAGACGGTGGAGAGATATGTGAAAATAGCGATATGGTGTATACAAGGAGAGCTTAGGATGAGACCTAACATGAGAAATGTTACACAGATGCTTGAAGGTGTGACTCAAGTTCATGATCCTCCAAATCCGTCTCCTTATATCACTTTCACTTGTGCTGATGATTCTATGTCTAGTGGTTCAGTGTCACTTGTTTGATAAGTTAATAGTTTTTTATCGAATAAATTTCAACAAGTTGATATTACGTAAAACAATCAACATTTTTTTTTTGGTGAGTTCAATCAACATTTTGTTATTATGTTCATACATACTCAGCAGCAAGACATGAAACTAATTGCTACTATTATAAAAAAATTAAAGAAATTGAATAGGTATGATTGCATGAATTATATAAGTAAATGTCCTGGGAAGAGATCGGTTATGTTGGAAGAAGTTTCTATTGTCTTGCGGCATTAGAGCTCTAAATGGTGACAGCAATATTAATACGTACATTCATCAAGGTTTTAAAACGTGTTCCAGTTAGTGGCAGATCTAGAACCATATTCGGGTACTCTTAAATTTAAGATATTCGATTCATGTTCATCTATATTTCTAAGGTTTTGAAGTTCTATGCTTTTCTCCATATTAAACTTTAGACTCTAGACATCCACTATCAATTAGTCAAAAAAAATATATCAGAATTTCACATGAACTTAACAGTAACAAACACACAAATTAATTTAATTTCCAGTTATACTTTGAAAATTACATTGTAAAAGAATAATTAGAGTTCAAATGCTAAAAACAATTTAGAATATCTAGACTTCACCGATTAGACTTCGTGATTTTTCATATTCGGTC
Source organism: Arabidopsis lyrata subsp. lyrata (assembly GCF_000004255.2). NCBI lineage: Eukaryota > Viridiplantae > Streptophyta > Magnoliopsida > Brassicales > Brassicaceae > Arabidopsis > Arabidopsis lyrata. Next base: position 19,781,187 of record NW_003302548.1, on the reverse strand, counting down.
CGGACTATAATAACTATTTGAAGGTACTATTTGCTGAGGCCTATAGTGAGATTTTTTTTTTCACATTAGCTTGGCCCAGATAGAGCTGAATAATTCACTGTTCTTAGAAAAGAAATTCCTAATTCTCCAAAATTCATACATTTTTTTCCAGAAAATCAATAAATACAATATTTTTAAGCAAAATAAACAATGCTCATTATAAAGTTGGTTACTTTAAGCCTATAAAGTGGATGTTTTAAGATATATATAATGATTTCACACGGTAGATAACTTGTATTAGCACGTTTTTAATATACGCTTTTGGCAGTTTTATTGGTTTAACAATTAATCAATATTATCTAAGAACATATATTTAGTGTCCGTGTGATGATTACTCATATTAGTTTCACTTTGTTTTTATTATTATTATTTTTTTTTTTGAATAAAATGTAAAATTTATTCGAAAAAACGTTTTTACATCAAGTGCAACGTTTGGTTAAAAGGTTTGTATACAACTCATAAGACTACTCCTTATCTTGAAGCAAACCAAGCTTCTATATATTCATCGTATCTTCTATCTCCTTGTTCCTGTATCGAAGAGATCCTATTCCGAACCTGTTTGTCGAGGTTACGAAACAGTTGCGCTGGCGGTAATGGAATAAATAACGAGCTGAAATGCGTATCTCGTTAGGAAAAGACATTCAGTCCCCAATGACTCGTCTGTGAGGATTTTGAGAATATCTCCCCATCTTGTTTCACTTTAACAAAAGAAGAAAAGAATCATATTAGTTTTAGCACTCGTAAGTATTGCTATTTGTTAATATGCAAAATCCAAAAAGTTCAACGTTAGTCAATGTTCAGAAGGCAAGAATACATGGAAGACGGTTATAGATTGTAGTTTCAATATCTTTTATTTTTTTTGAATAACCGTGGGTCTCCCAAAGGTTTCCTAGGTCCAAAGACTAATCTCACGAGGCTGGCAATTTCCCTATATGTAAACCTGCCAATAGTCGTGCTTCGTTTCCTGGTGGCGGAAGTCACAGCTGTGACTCTTTTACCAGCGGTCTCCTTGTGTCTGTAGTTTCAATATCGAACACGTTGAATTCATGAGTTATAAATATTAAATATAACGATGAATAAAAATGAGTAATTTTGTTTGCGCGTACCTTTTTCTTGGAGGGAGTGTGGGAGCAGAAAAGTAGCCAACCATCGTTGACCTCTAACTCACATGATTCGAGTTTTTTTTTTTTTTTTTTGTGACAATATTTCTTGATTTATTGAAAGTCATATCATTTTTTTTATATTAATAATAATAACGAAGAGTCGCAGATTATAACAAAATGAAGTTACTTGCGTTTTTTTTTGGGTGCGAAGTTACTTACGTTGTTTGCAAAAAAATAAATATTCTTTCATGGATGAAGATTTTTTTTTATATTAACAGGAATGATTCCGTTTCAAAATAAACTTATTAATATTAGTTTTTTTTTTGGCGATGGTTTACATATCAAGATTATTATTACTCTAATTACATAAAATATTAATTAATTGTATTTTAAATAAAGAAATCAAGTTGGGTAGTGGCTGCAAAATAATTTAGAGAAATTGTTAAAAATGCCCATTTTCCAATACCCCTTTTCAAAAATGCCCCCTTTAAGAGTCCATTTTTAAGTTTGCCCTCTTTTAATTTTTAATAACTATTTTACCCTTATTTGAAACAAAATTATGTCCACAAAATACAAAATATTTTTTGGCGGGAAAAGTGATCCCACAATTTTCCCGCCAAAACACTTGTAAAAACCTTTAAAAAACCTTGTAAAATTTTCCCGTAAAAATTTTTCCCGCCAAAAAATTTTTCCGCCAAAAAAATTTTTTTTGCGTGAAAAGTGATTCCGCAATTTTGTTTGCGAAATTTTTTTGGCGGGAAAATTTTTGGCGGGAAAAATTTACAAGGTATTTTAAAGGTTTTTTACAAGGTATTTACAAGTGTTTTGTAAGGTTTTACAATGTATTTTAAAAGGTTTTACAATGTACTTTTAAGGTTTTATAAGGTATTTATAACTTGTAAAACCTTATAAAAAACTTGTAAAACCTTATAACTTGTAAAAACCTTATAAAATAGCTTGTAAAATCTTATAATATCTTATAAATACCTTGTAAATACGTTGTAAAACCTTTTAAAATACATTGTAAAACCTTATAAATACCTTGTAAAAAACCTTTAAAATACCTTGTAAATTTTTGGCGGGAAAATTTTTCCCGCCAAAAAAATTGCGGAATCACTTTTCCCGCAAAAAAAATTTTTTGGCGGGAAAATTTTTTGGCGGGAAAAAATTTTACGGGAAAATTTTACAAGGTATTTTAAAGGTTTTACAAATTTTTACAAGTGTTTTGGCGGGAAAAATTGGGGGATCACTTTTCCCGCCAAAAAATATTTTGTATTTTGTGGACTTAATTTTGTTATATTTCCTTATATATTTATGATATCTTTTATTAAAAGAAGGGTAATTTAGTCATTTTGTACATAAAAGGGGTATTTTTAAAAATGGACATCCAAAGGGGGCATTTTTGAAAAGGGGTATTAAAAAAGGGGCATTTTTGTGAGTCTCCCAATAATTTATTAGGTAAATTTAAATGAATACACATAATTGCCGTAAAAAAAAATGAATACACATAATTGTATACTACTCCCTCCGTTTCGTTTTACTTGTCGTTTTAGAGTTCAAAATTTTGTTTCATAATAATTGTCGTTTTAGGTTTTCGATGCAAATGTTTGGTGAAAATTCCAGTTTTATCCCTACTGTTTTAATGATTCGGCCAATGGATTTTTTTATAAAATATATTAATAAAAAGTAAAACTGAAATTTAATGTTTTTCTTAATTTGTGTGAGAAAACCTTAAACGACAATTAAAACGAAACGGAATGAGTATTAACTAGATTTTAACCCGCGGTACACCGCGGGGCTATACTTTAAACAAAAGTTTGAAAATTATCTATAGATATAACCTATTGTTTTGTTTGGTTAAATATACTTACATATGTATATATTATATATATTACCCCGCGATACTTCGGGTCGATTTTTTATAACAATAATTTTTAAATTTTAAGTTGTATTTTTTTGTTAATATTATTTATTTTATTTAGTGTTTAAGATTATATAACTGTATTTGATTGTTAATCCTAGGATTTCACCCGTAGTATACTGTTCCGTATTAATATCGACCCAAACCCGTCCCACCATATAACCCGTCCCATGAAATTAAACATCATTTTGTTATATTTCTTTTTAATAATATTTTTATTTAAAAACATATACAATTCGAGTCAATTTATAAGTTTGCTTTAAAAAACACATAGTTGTAATGTTTTTATTATAATAAAGTAATATTATATAGATGTTGCTTACTATAGTTATAATCAAAACCAACTAAAAATCTAAGTTTAGTGTTGATTATGAATCATAGTTACGACCAAAAAAAAATTTAATCAAATACAATTAGTGTAAATTAACTAATTAAGAAAACAAACAGAAATATAACAAAACTTGCTTTAAAATCGTTAACAAAAAAAGGAAACATCATATTTAAGCAAGATCTTTGGAGCCAGAATCTTTTTTTCATATCTTTTATTTAATTTTCCAAATCTTAAGAATTAAATCCAGTGGCATTCCATTGTAAATAGTAGTGAAAGCCAGGATTTATTTCATAATTGTATTCAAAAATGTATATATAGATTATATATATATAAACTACGGATTAAATAGCTCGTCTTAGAATCGAGACTAATCAAATAGTGCTGCTACGACTCTTGAATGGTGTGATGCATATACTAGTACGAGTGAAAGTTAGTGCCGTAGTCAAATATATGTGAAAAATTTATAAAGATTACGTATTCACGTGAATCCATCAGAACATGAAAATAATCGTAGTAGGACTATTATAATACGGAATGGGAGTTTCACTTTATAGGGAATATTGCAGTCTAGCAGACGAATATATCAATATACTTTGTTTTTTCAACACTTTAATTATTGATCTAAATTTGACATAACACTTTTTAAAGTAAATTTGCATTTTGAATTTAAAGCAATGATTTTAAAAGTTAACAATCAAAGTGTGCCTAAGTTATGGATATCTCAATTTGGAGATTATGTAGGTCAAGTGTTGTTAGCTTGGTCGTAAATTACTAGATTTTCTCAATTCGAATCTGTTTTGGAGATCAAAATTGCTCTGTTCGAAATTGCATGGTTGAATTTTTTAAGTGGTACCAAAAAATTTGCACCAACAACAGAAAAAAAAAGTGGTACCAAAAGTAGTACCACTTATATATATCACTCTTTATTATAATTGTTTTGTTATTGCTTTCTCGCTTTCCAATGTATCATCAATAAAATTCGCAAAACATTAGTTGGTAGGCGTCCGTCCAAATAACAATAGGTAATAGTTTAATTTTGTGCATCTAACAAAATTTGATTTTCTTTTTCTGTTAACCGCTCTTCTGCAGACACAATTGACAATTTTGTTAATGGAAAATAAATTTTGATCACGGGCGGATTAATCTGCATCATCCGCTATCATATATAATTAAATGTGTCAGATAAATTATAAAATTTTCATTTAGTTTATGACTCTTTATATATATATATATATATATATATATATATATATATGACTTATAATGAGACTCTAAATGTGTAACAGGCTTATCAATTCCATTAGTAGCATGTCATATAAATAAAAAAATTCTGTGTATTTTCGTAAGAAATATTTTTTCATGTTTTTTTTTTCCGGATTTGTAAACAAAATCCGTGTAATTATGCGAAAATATTGATTTATTATTAGTTTCTTACAACAGCACATTATTTCGACCACGTGATGATACACCAATCTATCACAGGTTATTAAAGGAAAAACCAACGTAAGATTGGTTTTAGTCTGACTCGTTAGACAAAGACTCCAACCATATTGTCATCTTCGTTCCAAGAACCAATGAAGTCCATTGCATCAGCTACATTGACCTCTGGCGAATCTTCAATAACTCCGGCGCCGGCACCGCCGTAGCTTAAAATACCCTTTAACTCTTCCATAATCCCAAAATTATCGACTGTCGTATACATATCGGAGATCTCTTCATTGCTAAAGAATTCGTTGAAGTCATCGGTGAAAGAACAGTTGTCGGAGAAGCCGGAAAATGTCGACGTAGTGTTGATCAAAACTGATGTTGCAGCCATTTTGTTGAGCAATGTGGAAGTCGGAGAATCAACGTCGCCGGAGTTTTGTGAATCTTCGGCGACCGCAGAGTTTCCACTGATGATCCCGGTTAGTAGATCCCGGTTTAATTCCACCGCGTATTTGCTTGCGACGCGGTTAAGAAGCCTAGCGGAACCGGATGAATAAACCGGTTTATTGGTTTTTGGTTCCAGACCAGTTTTACCGGTTGAATTGATCGGTTTGTGAGTAATTGGATCGAGGCCTTTTTGTTTTAGACGCTTCTTGAGATTTGTGTTCCAATAGTTTTTTATTTCGTTGTCAGTTCGTCCCGCCAAACTAGTGGCGATCGCGGCCCACCTTCAATAATCAAACGCAACCATACACATAAATAATAACAAAATTATAGTATATTCTTTTTTGGGGCAAAATTATACTAGTATATTCTCTGTTTGGAATTTGAGATGAAAAGTAAAGTTTTTTCATGCAACATTACACATATAGTAATGATTATCTAATCCAAAATTGAAGCTTACTTGTTACCCTTAAGAGCATGAAGCTTGATGATAGTGTCGTCTTCTTCAGGACTAAACTCTCCCCTCTTAATGTCGGGTCTTAAGTAATTAGCCCATCTCAATCTGCAACTCTTTCCACATCTCTTCAATCCTATATACATTTACACAAATCATATTAATAAATAATATAAAATATACTCCTTTTATTCCTAGTTATTTGATGTTTTGAGTTTTTTACTTGTTCTACCAAGTTCGTAAAAACATCATTATTACTTTTGTTTGTGACCAATAATGGAAAGAGAGAAGTAAAAGTAATATTATTAAACTAACAAAATAATAATTAAAAAATATAAATTTTTTTTTTTTAATATGTGTGTAAAACTTAAAACATCATTGTTTTAGGAACAGAGGTAGTTTATAACTTTCTTTTAAAAAATTGCTAATAATTCAACCATATGATAAAATAAAATAAAATAAAAGTACCAGCTTTTTCAGGGAGAGTACGCCATCCACCTTCACCATGTAGTTGAAGATAAGCAATAAGCTTTTGGTCTTCCTCAGGAGTCCAAGCTCCTTTCTTTATTCCTTCTTCTTTGCAACATGGTGTCCTCACCATCTCTCTATGCTCTTCTTCTTGATTTTGTTTTAGTTTAAATACCTAATTAGTACGTAAAATCCTAGCTAGAGGTAACAAAAGGATCATTAAGGCTCCATGTTTCCAAAAGAAAGACTCTTTAATCCTTTGTTTTAAAATAAAATTAACAAGAAAAAAAAAACTATGCCTTAAGAGAATTGAATAGAGCGTCTGATCAAAACCAGAAGACACTTGAAGACTGTACTCACTGAGACACTCTTTTGACGATGAACACGTGAACGTGTTATCATTATATATCGAGTTTAGAAACGAAAACTATCAATGCTTGTTTTTAGTTCTGTCTCACACAGATTACAGATGTGCTCTTATATAGCAAAATTACGAGAAAGGGATAGAGAGGGAGAGAGAGAAAAAAAAAGGACACATGTACAGATAAATGATTAATAATTATTTGCAGTCAAAAGAAATGATCAATACTCTCACTCTTCTTAATAGTTTGATGTTTTAGAGTTTTTACACATATTAAAAATTTAATCATTGTTTAATCACTTGAACATTAATTTTAATATTACATATTTTAAAATAATTATCAATCAATAGTAATTTAAGAAAGTTAATTATTTTCAATCATTACGCCTTGAAATTTACGATTTATTATTATAAATTAATAAAAAAAAAAGTTAAAAAATCAATTTTCGTGGAACAAATAACAAATGCTAGAACATCAATTTTCTAGAAAATGAGTAAATACTATATATTTGATGGATGAATGGTTGAGACTTGAGATTACACGTTCTTTAAATCTTTTATACACAGGCCACTAAGTCACTGTGGTGCAATGCTACGTGTAATGTTATCATTGGACCAGTCAAGCATCTGTCAGAATTCACGGTCACACGGAAATGCTTACTGATGAGTGATGACACTGTTCAGATGCTCTTGTCCGTTTTAGTTGTTTCTTGTGAGATCAAGGAACATTGTGATTTTGGGTAAGAGATTGTATTGATCTAGGAGATATGGTCGTCAAGAAAAGAGATCAGCCACAATAATAATTGATTCATTCAAGGGTCCCTTCATTCAATCAATAATTAAGGATAATATCATTAAACTATTGCTATTTTATTCTTTCAAAATGTATTGGTTTTAATACTAGTGATTAGTGAAGGTTGAACTATGAGTCTATGACTATGACATTATATATTAAAATTTATCAGATATTTTATAGCATATCTGGAGGATTTGAATTCATAAAACACAACCTTTTTTCATTTTAGTGTATGACTATGATCATTGATAGACTACTTAACAAAAAGAAAACAAGTATTAAACAAGGCAGAAAGAAGGGGTAACCAAATTGAGATGCGAGCAAATATATAGTTCTTGGGCCTAGGAAGCCTTTGGGAGACCCGCGGTTATTCAAAAAAAAAAAATATATATATATATATAGTAATGAAAATTGCATATCACTTTATCTTGATTTAATATTTATTTAGCACAAAAAAAAAACTGACAGCGGCCCAATGACATTTATAAGTCTACCAAAAACCTGTATCACTTCTTTCGGGATCGAGTCTCTTCTACTATGATGAAATTACTTGCACTAATGGACCGGTCCGTTGTGGTTGTAGACGAAAAAAAATAAAAATAATTGATTTTGTACGATCCAAATGCTTGTCCTAATTTTTTTTGTGGAATAAGAACATTTATATAGGGACATGACATAAAAAGATACACACACTCAGAAAACTAACATGAAAATATTTTTAGTTGTGTCTAAATATTCTTTTTAATTCTAAATTTCACTAGTAAAAAGACAAGATTTGATCACAAATAATTACATAACTAGATTTTAACCCGCGGTACACCGGAACATGATTTAATTTTAAAGTTAGTATAAAAATATTTTGTAAATTGTATCTCCTTATAACATATTTATTTATATTATAGTTTACAATTATTATTAAGTAACGGTATACCACGAATCCACGAGATAATTATTAATAAACTGAGGATTTAACCCGTATTAAAGCGGTATATAAATATTGATTCAAATCGTCCGCCATATAAATCATTTCCGAAATATAACTCGTTCTGTAATTTCTTAACTTGTCCCGTAATTTGTTTTTATTTTAAAATTTAATGATTATTTATCATATATAAAAGTTTACAAATCATATCATCTTCTAAGACCACGAGACATTATACCACAAGACCATTTTTGGTTTTATACAATCTTTTCTAAATGAGACTGATTTAATATGTCTAATATTTGTGGTATTAAAAAATAAGGATTTAATCCGTATTAAAGCGGCGGATTAATGATATTTTAATCTTTTTATTATTGTTGATTCAAAAACCCGTCCCGCCAAACCCGTCCCGCCAAAAAACTCATTTATTTTCTGAATCATTGTATAAATATTTTAATCGATGTAGAACGTTGAACACACATTTTTGTCAATAGGATAATATATGTCCATTTTTTTAATTTCGAATCACAGTATATGCAGGAAAAAAAATTGATTTTTTTTTACTTTATGTATTATATGATGATTCAAAACAGTTAAAAACAAATCAAACAAAAATGATAGGAGAATCATAATTATAAATCTTAATCAGATCTTCTCAATATCTAAATTATTAAATATGAAATATCCGGTGTATGAGTTGGGTTAAATATAACCCTACCCAACAAATTTATTTGTGAAAATTTTTTTGAAACGGGTCGAATATCCAAATAATCCGGAAGCATTTTTACCCACCCGTCACCAAAATGACTGCAAAAATACTAGTATAGATTATATCATGATACAAAAATCTATTCATATTTTCTTCGTTAATACAAAAATACATTCTTTTGTTAAAAAAATTAGCTATTTTTGTGATACAAAAATCTTGTCGGGATGTTATTTTTATATGGGATGAGATTTTGAAAATAAAAACAGGACGATATGAAACACATAAGTTTTTTCTCACCTTTAGTAATAAATTTACATCCTTTTTTCGGTCAACAAAAGTATTCATCCTTAATTATATCAAACTATATGTGTAGAATCGTGAAAGTAAAAGTTAAAAAGGGTCTAAAAAATCTTGCGTGTAAATTAATGTATTCCCTTTGTATAAGAAAGATTGATTTTCTGAGTTTTTCATCAAAATTAAGAAAATATGTATTTTATCTTTTAAAAAATTAATCTCAAATTGTTTTTACTTTATTTACTCTAATTAATTGATCTTGAAAACAAAAATACATTAAATATATTACAGAAAATTAATTTTTTGTAAAAAAAATAAAATCTAAGAAAATTATTTTTTCTGATACAGAGGGAGTATATGTCTTCAAATAAAATCTATGAAAATCCAAAATTGGATTTGAGTTTTTCTTTTTTTCTTGGAATCAATTTTGGATTTGAGTTTTTTTAATGAAAAAATAAGTTATTGCATGAATGTAAACTACGAGGACCTGACGTGAAGATTCATGTGGTACGTGTTGGATTGTTTCTGATTCCCGATGCAACAAGATAAATCAACCCACTGCAAAGCACAAGACTGTAAAATTGAGCAGTTGGAAACGTAATATTGTTGTCGTAGATAAGCTCTGACAAGATATACTGAATATTTAGAGTTCTTAGGAAATTGATAAAACCAACACAAAAAAATCACAACTTGTTAATATAATATTCCCTCAGTTTCTAGTTATCTGATGTTTTGAGTTTTTTACTTATTCTACCAAGATTGATGAACATCATCATTATTTTTGTTTGTGACAAATAGAGAAAAGTGAGAAATAAAACTAATATTATTAAACTAACAAAATAATAATAATAAAAATGTAAAAGTTACTTTTTCTTAAATTGTATGTAAAACTCAAAACATCATTCTTTGAGAAACAGAGAAAGTACTATTAACAAATGATCAAAATTTACTGGCAAAAACTGTTCGCATGTGATATTATTGATTTTAACTAGGATCGGATCCGCGGTCCACCGCGGGAGAATATTGGTTTACATACGTTGATTTTAATAGTGCGTGTTTTAAGTTGAGCGAATCGGGTAGTGTACTTATAAATATATATAATAAAGAATTGTAGAGAAAATGTTAAATTGTTTATAATTACACCGATCATATTAATTATGATTAAAAATAGAATTTTATGTTTTAGAATTCTAAAATTAGATGATTCATAGGAATTAGAGCAGTAAAAATAAGTCAAAAACCGTGGGTCGAGCCCAAATCATCTCACTATGGGGCATCTTTGTGAAAATATATTAAACCCGTAAATAAACGGGCCACACGGATTGATTCGCAGTGGATCATAGGTTTTAATCGGTTTTCGTCTGCGGGTTGGCGGATCAGCCCGCATGTTAGTATTTATTGATAAAAGTATAATTTATTCAACATTTGGTAATTTAAAAACTTTTAATAAATGAAATTATAATATTTATAAATATAATGAGATATAAAATTATTTCCTCTAATTTTTATTTATTTATTTATTTTAGTAGTATTTTAAATTTTTATTACTTTAAAATTATTTAAACAAAATCCACGGACAACCCCGCAAATCAGCATACATTCGCGGGACGGATTTGTGTTTCATATATGCTATCTGCGGATCGTGTGGACCAACTAACTATATGTCAAAATATATTTTGCCTATCACAAAACGGGCTTAACGGGACGAATCAACTCGCTTTGACAGCTCTAGTGGGAATATTATTTAGTCATACAACAAAATAGAGTTTGGACTTAGGAATAATAGAATCTATATCATATTTCTTAGATGAGAGATTGAAACTTTGAAAGGTGAAATATAACGATTAAAAGTTAATTATTATTTTTCATGATTCGCAATATTTAATAAATATTTATCATCTTGTTGAATAATTCTAAAAATCATATTCAAGAAATCTTTATAATTTTAAAATTAAACTTCTTTGGTAAGCTATCAGTATGAAAATACCATAATTTCGTTTAATTTAATTAAATTAAAATTAGTTACATGGATTTCATATCTATTTAATTTACACGACCAAAATAAAAATATCTATTTAATTTATAAAATATATGGGTTAGTTGTGATAAATTTTCTAGAAATCTTTTGAAGCAAGTAAGATATCTTTCAATTAATGCTAATTGGCTAAAATAAGCAAAATTAATGACAAAACGTTGATTGTTATGGAATTAGTTCCAAAAATATATGAACAAATATATTATACGTAATTAATGTATAGTATTGTTTGGAATATGCTTTTATAATTAGTTACCATAAATACAATCATATTTTATTTGATTTCAATAAATATTTTATTTTAGTTCGATTTTTCATTATTAAATATTAATTAGAAATCATATTCCAAAAAAAATTCAAAGATCCGATTTCAGAATTTTGGATCAATTTTCTGATTTTGACCCGACCCATTTGCATTTGTACTTCTCTTTTAATAGTATAGAGATTTAATAGTATAGAGATTTTTCATTATTAAATATTAATTAAAAATCATATTCCAAAAAAAATTCAAAGATCCGATTTCAGAATTTTGGGTCAATTTTCTGATTTTGACCCGACCCATTTGCATTTGTACTTCTCTTTTAATAGTATAGAGATTAATGAGATTTATAGTTTGTCCAAAAAAAAAAAAATTAATGAGATTTATAGTATAACACGTTAAACTATACTGTAACCTTCTAAGCATATTTTTCACACCAAAAAAAAAAGAAGAAGCTTTTTTGACGGAAATAAAAGTTTATTTGATAACATGGATCTTCATATAGATGATTTAATTCTTATTATTCTAATGGAAACTAATATCATTATTGTGGCCGCCATCAATCAATGTTTAACGGCAAACAAATGATGGCATCATGTTAAATTCTTCGTTTAATAAACACGACGAACCCCAAATTGTTCTATATATTCTTGAGAATGATCGTCGAGAAATTTGGTTTGATTTCCAAACTATTGTAAAGGCTATTCGAAAAAACAGAGGCAAAAGAATAAAGTTGGCAAAGAAGAAAAAATGATATATTAGCTCAAGGAGATGATTTATTTTATTGATACCGAGAACGAAAAGAAGGAGTGAAAAATATATATGAAGGATAGAAGAAGAAAATGCGTTAATTAGCTATTTATGTTTTATTTTCCAGTTTTCTTAATTATGTAATAAAAATATTATTTATAAAAATGTCATAACACTCTATTAGAAAACATACTCAAAAATAATGTTTATAAAACCAAAGAAGAGAAATTAAGTAATATTGGTTTTGTAGTCAGCGGCATATGGATCTTAGCTAGAGATTGAAATTTTGTAGACTTCAAATATTACTCTGAATTTGGATCTAGTACTTTGCGGCTATAAAGTATAAAAGCACAATGATCTACCACTTGTCGTATTCTTGAAGTAATTCTCACTCACTTTGGTGGGTTTTCTATTTTAAGAATAATCAATTAGAGCTTACATGATAATATATTGTTGAATCATTGGATGCATTATTGTGTCATATTCTGTAGTCTCTTGCATTAGTATAAAGTATAAACACGCCTATTGTCGTCGTATGACCCCCACATGGCCACATGGTTCCCTTTTCTCGTCTCTTCACACTCCACCACGATGTGCACAACTGCACATATGAGAATATATGACCCATTTTTTACAGCTTTTTTTCTTCTTCTTTTCATTCTAAATAGAAATATATTTTTTTAAAAATATTTTATATAGAGATATACGTAATATAATTAACATAATTAAATACTATTTTTTTACTTTTTCCGCTTACAATTATATATGTCTTGTTCTTTTTTGGAACCATTCTATACATGGACATTATTAATTCACGTCAGGTTTTGGCATTTGGATTTTTTTGGTTTGGTTCGAATTTGGGATTATATATATTTTCTGGAATTTGAGAAGGGGATTCGGTCCAGGTTTGATTTGGGTTTATCTTAAAAAGATATTAAAATAAGAATAATTACGTAACTTTAGTAAGTATTAAATATATTTATAGCATAATTAACTATATTTAGATATAATAAAATTGGTTTTATATAAGTTGAGGTTTTATTTGCGTTTGGTTAGGTTTATTTGATATAAAAATCTATGTACCGTCCAGGTTATCATAAAATTCTGTTCAGTTTTCATTGATGAATTTCTGCTCGTTTTTGTTTTTATGTCCACCGGCCATGATATTCACAATTACTTAGTTTTTGGGTCATTTTAATAGAGATTTGAATCGAAATCCAAATAAAGCTCAGAAAATTATAGAAAATCAGATATCTACTGTAATTTAAAATGGACCAAACAATGAAAATCCGTAGATGGAATTTGATCATCCTAAAGCCACATGGGAGTCTTTCATCACTCAGAAGGCCAAACCAGTAAACTACTACAGGAGAGTCTTTACTTTACATAAGGAGATTCGAAAAAATGACTCGTTTTCGTAGGCCATCCAGCAGATCAATCTTATAAAATTAGATATCATGGAAGATTTCCTTTACATATTTTATAAAAAGAAACTGTAGTTTTTATGAAAGAGGGACCTGTAAGAAATTCCATAATGAGAACACATGTATCAGCTTATTTCTCTAAAATCTCAATTATAGAATATACATATGCGATCCAAAAAATGTTAATATCTCCCCAAGAAAAAAAAAAACAGAGCGGAGGCTAGGCTTGAGCATCAAACCGGAACCAAAGAACCGAACTAACCACTAAGTATCCGAATATATCTTAGTCACATTTTCTACTGGATATTAGATAAAAACTTAACCGAACCGATATTTATGGGTACCCGAACATAACAAAAAATGTTTGGTCAATCTTCTATAAACCTATATCGATGTCCAATATATTTTGTCTCAACCCTTCATCCAATAGATTTTTGTTAATTTTTTGGATATATTGGCCTATTACATTTTTATCAAAAAAAAATCGGATATTTGGATGTTTCGGTTCGTTTTTGGGTATTTTGGGTAAAATAACTGGAACCAAACCGAAGAATAGAACGCCCATCCCTACCTCATCCAATAGATTTTTGCTTATTTGTGTCCAATATATATTAACCCATTACATTTAAAAAAAAAAATCGGATATTTGAGTTTTTCGTTTTTTTGTGTGGGTATTTTGTATAAATAACCGGAACCGAATCGATATCTATTAGAGTTCGGTTATTTATCGGTTTTCTTTTTAAATATTCGAACCGAACCGAACCGAGTTGAAAAAAATTTCGGTTATTTTATGCCGTGTTCAAAAAATTGCTAGGCGCTAGTTGGGGGTGAGGGTGGACCTACCGCCTAGCAAAAAAATCGGAAATTAAACGGGGATTAGTTTTAAGGCTATTTAATGTTTTAAAAACATATTAATCCAATAGAATTATGAAATTTATATAATATTGTTTTAAAAATTGCATTAAACACATGAAAACAAGATTTTAAGCTCAAATTTATGATTTTTATACAAATTTATGCTGCGGTTACCTTCCGATCAGCGCATAAGCGGCCGATTTTTAGAACAGTGATTTTATGGATTTTAAGAAACTGGAACCGAAAGAACCAAACTGAACGAGAACGAAGAACCGAACGTCCATGCTTAGTGGAGGTAGTTAAATGATATTTGGCAGCTAGCATGAAATGGTAAACAAATGAAGCGAAAAATTTGTAACGCATTTTTTTCTTAGTGTTTGGTGTATAATACTCGACTATGCAAAGCCACACTTTACAACAAATCATGTTTGGTCGTGAATCATGTGCTTTATAGTGGACCCCTCTAATTTGCACGCCCATGCATTTCATGTTATTGAGTATGTGGTATTTTGCCCAAAAAAAGAGTATGTGCTCAATCTAGTAAACAAACACAACGAAGAAGGTGAAGTTTTTGTGCTAAAAAGATATTCTAAAGAAGGAGAAAATAATGTTAAACAGAGTTGATTTCAAAAACAAAAAATGGTTTCTGATGAAGCCTTAAACCAAGCAATATAATTGAATGTATCAAACATGAGATCAATGTATAACAATTAACATGTCTCGAATCATAATATCTCTAACAAATCAAATGGACCTCAATGTTGTGTGCTATGTGGGGAGGCAGATATCACCTATTTTAGCATATCCCTGTATCCTCAATTTCGGACTCAATTGCTCGCAACTTACATGGTGACCGTATTGAGACCAGACTGGTTGGACACTTTGTATCGGGATTTTCGTTCGTCTAGCTTTTCAAACGACAATCTCTAAGACAGAGAATTATCGGACCGTTCCGTTCGTTGACCATTACGCACAAGCAAAAGTTGTACATCTAGTGGACTTTGTATTCTTTTAGTCAGGTACTGGGCTTCATAAATGGGCCCATGAATATTCCTATGTTATAAGTTTCATTGAAAAGAAAATTCCATAAATTAAATGGCATCCATGTCTCTAGCCAACGGTCCATTGGTTATGCCGTCTTTTTTTTTTTTTTTTTGACATCTTTGGATCGACAAGGCTCGATCCATACCCAATCCCTACTACGCGGGGTAACGCGACTTAGTGGAGTCGAACTCCGGTGGGGAAGGCGGAGTCAAGTGGACTTAACCACTTGACTAAAGGCACATCCTCGGTTATGCCATCTTTTTGACACACGAAAATTGAATTTATACATTGACAGATGAAAAATAAAATTGAATTTCATATAGCAGTGTTTATTTACTATGATAGCATTTTTTTTTTTTTTTGAAAAAGAACTATGATAGCATTTACTGCCCAATTATTACAATTCCAGAATAAAAATGTTATTTCCTTTTATTCCAATAATATTTAATGCATTCATGTGTTACACATTGTAACCCCCTTCCCCAATTCATGGCAATCTATTTCTTGTCTCCCATTTTTTTTTTCAAATTTCAAATCATTCTTCTCCCTCATAATAAATTCTTTCTCTCCCTTGTGAAAACATTTCTTGAAAAAGCCAAAACACACACTCACACAAAAAGACTATTTCTCGTGACAAAGAAACACAAAAAAACATAACAGCCATGGCTTCACAGTGGACAATACCAAAACTTGTCACTTGGAGAGTCAAAGATTGGGCTTCCTGTTTCTTGGCTTGCAAGATTCCTCTAGGTCTTCTTCTATTCACTTCTTCCTAATTTCATTATACTTTTTCAATCATTGTTTCAAATTGTTTAACCAATTATATATATGTATCAGACGTAGATGAAGATGGAGTTAATAACAATGGAAACACTACGAACAACAATAATCTAACGTTCAAGAGGATTAAGAGGAAGATAAAGAGTACTAAGAAGAAGAGATCAGAGAGGAAACTCAGTCTAAGCCCACCGGGTACACGTCATCATCATCTTCATCTAAGAAGCAGTAGCGTTTCTCCGACGACGTCGGCGTCTCAACACCGGCGCTTGAGCTGGCCTCAGCCACCTGTCTCAGAAGAATCTGGTTTCATTGTCTTCTGCTTCGATCGCGAAGATGGAGGATTTGATGTGGTTAAAGAGGGTAAACAAGAGAGGAAAGAGACCGAATTGTCGTCGGAAAAGTCACCGAGGACGGTGAATCGTAAGGTTCGTTGTCCAAAAATCAATATTGTTTTAAAAAGTTAAAAACATTACCACTAGGCTATTAGTCTAAGGTTTTGAATTTATTTGTTTCTAAGAACAGCTTGTATATGGAGGAGACCAAGGAGTAGGAGAAACAGAAAAGAATAAGTCGCCGGAGAATAAAGGAACAGAACAAGATCAGAACAATAACACTTCATGTCAAGAAACTAAAGATGTCTCTTGTGATGTTACACAAGTAATGTTTCTTAAGATCTTTCAACTTCAAAGTACTTGAGAATTTACCATTTTTTAAGTATTTATTAGTCTTGGAATGTTGCAGAAAACCGAAGTAGAAGAAGAAGACATTGATGCCTCTGATAAATCTAGCGGGTCTAGTCACTCAGATGAAGGAAGGGGATCTTTTGCATTTCCCATGTGAGTTTCAATAACAACAAAAGAGTTAACAGTTTTTGTTTGGAAATTAAGTTTTCTGCAAAATTGATAATCTGTACAATATGGGATTGAAATTGATGCAGATTAGGAGTAGAGTGGATGGGGAGCCCTGTTAAGATGCCTGAATCAGATGACTTGTCTCCCAAGAAACAAAAGCCGGTTGCTTTAGGGTTCCAATGCTGTAGATTCTGAAAAAGATAACATTCTACAAGTTTATCCAATTCTTTTGTTTTACTCTGTTTCTGACTTCTGAGTAAAGAAACACTCTTAAAGGACAGATTATCTACAATCTTGATAAGACAAACTGATATGAAATCATCAGTATCCTCATGTCTTGATGGTTACACATATCTATGTATATCTGTTCTCAAATTTGAATGTATGTCTAAAGAAGAAAACTTGGTGTAAATTAGTGCCAAAAGATATGTGACTACAAGTAAGAATCACAGCTTCAACATACACTATTGTTTTTTCCAGAAAACATTGGAGATATGAAACTTGAAAACTTTTGCAAATTTCAAAATATTTCAAGTAGAAAAATAGTGACTATAAAAAAATTTCTATTTTAAATATAAATTTACAATTAGACATAATTTCACCATTACAAATAATAGAGGGTCTAAAGTAAAACAATAATCATATAGGGTCTTGTTGAAAACAAAATAATAATATAGGGACCTAACGAGTTATTATTCCATCTAACTTCCAAAACGCGGTCGTTTCAATAAGTCTCGCATCTTAAAACCCACCGGTAGTGACTAGTGAGTGAGTGATGAAACTCCGATGAAACAACCAACAATGGCAGCGTTAAGCAACCGCCTACGTATCTTCACGCGCCGCTTCTCCTCCACCCGGACAACTCAAAGAAGTAGCGGAGGAGCTACCACCAAGGTGCCCACACTCTACACAAGCCCAGATATCGACTCGGATCCCATCACTCTCCAGCTCTTCTCGTGGGGACGAGGCGCATCAGGTCAACTCGGCGGCGGAATCGAGGAGATTCGAATGTATCCGTCTCCGGTCGCTAATCTTCTCCTTCGCTCCGATCAATCCTTCTCTCTCGCCCAAACTCCTGGAAGAATCGACGCCGAGTCATCGAGTTTCCCGATTGGAATCTCTTGCGGCTTGTTCCATTCGGGTCTAACCATCGATGGAGATCTATGGATTTGGGGCAAAGGTGACGGAGGTAGGCTAGGGTTTGGCCAAGAGAATTCGGTGTTCGTCCCCAATTTAAACCCGCTTTTCGAGGAACATTCGATTCGATGTATTGCTCTTGGTGGTTTGCATTCAGTAGCTTTAACACATCAAGGAGATGTATTCACTTGGTGAGCTCTAGCTTCAATAATCTCAATTTGAGTTTGGAATCATACTGTTTGAGCTAGTTGATGCAATGTTAATGGATATTATTAGCTAGATTTGGCATTTGTGTTTGATCCTTTGCTTCTGCATAATGTGATGGTTCCATATTATTAAAAATGAAGTTGTTAGGGGTTATGGTGGTTTTGGAGCGCTTGGACATAAGGTTTACACTAGAGAACTCGTTCCTCGATGTGTGGACGGCTCTTGGGATTGCAAAATCTCTGCCATTGCTACCAGTGGAACTCATACCGCTGCTATTACCGAATCAGGTTCCCACATGCTTTCTCTTCTTGTTACATTTCTGTTGTTATAGACATGTTTTCATATGTATATACAACTTCAAAAGAACTTGATTGAAGTTTTCGAACAAGCCGAAACTGTTAGGTAGACGAAGTAGCTGTAACTATAAGAGTAATAGATCCCCACTATGACTATAGTTACCCTCTTTTCCTCAAGATCTAGACCGGTTCTTCTTCTTCTTTGTTTCAACTGTTTGATATACTAGTATTTGCTCTGTATAACTCAATCGAGCAGGACTTGTTCTTGGTTGTAGGAGAGCTGTATATGTGGGGAAGAGAAGAAGGGGATGGTAGATTAGGACTTGGGCCAGGTCGAGGACCAAACGAAGGTGGTGGGCTTAGTGTTCCTTCAAAGGTCAAAGCTTTAACAGTTCCCGTAGCCTCTGTCTCATGTGGTGGTTTTTTCACAATGGCTCTTACAAAAGAGGGACAACTCTGGAACTGGGGAGGTAAATACCAATTTAAGCCTTCGTTTCTACCATTGTTAGTGTTAAAAGGAATTCATTGGATCTTTATGTATCAGCAAATTCCAATTATGAGCTCGGACGCGGTGATAACTTGGGAGGTTGGGAACCATTGCCGGTTCCCAGTTTAGATAGTGTTCGTATTACCCAGATTGCTTGCGGTGGATATCATTCTCTTGCCTTAACCAGTAAACAATCTTCTCTCAACCGAACAATTTCTCCAGTCGATTTCTACTAATATGCCTTGAAAATTGCTTGATGTGAAAACAGAGGAAGGTAAAGTACTCTCATGGGGCCACGGTGGCCATGGCCAGTTGGGTAATTCCTCGTTGCGAAACCAGAAAATTCCTACAGAAATCGAAGCATTAGCAGATAAAAAGATCGTCTTCATCGCTTGTGGAGGTTCCTCGTCTGCAGCGATAACAGGTATATAAAGAAGCTAGAGATATATTTTCATTTGACGTGAAATTAACTCAAAAAACTAAAAACATGGGATTGATTTTCGAACAGATGGTGGTGAACTCTGGATGTGGGGAAACGCTAAAGATTTCCAGCTAGGAGTTCCAGGTCTCCCGGAGATCCAAACTACTCCGGTCGAAGTCAATTTCTTAACCGAAGAAGATGAGCGTCAACCACACAAGGTTATCTCAGTTTCCATTGGTGCTTCACATGCTCTGTGTTTGGTCTCAAGATCACATTGATAAACACTTTGATAGACGATAGTAAACAGTCGACGGCTCGCTTAGAAACGCAGTACATTGAGGTTCAACTCAAATGTTGTTTGGTATATACATTTGAAATGGAAACGCAGTGGTATTCAATATGGTATAAGGTGTGTGATTATACAACTAAATGAACAAGATCTTCACGTATAACAACAAAAAGAAATGAAGAGACAGATTCTTGAAAGTCGAAAGTAGCATCAATTTGAGCAGCAACCAACCTTTTTAACGGCAGAGACATCGTCTTTAGACCCAACGTTGATGGTCTGTCCTTTGGGAAGAGCAGCCGGGTCATCTCCTATATCCAACGCTTTGCGGCTAACCACACGGTAAATCTGAGAAAGCACTTCAGTGAAAGCATTCTCAACGTTCATGGATTCGAGAGCAGATGTCTCCATGAAGAAAGTGTTCTCTCTCTCCGCAAAAGCCTTAGCGTCTTCAGTGGAAACAGCTCGTAGGTGACGGAGATCGGCTTTGTTCCCAACAAACATGATGACAATGTTAGAATCTGTATGATCTCGAAGCTCCTTTAACCATCTCTCAAGGTTCTCAAATGTCACATGTCTTGTGACATCGTACACAAGCAATGCTCCTACAGCTCCTCTGTAGTATGCACTTGTGATTGCTCGATATCTTCAAAACCAAATCAAAATCAACAAAACTTGTTCATCAATCACGATTACGTATATCCAAATTTTCTTCAAAATTTCAGAATTCTTAAATTCTAATCGATCTTATTATCAATGCGAGAATTGCATACATACCTCTCTTGGCCGGCGGTATCCCAAATCTGGGCTTTGACGATCTTATCATCGACATGGATGCTACGAGTGGCGAATTCGACACCGATCGTGGATTTAGATTCGAGACTGAACTCGTTTCGCGTGAATCGAGAAAGGAGGTTGGATTTTCCGACACCGGAATCTCCAATTAACACAACCTTGAAGAGGTAATCGTAGTCGTCGTCGGCTCTATATGCCGCCATTGTGAGGTTTTTCGCCCTCCTTGAAAATTTTATGGATCTGAGATTTCTGGTAATTTAGCGCGTTTTGATCAACCAAGGAGAAGAAGAAGAAGAAAAGAGTTTCAAATTTTCAGGGAAAAGGACAAAAATGTAAAAAATAAATCACGGAAATCCGGATCCGACTTAGGTTCGGGTCTGGGTCGTTATACAGACCTTTATTTTGGGTCCGGGAAACGATTTTTTATTTTTTTATTTTTTTATTTATATTAATGATTTTTACCTATTTTCATTTGGGCTGAAATAAGTGATTCGTTTTTTTTTTTAACGTCTTAACTTTTTCACCTAAATGCTGTTAAAAGAAAAAAAAAAAACTTTTTCACCTAAATATTATATCGGTCTAAAGTTATTTTATTGACGTTACACCGAAATAATTTATAAGATTCCCAAAAGATTTAAATTGATTTTAAACTATGAATGAGTTTATAGTTGAAGATGGAGATGGACCAGATGGTGTAAAGACAATATGTATCATGTTCTAGTGTTCCGTTGATGTGTTTGCAAGAACATGCATGAATAAATCTATTCGTAATAGTTTCAATCTAAAACACACACACAAAAGATATCATCTTGATATATGTTGGTTGTAGTTATGAATCGATTTTACGAAATTTAATTTCATTTTTTTAGTTGGGGGACATTGGGGTTCTCATCAATTTACACTTTTTTTGTGAAACTTGATTGGGTTTTTTTTAATCCAAAGATGAGTTGGCCTTTCAATTTAGAAAATAATTTTTGCAAAAAACACAGACATGATCTTTTAGAAAAACAATAATTACATAGATGATAGAGCTCTTCATTTTTTATTTTTATTTTCAGATTTTAAGTAAAGACATACGCTGGATCATTAATCATGACATTCTAATATATGGATCCATTTTTTATATATGTGGTTTGTGTTGTTAAGCAAAGAAATAAAAAGTGCTTGAGTGCTTAGACTCTGTTACATACAAATAGTCATACGAAAAAAACGGTTAGGACGAGCGGTCACCCTTTCTATCGACCCATGTATGCCTTTGAATATTCAAAGTCTAAGAATGGACCACTTACGAAGTCTTTCCATAAAAATCCACAGCTGTTTCAATTGTAATCCCAGCTCAGCAACCTACTATAGATACCTAAATATAGTTTGAGCTAATCAATTAGAATGTTACCCTTAATTTGATAATCTACCATTGGAGAAATTTGCATGTTAATTGATTTTCTTTCAAATGTTAAATCTATAAATTTGTCTATAAGTTATCTTTTCTATGATCGCATTACCATTTCATTTAGCAGTCATTTCTACTAATGGTAACTTGATACTGCACCATTGAACAATTTAAATACTTACTAAAAAAATTAATCTATTAGTATTAATTTATTCTAAGTGATGTTTCCTATCGGCTATCGCCGTGTTTTATACCCTTCTGTGACCTTAATCCCACCGACGTCAACTGTTTCACGTTTCAATTTCTGCATTGTCATTGTCTGATTCTTCGATTTCTTTGAGTTCCTTGTCAAGTGATGGTGACTTATCTTCAACTTCGACATTTACATAAGAGATTCCTACAAAACTTTACTATCTTAGCGGGTGATCACTTCGGCCATATGTTTGATCTCAGATCGGTTCTTTGGAGGTTCAGATTTAGATATCGACATTAATTGATACCTATGGCTTTCGATGTGAGAATCAAGATAGCTTTTAGTGATAGAACCATTTTTCAACAGTTTTCCCCAAATTCTATACGCATTTCCACATACAAAACACTTTGACCAATGGTTTTAGACATAATTCACGTGTCAAGAACGTATTACATCATAATATGAAACCAAGTCGCATCACATGATGGTTCCATCAACATGGCTTAGAAGATTAGGATCTATGTATGTGAATGTGTTTTAGACAAAGTTAGTTATGATATGGGAGAATTTGAAAAGTGCTAATTGTGCATGTGAGATCATTTGAATCCTTCTACAGTACTTACTCTATAATCTCTAAAACATTCTACCATATTTAAGAGTTCTAGAAGATTCTACAAAATAGCCAAAGAGAAAAATGTCAAAAATGACAGTGTAACTGGACAGAAAGAGTCCACCTACAAAAAAAAAAAAAAAGCTATTAAGCCGAAGAGAGAATCACAAGCAATTTTTAATCTTAATCTTTTAAAAACGGTCTATTACTTTTTTTTTGTTTTTTTTTGAATAAAATAAGGTCCAAATTTTTTTTTTTTCTAAAATCTATAAAGAAAAAGGCCTATTTTTTTTTTTAGTTCAGGGACCTTAATAAAATTGAGCCGGCCTGAGTGTACTTATAAGAAAACCCACATTTGAAAATTCTCTAATTTGTCAAACAATCGAGTCGATCGATGAAAAATATTCAGAAAAATACAAGTAAGAAATCATGAAATAATAAATCGAAAAAATGATTAGGGGAACATGGTGGAGTCATACACCAACTCACAGACAATCCCAAACTCTCCCAACCGCCCAACCAAACTCTCCCGTGTGTGATTTGTATGAGATTTTATATAACTTAAGCACATGTCCTAATGGACCTACTCTCCTCTCAAGTGTTTTCCCTACAATGACCACCACCTACCTAATCTGGACCCCTCTCCATCATCACCATTGATTCCTAGTGTCATCAATCCAATCCAACGACGTATACGAGCTCTGAGTTTTCCCTGATCCAACGGCCCACAATCAGAGAGAGAATCCGTACTCTCTATCTCTCGGCTAGATAGATCTTTGAAGTCGTTTACGAGCGATTGGTGTTAGAGAAAACGACGAACCGACTTCGATATTATAAGTACGTCAGCCATAGAGGTTACGACACGTGAAGTGGGACACATCTTGAGCCACGTGGAATACATGTCGCGCATGAGACTCGTCACTAACACGTGGGTCCTCTGCGCAAATCGCTCGTCTATTTTTGCTTTGCACTGTTTTTACGCGACGGCACGGCTCTCTCGTTTTGTCCGTACAATTCCCTCAAAAACTTTCTAATTCGCCACTGAGAGTAATCAATCTCCAAAATAATCTGCATTCAAAAATATACTTCCTCTGTTCCTAGAAGATTAATGTTTTAGAGTTTTCACATATATTAAAAAACAATCATTGTTTAATTATTTGTCAATTACATTTTTATACTAAATATTTTTTAATAACTTTGAACCAATAGTATTAGAAAACAGTTAATCATTACGTCTTGAAGTTTACGATATATTAATTTTAATCAATAAAAAATAAAACAAAAACTTAAAAAATCAAACTTTGTGAAACAAACTAAAACTCTAGAACATCAAATATCTAGGAACAGAAGGAGTATATATTTGTATCAATAACAAACCTAGGATTACTACGCTCTCGAACTACTCTTAATTTATAGTAATAGAAATTGATTAATACTATAATAGTAGATCATTAATTTAGTTTTCAATGACCTAGTAGTATAAGCTGTGAGGTGGAATAAATAGTTGTTTTTATTGGATATTATAAAATTCGATCATATGTTTCCGAAGATAGTTAAGGTATAATAAGAAATTGATTTTACTATTGTTTATTTGAGTGCTAACACGGCGGAACTTAGCTACACCGAACCTGTTCATAATGACTAATGAGTCATACGTAGAGAAATACATAAACAAAGAATTAAAGCCAAAAGAAAACGCATAATCAAAAAAGAAGCATGAAGACAAGATTTGTATGCCCAATCAATATATAAATTTAATAGATACATCAATGAAAACCAAAAAAAATCCCAGAAAATTAAAATCTTATCAAATATACAACGATAAGTAAAAAGGCCAGTTCCAAAACTGAACCGAAGCCAAATTAAAACCATGCCACATAAATTTGCACTCTTGGGATATTCCAAAAACTAACCAAAAAACGAAGGTAAAATTTATATTTCAAACAGTCATATAATAATAAATCCCGTTTTAAACCCATAAAAATAAAATAAAATAAACCACTTCATCGAACTTTACCTTATGTGTATGAGATATATATATTTGGGTTAAGCAGAAGAAGTTATGATCAGAGAATCAAGGAAGGTAGAGACCATTCTGATCTTGGTCAGACGCCGTCCATTGACTTTGACTCCAGTATGCATGATCAACGGTACTGGTTAGATCAAACAGTGTTTGATCTCCTCCGCCACTTCCCCAATCCAACGGTTCAAATCCCATATTCGGATCCGAAGATCTTCCTTGAAACTCAACCTGAGCCGTTCGATCTCCAAACTGCTGCTGCTGTACAGTTTCACCTTCTAACTTCAGATGATCGTCTTGATTTACGAATTTACCCCCGAATCCAAACGCTGTCGTTCCAATAGCCGACGCCGCCGTAAAACCCTCGATGTCAGAGAAAACTCCACCGTCCGATGAGCCTTGTCCGAGTAACGTCGACCACTCGATCCCGTTCCCGTACAGTTTCATATTAGGCATATCAAAACCGGGAATAACCGACCCGGGAATAACCGACGAAGCAACCTCTGCCGCCGCGGTGACGGAGACAGCGGCGACGGTGGTAGAGTTAGAAGCGGTGAGAGAAGAGCTCTCGCTGCTAGAGTGAGATCCCGTACTCGATTTCTCCTCCACGTGATGATCATCTTGCGTTGTCGTTGGTTTGTCGGCTGAGGACGACGACGAAACCTGTTTTGTTTTCGAACGTTTAGCTTTCCGGCAACCACCTCCGACGGGAACGTTACGGAGAACACCACCTTTAGTCCAGTAACGACGACAGTTCTTGCAAAAGTGTCGAGGCTGAGAAAGATTGTAATTGTTATAGTAACAAAACTTTGTGTTAAGAGAATTACAACGAGGACACTTGAGAGATTGATGATGGTTAAGTATATTGTTCTGATGAGCTCTCATCCTCCGATCTCCACCTCCTCCACCGCCCATTCCTCCACCGAAAAACCTCCCTCCTCCACCTCCTCCACCGCCAACTCCGGTCATCGAGTAATCATGAATATCTTGCATTTCTTAGAGAGATGATAAAGAAAATTATACAATCAAGTTTGGGATATAATTTTTTGGAATTGGGAGGTTACAGTGAAGAAGAGGAGAGAGAGAGAGGTGAAGTGGTAAGCATGGGAAAGACTTGTTCTGAAACTCTGACAAAGCATATCTTTCATATGTCTGAACAGGCAGTTTATGTTTAAATTACGATTATGCCCCTGTGATATTTTGCATTTTACAATCCCGTAGTGTGGCTGTATTCAGAAGTTAGCTTCGAGTCCAAAAATTGGCCCCATGGAATTATTATTTATTAATATCTTTGCGCATTGAAGTGATTTGTTATATTTCGGTTGTATATTTATTTATGCCAAAGATGTCGCATCAAACGTCCAATGATTGATAACAAAATTGTTAGTGTTTATATATCTTTTATTTTCACGTCAAATTTTATAGTAAATCCCCAGAGTTTCGAAATGTTGTTAATGCAAGAATTTTTGAACTATAAGATACATATCAAATTGTTTCTTGAACAATCAGATTTTTATTGGGGACAACAATTTATTTCGTGTAAGAGGTTAATATCTTGTAACGAATATAATGAGATAATGTAACGAAATTTCGAATCCATATTTTCCAGCAGCATCTTTAAAACAATAAACAATTTGTTTTTACTATGCAAAACAATGAATCATATTCTAATAGAAATGAATTAGAAGTCTAAATAACCTACGCATTTGTTTTCTTTAACCTAATCCCATATCAAATGAGATGTTTTAAATGGGCTGACTCGTGATTACGTATATAATTATATTATATGATATACAAATTTTATTTATTCTTTAGATATTATCCTCGTACTGAGTCTAAGAGACTAAGACATAGTCCACATGATACATCTCACTGAACTACGTTGCTTCATGCTAGAATCATTTCTGGTGTACTAAAGTTTTTGTACTTAATTTAAATAAGTATCGAATTTTACTTTGCGTGTGAAAGTGAAACATAACACATAAATAGGTATTTTCGCGAGAAGCTTCTTTTGGAATTTGAAGTTACGCGTAGAGTTTTAATGAAATCACTTGCATTGTTTTCACAAACTTTTTGTATTGGAAATATAATGGAGGCATTGTCAAAAGCTAAAATCAGTTGCTTCATCTACAAGAAAAAACAACGTCCAATTTATATCGTCTAACATTTGTTGTATGTTTAAGGTTTGAACAGTGAAATATAGTTGCACACTTGCCACATAATTACAGTCATCTTTGAATAATTATTATATTAGTTATATCACTTTTAGATATACAAATATTTCAATGTTAAATAGTGATTTTAACAATTGTCATAGTGGTATAACAGTCCTTCGTCAAAGTTTATCGTTCAAAACCTTACTATATTAATCTTGTTTGCTTCCCCAAATAGATTATCTTCCGTTGAGTTTCTTATAACTAATTCATGAAAGTCTAATCTTTAATTAACACGTCAATTTCACAATTTGAAAGACGGATTTGAAAACGCATATAACAAATTTAACCCTAATAATAGTGGGCCAAGATTTTGGTTGTATTGGGAAGAATCTGGGCGGTTGATAGGATTAAGAGGACGCGTGGAGGATGAAGAAACGTAAGAGTTTGATGTCCACATAAATTGGATTGTCGACTTGTCGGCCACCCCGCTTTATCTGCTGATTCAAAGAGCTTTGTGGCCTGTTCCAGTGGTTCCTCTTTTGCCACGTCACCGTATACCTCTTAAGAATGATAAAACTATTTGGTATGAGAATGTAGTGTATGTGTACAAATATGGTACTTGTAAATCGCAATTATTTGTCCGGTTGTCAAATTAAGTAATCGCAACTAGTTTTGTACATTCCAAAACATTTAGACCTATAGTCCCTAGTTCTATGGATTTTCGAATAAGCCTTGGTAACTGATATGATTCATAGTTGTAGACTTGTAGTTGATAACTTGATATAATATTTTTTTTTTTTGAGCAAACGTAGTTTAGTTTAAACCAAAATACCGCACCTTATTATAATTTATATTTCTTACAAATTTACATTTTGTATAAAAAGTGAATTGAAATTCATAATCAGCGTTCGCATTAATTTCGTACCTTCGCTTGAAATATCCATGGTTTCATAATTCATACTGGATGATGTCCGTATATTTTCAGAAATTATGAAATTGACCCGTATTTTAGTGGAAAGAGCAAATAGGACCACTAGAGTGGGTAAGCAAATGTCTGGTGCAAAGTGCTAACTGAAAACACGATAATAGTGACATGCAGACATATAATACAATGCACATCGATCGCTCATATGTCATAGATGCTTGACAGTGATGAGAATTAGCAGTGAATTACAAATCATATTGTTTGTGGTGTTACTAACAAAGACAGTGATGAATAGCAATAGCAATGAGCCTATAATGCTGTTTGTGTTTGTATCATTAATATACCGCGCTGTAGTCACCCAGGCCTTAAACTCTAAAAACTCTAAACTGATACTATTGACAATAATAAAATCACATATTGTTGTAATCATTATATTGATGGTAACACCAAAAATGTTTTGATGATGCAAAATCTAACATTTTAATATTTTTTATAAGCCGATGTTGTTTGACTCGAATTATATTAGAGATCACTCTAGAGATTTTTGATGTGTAAACTCCTCGTATCTGGTTTGAGCAGCTGGTCAACCAGATGGTTAATATATAGAAACATGTTGATATATAGGAAAAAAAACTAAGACAATTAATTAATTTCACAAAAACGCTTATCGTAGATGTGTCCACCAAAAAAAAACTAATCATATTAATTTCAACATCGTCTATAATTTCAATATCGTCTAATTTTATTTCGAAAAATTCAGTAGTGATCGGGATTGACGTTAAATATATTAACGTCTTATGTATTCAATATCCTTCTAAAGTGTTCAACACTGTTCATGCAAGAACCTTGTTCATTACACATTTGCACATGCGCTTTGATACGACGTGGCTATAATTATCACAAAACATTAGGAGTATTATAAAATTCATTATTTCATGCGAGTTTTGGATATTCTACTATTCGTGGACGTCAATAGCACTATACGAACGCCTCAATATGCATGTGCACAGTGCGCAGCGCACCACACTGCACCCACACGCATCTAAGGTATTTGACATTTTCTAATGTCGAATGTTTGACGAATTAATCTATTTAAATTAATTATTTACATATTCGCTCGATTTTTAGAATTTATAGGTTCGGAAGTTCACAGGCGAATAATATTATTTGGATAAATAATTATATGGGAACAAATATGAGCAAACAAAATATGGCAAAACTGTTGATAAATTAGAAAACCCTTTTATTTTTGCAACCTATCTTGCATGGAAACTCTCTCCGAGGTCCGTTTCTCGTTTCCGAAACGTTTCAGAAACGGAAACTCTCGGAAACAATAAGAAACGTCACGGAAACGCGTTTTTTAAAAATCTCTGTTTGGAAACACGATGAAAACTCATGTTTCCGTTTTGGAAACATGACAAATATTTTTTTTTACTTTGGAAACTTAATAAATAAATATCATGGAAATATTAAGATTTATGATACATATAAATAATTTTGGGAGACTCGAGTTTTAAGATCTTTTTCTCCACAAACCAGATTTGGAGACAGTTTTATATAATCTTTGATGGAACTAATGAAAATGAGAATGAAAATGTTGGTCTAAATATTTGAACTTGAGCCTTTAGATCTTAATTTTTTGGAATTTAAGTTAAACTATTTAATATTTTATGTTTTGGATTTGTGTTGTTTAAAACATATTTTTTTTAAAAATTCTTTTATGTTTGGTGTTATATATATATATATATATATATGTGTGTATATGTTTCCAAAACGTTTTCATTCTCTAACTTTAAAAAAAAACCGTTTCCCGTTTTCGAAACGTTTCGTTTCCGCGTTTCCGTTTCCATGCAACATAGTTTGCAACAATTAGATGATAGCATGTAAAATTTAAACAAAAAGCTATCAAATATAATGACATCTATTTGTAACTAAAAAAGAATTAAATTTATGTTATTAAAAAAGCACTTGCCATAAAAAATCATTCGTTTTTGCAAATATTTCGGTTAATTAAAACATTAATTTTAATCATTTAGAAATGTAAAGGACAAAAATATAAAAAGTTGACCCCACTTGGACATAGTCACATAGGTGCATACTGCATACTATTGGTACACACAGGTGTCCTTCGGTAGGAGCTAGTAAATTTTTTAATTTTTTTTTTTTATGGAGCTAGTAATTTCACAATCCATACGGATCATACCTTCATGTATATATAGATATAGACCTGCTTTTTAATCCTATACATATATACAATAAATTACAAAATGTAATACGAGCATCTAGAAATTTATGTGTAATTGTTTATAAGAAAATTAAAAAGGGAAAATCTAAAGAATATATAAAAATAGTAAGATCAATAACGTACTATTTATGGGCAGAGATACTATACTCTAATACATATGAAGAGTGTTTACTAAAACGACGGGGCGTGTCAGTGAGTTGAGTGGGAAAGGTCACCATCAATGCTCAAGGTTCCAGTCGTCGGTGGTCGGTTGAGATAGCAAAGTCTTCTTAAGGCCCATGGGTCCTAGCTCGTTATACCATCATCACATCTGTCACGTGATCATTGGGCCCACTAGGCCCATCTCCCATCAACATCTCACAGCTCTCGTCTATCATACTTCCATTTATTGTACATAACACACGCATACTCACATACATACAAATACATACACATACGGCTGGGTAACAAACAGATTGTGATATGTTTTGATTTGGATAGATTTTTGTAGAGTTGTTTTCGATATGAAAAATGGATGTGTTTGTTTCATGTGAATGTAGAAATATGATTTAGTGATTTATATTGAAATATCGAGGATAGTTGCGGATGTTGATTTCGATCGATCATCAATTTCATTGTCTAAAAGATCTTATTTGTGAGTACCAAATCATTTGTGGTATTGAATGCTTTTTTTGATGTACCAATTTCTCTTTTTGTGGTGCTCAACGATTTAACATATATAGGATCAGAGTACCATAATTGGCGGTGGTACAGATCTTACAATAATATGATTTTATGGAAAACATAATGATCATTTTTTGGATTAGAAGAAAAAAATCATTACGCCATATGATTTTTTTTTTTCCGCCATATGAATTTTACTAGATTATCATGTTTACATGTCCTATTTTAATTTATTGAATTACTTTTTGTTTCAACAAACAAATTTACTTGTGATCACATATTCATGCAATGCACAAACAACAAACACTAATTATCACGGACCATCCATGGTATTAAGAGAGCAGAAGATGATGACAAATGAGATGAGAGCTTCGATTTTTTCACGTCAACTTACAAGGCCCGTACTCAAAAAGCCTCTTAAGGTCCAACCCCAAGATTTGAGGACTCTGATTTTTGATTTATGAGTCTTGACATACCAATAAGTTAACAACTGTGTTAAGCAAAAACGTTATTCGGAAAATAGAAACGGTGTTCCGCTGAGCCAAGTGTAGGTAAAAAAAATTTACATTTTAAGCACTATTTAATCTAATTCAGTAAGAGAATGTTTGATGAGATCCTAGAAAGATGCTAAAATATTTCAAGAAACCTAAGAAAGAAAAAACTAGAAAAACTAATAATTTTAATGTTCGAAAAGTTGAACTAAAACACTCTTTGAATAGCAAATTCTTTCGAATAGTGACTATTTTATCATGACATGATGTCTGCAAACCAACTAGTAAGATTTCTTTTACCCTGCAAACAATTAACCCTCTTCCTTTTATCTTTCTTAATTAATTTTATTCTAGCCATTCTTCCTAAATTAAAAGAAAATTTTCCAAAGTCGATCTATATTACAAATTCAAGTTTAAGCAGTCTACCTAAATTACTAAGAAGATTTATTTCCATTTCAAATTTATCCTACAAATTGAATTTTAAGTTTTTACCTATTATACCTAAATTACTTAGATTGATTTCCATCTTAACTATTTATCCTAAACTACTATACCTAAACTACAATACAGATTCATTTTAAGAATTCCACTTAAACTACAATACAAATTCAAGTTTAACTATTCTACCTAAACTACAATACAACAATTTTAGTTTTTAACGGTGCGTATGCATATAATTTTAGTTCTTATATAAATTTAGTATATACATATACACACAATTTATCCCTATACAGTTCAGACCACTACTATATATCTAACTAACTTTTGTTAGTACCAACATTATAATTGTTACCAAAAAGAATTTGAACTTTCACTTTATGTGTCCTCAAAAGCGTAATTGCTTAATTGGTCCTAGCTTCTTCTCAACCCGATTGGTTTACCATTTGGAGTTAAAAATTAAATTACTTTTCCTCCTTCCAATGGGAATAATGTAGATGTTACAAATACTATTCTAGCTTGCCGTTGAATCCATTGTATGGTTTCGAGTTTATCAGGTTATAGAGAGGTCACAAACTCACAATAAACAAAGAACATAAAAACATTTTTAGGATTTTAAACAAAGTATGTATGTTTTGGCGAGCTAGTTTTCCAACCGCGGAACAGTATCACCAATTCTTCTTTCCTTTGCAATCCACTGTAACGATCAGAGTCGGGCAAAGAAAGCCTTAGCAGAAATGGGGGTCACATTTCAAAAATTGATAATGGTCTAGTTGCTTTTATTATCATCTTCTTTGGAATTTTATCACTTTTTATATCTTAAACTCTTAAACTATAACTTAAAAGACTTAGTAAATTAACAAACAATGTATCAAACAAGTAAAATTATCTGATTTAAAAGTGCATTTGATCTAGTTTTCTTTTTATTTTTTGCTCAAACAAGTAAAATTATCTGACTCTCTTTTGGAAGGAGAAGAGAAGAGAAAACTTGTCTACAACAGATTAACGGCCGATTGTAAAAAAAAAAAAAAACAGATTAACGGCCTGAGGTTGTCATGGGCTGGACTCTCCTCGAAGCCCAAGTCCAAGACCCATTCTCTAAGAAGCAAAACGCGCCGTGTCGCTTAAGATCCAAACCGGCTTTCAATCGCAGATCCTAGTGTCTGGGGTTTAGATACCGGCTTTGTGTCTATTCGATTCGATTTAGAGTTGGTTAATGGTAGGACCGAACCGTACCCGATCCGACCCGCCCTCAAAAACCGAGAAAATTGCGTCTTCCTTGAACAACAAAAGTTGAAGCTTTATTGCAAGTTGCAGGTCTCTAAAACCCTAACCTTAATCTCTGTCTTGTTCGAATTTAGAGCAGTATCAAGAATCAGAGTTCCATTGAAATTGTTTGAATAAAACTCCATGGATGATACACAAGTCAAAGCTCTGGAGGAGAAGCTGAAGAGTCAGCTTGGCCAGCTTGAACTCGAGCAAGCGGTGTTCGAGAGAATGGTCTACAAGAATAAGAACCAGCATCGGAGATGCTCTTATTTTCAATACCTTCTCAAGGTATCTATCTATCTACATTCTTCTTCTTCTGGTAGATTGTGTTAAAAATAGACAACTTTGAGACAAACTTGTATTTGATTGAATTCAATTTTTAGCAAATCGTTTTTTTTTTATTGGTCAGGTGAGAAGGGACTTGAGACTTTTAAGAACAGCAAACATGGAGAGTATGTTGAGACCTTGCTTTCATGTTATTTCTGGGAGAATAAGTAAACAGAAGATTCATGTTTTGGAGAGGTATGCTTCTCTTTCTTTGGTTGATTTTACTGATTTATGAGAATGTTGTAGGAGCTAAGTTGGTTTGTTTTTGGGGTTTATGCAGCTTGAAGTTGAAAAAATCTGATACTGGGAAACCAAATATCTTGGAACGACTTCTTGGAGCTCTTCATTTACTCTCACAGGTATGCGTAATCGAGCTTTGATCATACATATGAACAAGATCCTTGGTGTTCTGACTGATCATTATGTTTGTTGCAGATGACTGAACCCATCTTGAAGGCAGCTAGGTATTTGATTGATTCGTGAATTGAATTGTTTGTTTAATGTCTTAGAGCTAATCTTGTTCGGTGGGTAATTTTGTTCTACAGTGGGATATCCACTCTACTAGCTCGTTCATTTTTCATAGGATTTTCTGTGACATTTTTGGCCCTGCTTGCACGCCTCCGAGTGTTGATTCAACAAGTAAGTTAACTTTGTTTGTGATGAAACTAAAATAAAAGAACATTGTGGGAAGTTTCTCCAATCCATGATTTAATCGTAGTCTGCATAATGTGGTTAATTTTCGAATCGTTTTTGTTTGGCGCAGATATTACTTGATGCTGTTTCAGTTTTCAATTCGGTAACATCTACATCACTGAAGAAACAGTCTGTCAAGATAGCACAGGACGGGGTTGAGGTTGGTCAAAGATCTTTGGTGTAGATTTCTTACATAGTTCAATGATCATGTCAGCAAACTCTGTTTTCTCTATTGGAATTAATACAGGTATTCCGCTAGTTCTATCCAAAGGAAGAAGAGTGTATCACCTTATTGGATTGTGTATGGAAGACCGATAAATATGTTTTACTCGAGACATTGCAGAACTGTGAGAATAGTAAACCTATGGAGGAAATTTTCTCAGAAGATGCTACTATTAGGGATTCTTTGGTACAGTATCAAACATCTGTTTCTTCTCTCGGGGGTAAGAACCTTCACAGAATTACTCTTTGATTATTATTTTTGGTCCCCTAGTTTGAATGCTGGTTATGTCCCTCCTACCTAGATCTTGAGAGAACCACTCATTTGGCTCATACTTGTCTAGAATCCTGTCTTTAGAGTATAAAAGGGTTCAAAGGTTGCACAGCTTGGATTTTAGATGGCTTTGTTGGTTAAAATTATACTTCATTGAAATATTGAATTGTCCTATTCCAGAAGATCTCTCTCCTTTGCTTGAAGCAGACAACAGTGGTGTTACTGTGAGAGAAAGTTCGACTCCCATTGCTGAAGCAGCTTCGTCCAAGACTAACATTGGGTTGCAACCAGAGGATTCAGAAAAACCAGAAGATGTGACAACTAGGGACTGTTCAGTTCAGTATGAAACGTTTGTTTCTCCTCTAGGAGGTAAGACTCCACATAATTACTGTTTGATTGTTTATTTTCGGTTTCCCTACACTGTATGCTCTATACTGGTTATGTCCTTTGCACCTATCCGATGCACTAAGTAGGCTTATACTTGTTTAGAACTTCAAAGGCTCAGAGTTTGTGTTTAAGATGGGTTTTATTGGTAAGGGCATAACGTTGAGATACAGAAATTTTCTGCTTTCTACTTCATTGAAAGATTTGTGGTTTCGATTGAATTGTCCCATCTGCAGAAGATCTCTCTCCTTTGCGTGAAGCCGACAACAGTGGTGTTACCATGAGAGAAAGTTCTACTCCCATTGTCGAAGCAGCTTCTTCCAAGACTAACAATGCATTGCAACCAGAAGATTCAGAAAATCCAGAAGATGCTACAACTAGGGATTGTTCAATTCAGTGCCAAACGTTTGCTTCTCCTCTCGGAGGTAAGAATCTCCACAGAATTGACTGTATGGGTGTTTCAACTTAATTATGCTTAATAGTGGTTAAGAACTTCATTTATTTAGTGTTTCCAGGGCT
>NW_003302548.1:19733912-19745264 GCF_000004255.2 Arabidopsis lyrata subsp. lyrata | reverse complement strand
CACCAGAAGATTCAAAAAAAGTAGAAGATGAATCTACAAATCCCGTGAGGCCGACAAAAATTAACAGAGACACAGTAAAACCAAGATGCAGAGCAACCAAGGTAGCGTTTCTACCCGTGAAAAGACCTTCATCTGCAATAATGCCTAACACCATAGAAGAACCCTTAAGGAAGAAACAAGAAACTGGCGAGAAAGACGAAAAGGAAAAAGATGGATTTTATAATCTACTCATCCGCGGAACACAGAAAGACAGTTTGTTTTAGCAAACAAAACATTTCAAAACTCATGAACATAACTTGTGTGGTTCCTGTGTATTAATACCAATGCACAAGTTCTTCAAGCCTTTTGAGCGTTGTAGCCAAGGATCAAATCACGGATCTCTTCACTGTTGGCTCTGTCAATAGCGGTTCTTCCATCAGCATCCTTGACTGAGTAATCAGCACCAGCTTTGAGCAGCTCCTCGATCTTAGGTCTGTCACCTTCTGTAGCGGCTAACATCAACAAGATATCGACTGGGTGAATGTTTAGGCTAAGAAGAGCTTCCATCTTTGAATAGGTACCTTCTACCGCAAGCATACCCATGTAGTTGAAATACTGCAAAAAAACATCACGAATACATTTATATTTATGTATACATATCAGTTATATTCAATTTAGCTCTCTTTAATGCTTCTTCTCATATAAAAATGAGCGTATCTTCAGCCAAAGATTGCAATTCAAGCACTAAAGTGAAGAACTTGACGATTTGATCCATCAGAATCCACCCTTATTGTTCAAAATATAAATCAATTTTATTCTTAGTCCAGAAGAAGAAAAACCTGTTCAACATCGTCTCTGTCGAAATCATCGCGAGACTGACTGCCATAGATTCCGGCATTTTCAGCATCGACGCCGTTCTTGCCGAACTTGAACCAGCAAGTGGTTCTTGAACCATTGGAGGGTCCGAGTCTGGCAGGTCGGATCTGAAGCTTTAAGTTTCGGGTTCCGAGAAATCGAGAGGAGAGCAGCGTTGGGGAAGAACAAGAAGTGGTGGAGAAGAGTGAGGTGGCCAAAGAAGGTGCGCAGGATAATGAGATTGAAGAAGAAGAAGCCATGGCTGGTCTCTTAATGCTTCCAACTAAAGCAAACAGATTCAGTGGTTTTATTATCCGCTCATTTTCTCCCTTTTATCTTAAAAAGAATCTTTTTATTCTATTGATTAATTTCCACCGTTAGA
Source organism: Arabidopsis lyrata subsp. lyrata (assembly GCF_000004255.2). NCBI lineage: Eukaryota > Viridiplantae > Streptophyta > Magnoliopsida > Brassicales > Brassicaceae > Arabidopsis > Arabidopsis lyrata. The sequence goes on along the minus strand of NW_003302548.1, from coordinate 19,744,048 downwards.
TTTCAGATACTGTTTTTTTTTTTTTTTTTTTTTTTGGTGACAAAGACCAAGAAATCTATTTTTCTTAATCGGGTCTATAACTCGAAATGGTGACTCTTTTTTTAACTTGAATATCTGAACATACGTTTTAGTTTGAAATACTAAAGTTAAAAATGTTGTTTGAATTGTATATAGTTCCATGAATCATTCCAACATCTATACTATTAATTGGGAAGCATTTTGTTAACTACAACATTGTGAGGGTAGTTTAAGACTAACTAAATGAATTTTTATATGGGTAATTTAGTAAATAAACAACTACTACAACTAAATAAATATATTTGATTCGGATCCTTCATTAATTTTTTGCAAAAACAAATAACGAGATTAAATGATCCAATATATTCCGAGATTTGCTTCGTCAATATTTTTGGTATGGTTTGTCTACAAAAACAAAAAAGGAAACAACATTAAATATTAAATAATAACTGAATATTCAGCATCAATATATTTATTTCGAATATAAATCGAAATATTTTGTATTTTTCAATTTGTTAGAGATAAAACAAAAAAAAATCAACATAAATCGAATGTCATTAATTGAAAAATACAAAATATTTTAACAATAAAATCTAAACTAAATTATTAGCAACTAAACTAAATTAATAATAGAAATAATATGTTTTAAAATAAAATTAAATATTTGCGGGTTGGTAAATACTAAAATTATAAATATTTATCAACGATATTATCAATTTTGCAACGAGAAATAGTTATCAACGATGTTACCAATCTATAAAAGTTTATGATATTAATAGTGTAGATTTATACTAATAATTGGGAAGCATTGGATAAAATATAACCTTATAAATGGTAAATAATTACAAAGAATGCCATTGATATTTTTAAATTTGAAGAAGGAAGATTAATAAACCGAAACGGGTAATTGTGTATATTTAATTCAAAAATGCATATATGTAAGCTAAATTATTTTTGTAAGATATTATTAGATATTTTCGAAAATGGCAATCTAATCTAATAACAAATTATCATTTTGTTTAGATTTTTAAAAATTTCCTTAACAATACTATGCTAATTAATTCTGATTGGTACACATGGAAAAAAGATTTTTCAATTTTGATTTTCCAAATATGAAAAATCATTTATTATATTTGTCGTATATAATCTAAACGAAATACTTCCATCCTTTAAAATACAGCTTATTCAAAAACTAATTTTTTGGATTCTAAATTTGTAAACATCTAGAAAATATTTCAAAGATAAATTAAAATATTTAACATTTAATTAGAGTTTAAATGATATAAAATTTTAGAATATATATTTTTTTAAATGGGTAGTTTTCATTATTTTAAATATATATAACTAACCTAAATTTGAAATATATTTTTAAAACGTACTATAATAGTTACTATATCTCCTAATAAATTATTCAATTTCAAATCAAATAAATTATTTTATTTTGTATCAAATTGTTACAAGATTTTGGAATACACATTCTTCTAGAATTGATTATTTTCTTTTTCAAATTGTATCACTAATGTGATGAAAGATATTGCGCAAGCACACTGTTACAAGAGAGAACTTAAAATACATCAGTCGACAAATAGAGAATTGTTATTTTAAATAATCTGTTTGACAGACCAAATTCGAGAATCTTATAATAAATGTTGTTTTGTTTCCAGTTTCCACATAGTTTTAATCATGTAATTTTTACTATGTTCATTCTAATTTTAGAGTAATATCATAAAGAAGTTGATATACGAACAAACTATATATTAAAAAAAGAAAAGATATACGAACAAACTTTTTTCAATTGAAACCCCATTTTTGCCTACAACGTAACAAATACTATATATTATCTTAAGAAAAAAAAAATTAGCTTGCTATTTTGTTTTAGATTTGTTTCTTTGTTAAAAGGAGAAATATTTTTCTTCTCCAATAAATTAAATTGGTAGCATCATCTACGATTCGTGGATTTTACTAGCTAAAGCATCACCGGTGTGAGGAGGAAGGATATCACAAAATGATAGCATTTTGCTATGCAATATCCACTTCGTATCTACATAGTGTGCAGTCACAACTATATATCGGTTAAGTCTTAGGTTTAAGTCTGCAGATTTAAGTCAAATGAGATGTTAATAATTAAGAGCCATAAATCCACATTCAAGAGCCATAAATCCACATTCAAGAGTAACTTTGCTAATTAGAGTAAAAGAAGACACAGGAACTTGCAAAAGAATTGTTACCAAAAAAAAAAAACTTAGAAAAGAAGACACAGATATCTGTTTGAATATTTGCAGAGAGAAACCAAACATATCACATGATTAAAGAATATCTATACTAACGTTCATGATACTAATCCATCTCATATCTATACTAACGTTCATGATACTAATCTCATTTCTATACTAACGACGTTCAATATTTTACACAGATATCTTCTTCCTTCATATCTATACTAATCTCTAAAGTAAGCCAATTTTGCTCACAAACCCATAAAACCCAAAAACCAAGCTCAAAGAGCAACGATTTGATGCAGAACATGAAGAACCAAGTTCAAAATGTAAGAAATGACTAAAATTTCACAAGTAGACTCTCTTACAAGCAGCCACAAAGCAAAGGAACAGAAACAGCAAAGAGAGATTCATCTTCAAATTGTTATGGGTTAATCCTAAAATTGAGCTCCTTAGTGACAGAGAATGTAAATAAAGCAAAACCCAAAAACAGTAGAATCGAAGAAAGCATAATCACATGATAATCTCAACAAATTTCACCGGAGATTTTCCTAATCGGAGAATAAAGTAGATCCTACCTAGCCGGGAGTGTAAGATGGTGGTCACCGTCGAATCTGAAAAGAGAGGTCGTTGGAATTGGTTTTGGGGCTTTGAAGGAGAAATTCTCTAAGCGACGATGGTGAAATTGGAGGCTGAGAGAGAGAGAGCGAGAGCGAGATCGATTGTGAGAAAGTGAGAAATTAGGTTTTGTTTCGGTTTATTAAATCGGTTTAGACATTTGTTTCGGTTATATTTGGTTTATACATCTGAATTAAATTATTTAATTTTTATTGGTTTGGTTATGAGTAAACCACTAATCCATTATAATCTTAACCATTTCAATCCAATTCATTAAACTCACTAATCCATTTAATCCATTAATCCATTAAGATCCAAATTTCCAATTCATTAGATCCATGGATTGGATTGGTTTGGATTGATCCATTAATTTCAATCCATTTTGACACCCCTAACACACATCAAATATCGTACTAAATTGATCAAATTCCGAAAGTAAAAAAGAAACCGATTATGCGGACATTTTTTTGACACGAAATTACTTAATTATGCGGGAAATTATCTGATTTTTAATATTTAAATTAATAAATTTCAAATTACAAAAATGAATTTAATATAGAAGTATATAAAAGACAAAAACCTAGTCTTCATAAATTGATTCTAATATAAAAAGTTGACAAAAAAAAAAACCAAGATAGTACAATGACAATCATAGTCAATAGATTGAGTTTTCAAAAAAAAATTCAAAAAAAAAAAAAAACTGAAGACGTATGACGAGCGAGAGTGCTACATCTCCGGCGATTCGGCCTCCGCAGGTGGAGCAGCCACCGCCGCAGGAGATTCCAGTCATCTCTGAACATATTTCCGCCGCTCCTCCCTCTCCGGCGGCACAAATTACGGTATTCTCTCCGCTCTCTGTGCTCTCTCACAGAGTAATTTACACGATCTATAAAACTCCGACTGTATTGCAGATGATGGATATTGTGAATAGCAACAGAATTTTAACAGATCAACTGGTTGTTGAAGAACCATCCTTTTACAAGTAATTTTGCTTCCTTTTCTTTGTGGTGCAATTGAAGAACCTAAAATTGAATGTTCACAAATACCAATTTCATTCTTAGGTATCTGGATAGCGATGAGTATGCTGAGAAGTATCGAAGATATGAAGCTGACTTTAGGAAGTATCTCATGGATAAGCACTTCTCTCAAGGTTATTAGTCTCATTCTTGTTCTTGTGGTTAAGATTTCATAAAAAATTTGATCTTTTTTTGTTTCAGTGGATGAATATGAGGAGACAACAACAATTGATGGTGAAACCATTTGTTCAAGCGTGTAAGTAATCAGATTGGTGTATAAAACAGAGGTTTTTGTCATAAGTTTTCGTATTTTTGGATGATAATACTGTTTATCTTGGGTTTTGGATATTTCTTTCAGGTGGCCTTGTGCACGTTGGTATGCAGACCCGGATGCTTCGTTTCTAGACCCGCCACAATGCATCGAAGAAGAAGAAGAAGATGAAGTAGAAGAAATGGAAGAAGTAGAAGAGGTTGAAGAAGAAGTTGAAGAAGTAGGAGATGTAGAAGAAGAACAAGAAGAGGTCATTGATTCAGCTTCTGCAGAGATACCCAATGGTGAAATCTCCAATGGAGGTACTGTCTTAGAGGATACTTGTGATGTTGGCAAGAAACCAGATATGCCCATTTAGTTTTTTTGTTCTGTTTTTGGTGTTAACAATGTTTGTTGAACCTTTTGCTTAAGTTGATTTGCTTCTTTAGACCAATCATGTGAAACAAGTAGATATTAAACAATAATAGCTACTGCATTGTTGTTATCCATTATCTACATACAAATTCAAGTAATTGCTAGTGTAATAGTCACTAGTCACATATATGCATCTATCATAGTACTACAGACTTTTTTAGTAAACACACCAAGAACTAGAAGAGTGGATCATGAAACTTTATTTTACTTACCAAAGGAACTGTTGGTGGGACGGTTTGAAGTTTCTCCTCTTAGATAATTCACATTGCGGTCATTGATGTTGCTCTCTGCATTTCTCATGGGTAATAACACATCTGCCATGAGCAAGTGAAAGGAAGAGACTTTCTCTTTCAGCTGTGAGTTCTCGTGCAGGATTTGGTGGTTGCTTTCCAACAAGTTGATGACTTTCTCATGCAAGTGATGATTCAACATCATGAGCTGTTCAACTTGTTGTTGCAGCTCTTCGATCTGCTTCTTTTTGCGCATACGTGACCTTCTTGCAGATTCCCGGTTAGAGACCATTCTTCTTGCCCTCCTTTCTTCTGGAGCTAGACCTTCATTATGGAAAATGTTTTCTGCATTTGGGTCTAAGTGAGACTGATTGTTGTTGCGGGTCGATATGGAATTCAACTGGACATTGAAGTCAGTGTTTGGTAGGAATGCCGAGCTGAAATGATCGTCCTGTAGTGGGACTCCATCAAGAATATCGAAACAATGAGAGCGATGGACACTAGACGACTCCATGTAGGGTTTTAGATGTCTAATCATCAAACTGAATTCTCTGTGATGCAGAAATCAGAAACGTCAAAAGTGAGAGATCGAGAGGATAGGGAGAGTGATAGAACTAGAGCGAGTGAGAATGAGGAAGATAGAGAATGAGAGAAGAGACAAAAGATTTGTGTAGGTTCATACTTAAGGTTGATGGATGCTTTATAATGACAAACAAATTTACTTGCATGAGGACAAATGTATTTACATTTTTTGCCTACCAATTAAAACTTTCCACAAACTAAACTATCTAGTGATACTTTTTGACAAAATCTCATTTATTTACATCTTTGTCAAGGTTAGTCTATTGTTTCTCACGATAACCTCCTTTTCAAGTCCTTTTATTTTCTTTGTTTTGCAAATTTTATATATGATGAGCCGTTTGGTCACATTTAACTTGATCGATTAACAAAAACAATCCATAAAAATTTTGTTTTAATCATTTAAAATTCTTAAAAGGGAGATGAATGTATTAGATATATACAACTTAATTATTCTTTCTTTTGTTTTTTCTTTTCAATTATGTGCGAATCCGACGTAAGCTAATTCGTGTGTAATACAATAATGTTTGTCATCAGAAGGACTTCTTCGTGAAATAGGTCGGTGGATGCTAACTTGCACGTTTTTAGCTATTTTCACTCGCAATTTTACTGTTCCAAGTCTATTCGTCAATTTAGAAAATCCTAGGAATTATATAATTTCTTTAAAAGTAGATAAAAAAGAAAATGTGAAACGATTCAAGATGATGTTCCATTAGCGTAAATTAGTACCATTAGCGTAAGTTAATCAAACTGTTGTACCTACTTGTACAAAGACAATGCTAATTGTATAAAGTTGTTATCTTAATTCCTTTTTGGTAATTGGATCTTAATCATATAAGAAGAAAATAATGCCGATAGGCGATAGCAAATACAACCTACCGCAATAAAGTAAAAAAAAAAACTCATTAATGCGTTGTTTCCAAACTGAGATTAAGGAATAATCTTGAATTTCAAGGCCAATGAAAGGCTTAAAGCAGAAACCAAACACAATTAAGAGAGATAATGATGCTTAACAGCTTTGAAAGTGCTAACAAAAATGGTGATTAACGTTACGGAGAGGCAATGTCTTGTTTCCAGAAACGGACAATAAGTCTCTTTTCTGCAAAGTTTCGTCTGAACCAACCTGAACCCATTGAGGCAAAAGAATCTCTGGGTGATTAAATGACACAACACAGAATATTCTTTACGAAGATTATTACTGAAACTAAATGTCGTCAATATCATCAAAATGTGCTAGTTTAAAAATGATTTTATGCCGTATAGCTTAGTATTTTTTCAAGTGTTAGTCTCCAATAATTATCCCAATAAAAGTTTGGTTTGTAATACAAGTTGAACATAAGAATATTATGAAAAAGGTAACAAATTTTCAATTTAAGAGGGGCAAACAAAACAAAATTTTGTTCATACAACAAAATGTAAATATTTTTTACTGGCTCTAACTCTAATAAGACCCGCAAGTCAAGTTATATCCTATTAATTACACAAGTAAGTCATCATCTTCTTCATCTTGTAAACCCTAACTTCCAGGGTCTTGAAAACCGGCCATGCTTAAGTCTTCAATCCGAAGGCAACTCGAAACGACAAACAGGACACGTATTCCTAATCCCGAGCCATGGAACAATACATTCACTATGGTACTTATGTCTACAAGGCAACTCTGCAACCTCCTTTCCTACATTCATCTCTTCTTTGCAAACCGCACAACACACCGCGTCATCATCATTCTCCATAACATCTTCATTGGTCAGAGGAGACACTTTTAGATTCTTTATGAATGATTTGGATGCTGGAGGCTTACCAATACCAGATGAGATCTCAGCTTCAAACAACATCTCATACTCTGTTGTATGAAGATAATCTTCATAATCTTCTTCTTCATGATCAATATCACCAATGTATAACTCCAAGTTGCTTTCTGAATCATCTAGATTAAACTCGAGAGTACGAGAATTCAACAAAACTTCCCACCCTAAACTACTACTCCCCCTTCTCTCACTTATCGCCAAATCTTCTAAAGAGATCGTGGCTGAGACAGAGACTGATACCGAATTGTTATCATCTAAAACGCTTGAAACCTCCCTCTCATCATCACCATCAACTTCTTCCCATTCGAATTCCTCGTTGTTTATTCCTAAATCTTCCAATTGAAGTGAATCCCAACAAAGAGGAATTGTCACACTAACATCTTCTTCTTCATCATCCTCCTCATTCACATACTCATCTTCTTCATTCAAATCAATTCCCCAAATCTCACTCTCATCCTTCTCTTGATCATCTTCATCATCAGAATCAAAACCCGATTCCACAGTAACTATAACATCGCGTGACTCAATCCCTAATAACCTCATCCCATCAACGAAATCGTGTTCATTAAGGTTAACAACAAGATCACTATCAACGAAACCAGATTCTAACTCCAATCCAAAATCAAGTTCCACATTATCCCCACGCATCTCGTAATTTTCGAAATCGTCGATTCCGTCATCATCAAGCGGACATACCTGAGATTGTTCAACGCGTTGGTGGAACAAATCCATGACAAAGCTACGCCGATCGAGTAGATCAAGACCGTCGGCTGCCGTGAATACTAAATCGGAAACCGAAACGTCGCCGGGAGAAAAATCGGATTCAGAGACGTAGAGATCGCCGTCGTCTGATTGGACCCAGTGAGGAAGCGGATAGAGGATCTGAGAAAACGATTGATCTCTCAGGTGATCATGTAGCCGCCGTTGGTGGTGGTAATGGTTGAAAACGGCGTCGTTAGCATCGTGGATCTGAAGGCAAGACAGCTCCGCCATATTTTCCGGCCTTGGATCGGATCTCTCTCTCTCTCTCTCTCTCGCTCGCTCGCTTTTGGAGAAGAAACTTAAAACTATTTTTTTTAATTGAATTTAAAATTTGCGTCAAAGACTTTCTTTGACTATATTTAATGGACGAAGTACAAAAATGCCACTGAGACACGATATAATGGGCCGAACCTATATGGGCTTCTTGGAAATGATTCGAGTGAAGTAAAGGACCGTGGTAAATTGGTAAATATTGGGGAGTAGTAGTGCAGGTAATTTTTTTTTTACTTTTTAAACCTTCGCAAGCTGCAAAATTTTCAATACATTATGAATATATACCACATAAATTCTATTATAGACCAAATGTTGAGAATTGGATACAACCAATTCTGAATAAATGCGTATGGCTATGTGGTTTTTGATAAGATAGGGTGATCGGCCCAAGCATCCGGATAGCCGATAGGGTTTTTGATAAGATAGTGGACCAGTCCACTATGTAGCATTTCGGTGCATTTCTACTGGGGCCGACCGGATAGCCGATAGGATTTATCAAAAAAAAAAAAATAGGGTAATCGCGGATAAAATAACATTGTTATTTTTAATAATTTGATGGTAAATTTATAACTTATAAAGATATATTTTAGAGAGCATATAGAAAAACATCACGTGAAGATGTCTTGGAAAGTAAAACCCAATTTTGAAGTTTACATCTTTTTATATAAATTAAAATCTCATTCTTCACATCCACATGAGGTTTTTTAGTATCCCGAAAACGACTGCGTTAAAATCAAGAGCCTCTGGTCGGTTTTCTACATTTGTTGGCCGGTGCTGGTTTAATTTCTTTTTCCGGTCTTTTAACTCATACCGAAATTGCAAATATTGCTATTGCATAACAGAACAAAGTTGTGTAATTTCCAATTCCCATCATTCGTTTCACGATCCAACCTATTTCTAATAATAATCCTTTTAAGCATCTTCTGTTAACATTTGGTTTGTAGGATTAATATTCTAAACCAAAAAATTCTCTAATGTCTTCGGTTTGGTGCAAAAACCAATCCTGTCTGCCTGCAAATTGAAAACTACGTCGACACTCGACACTTTGACTAATCACGTTGTAAAACCACTTTCTTTAAAAAATAATATTATATTTTTTAAAAAAATATAGCCACGCGGTGTACCGCGGGTTAAATTCTAGTCTATATATACATTTTTGGATGACTTTTAGCAAATAAATCCTGGAGTTGGAATGTATTTACAGATGAATGCCATTAGCATTAATTATTTAAATTTGAAAAATATTAATTAAAGATATTACCAACACGATTTCGAGAATCATAAATTCATATCTTCCTTAATTTTCTGAGTCATTAATGTGATAATCTTTAGGAAATATTTCTCTCTAAAAAAAAATCCACATTAATGAAGGCATTAAAATCGACACTAACAATTAAATTATTTAGATATTCAATTATTTTAAGATTCTTATATCTTATTTGATATTTTTTTTTAATATCTCATTCTTTAATTACTGCGTTTAGAATTTATTGGTTGTTACATATTTTTTGGTGAAATTTATTGGTTGTTACTTAATAAGTAATTATGGTGCGTTTATTTTAGTTAATATCTAATTTAAAGGATTTGTTTTCTTTTATTATTAATAAACGAATAACATGTATAGAAATAAAAGATTTTTCTTGCGACTCCATAATAAAAATATTAAACTCTTATTTTCTACATTTCTTACACATAATATCCTCTTATTCAATAACAAAAAATATATATTGCATATTTTTAAAAATATTTATAATATTTAAATTATATAAAAAGTTTGTAATATTAATATTATTTCAACTCTATACAAATTTAATATATATATATGTATATATATCTTATGGGAACCATTTAAAAGAAATTTTTAAATTGACTTGAATTATATAGCTTTTAAATAAAAGTATTATTTAAAAAGGAAAAAATTAAATGATGTTTAA
>NW_003302548.1:19610505-19733353 GCF_000004255.2 Arabidopsis lyrata subsp. lyrata | reverse complement strand
TTCAATAACTTCAAACTCAAATTTTAAAACGAATTTTCAAACGTTTTTCTTTTAAATGAAGACACTTTTCTCGTTTTTCACTCTTCTTATTCTTATTTCACCATGTAAGTTTATTATCGATCAAGTGAGATAAAAAAAAAATATATCTATCATCTGTTTCTAACAATGTATATATTGATTAAATTTTTCTATACTTTTCTTGATACTTTTAATAGGTGTATCAAATCTTATGGCAAAACATGATTCAGAGAGAAAAACTCCCTTTTCTAATCACGGAGAAAGCCATCAAAATCAGCCATATGTGCATTTTCGAAGTCGAAGACACAGAAATTATTTTATTCCTGAGGAATGTACTATGTTATGTCCAGAGCGTTGTTTAAGAAAACATAGATTAATGGTATTCTGTAGTATTCCACAACATATTTGTCGTTGTAGTTCTTTTCAAATAAGGTCCCCTCACATTGCAACTTCTCCTAAACAATCATTAAATAAATAAACAAATTAACAACATCATATATCCTTTTTCAGTAAAAATCTAAAAGCGTGTTCTAGTTACTATTTTGAGGAATCTAAAATTCTGAAAGCAACAATAAGAAAACTTGTTTTTCACTTGTGGCGAAACCCCAGATAACAAGAAAATAAAAATTGGACATCTCTAACTGGGCTCAGTAAGGCCATAATCTAGGTTCGAAATTTGTTTATGATCAATTTTTGATGATGTCCACTTTATGAACTCATTATGTCTACTTTTTCGATAAATAAGATACAAAATTACGATTGATATAGGCAACACAAATCCATCTAAAGTTGTTGGGCTGAAACAAAAAAAAAAAACTTTTAAACATGGAAACGAAAAGTAAAACATTCATCTTGAATTACAAATATATCGATTACTAAATCTAAATGGTGTTTATATATATATAAAAAATATATATACAGTATAACTAATTGTAATGGGCTAATGGCTATGATTTAATTAATAGTTTTAAACTAAACAGTAATTTAGAATTACTTACGAGTATAGTTTTTGTAACTATCATTTATAAGAAAACCGTTAATAAGACCATTAACTTTTCTGTAACAGAAATATACTCCAAAAGGATAACGTTTTGCAAGTACATATAAATATGATACCATTTGGCATCAGTAACTTCACATCTATATATACATTTTTGGATGACTTTTAGCAAATAAATCCTGGAGTTGGAATGTATTTACAAAGAATGCCATTGGTTGGGTGGGTTTTTTTAATTACGTGCGACCCGGATTCAGAAATCGGATACTGTCTCGACAATTAAGTGAAAGAAAGGACAAGGCCCAATATTTGGCCCATCGTAAAACAAGTTAATTTTGTTAGGCCTTTCGCAAAACCACGAATGTTTAAATAATCTTAATTATGGTTAAAATCTAAACTTCCCAATCTCCAAATATTTACCTAAACAATTACTTACTATACTTAAGCAACATTTTCCATTCAATCTTCCTAAAATCTCTGAAACTTAACTAAGAATAATACTGTGTTTCGAAAATTAATGCCGATATTGTCGACATTCCAAGATTGCCGAGATCTCTTTCTATTTAAACACTCCATTACTTGAACTTCAAGTAATTTTTTCCTAAAATATCTATCTAGATTAACGAAATATATAAACCATATTAATTACCAAATAAAAAATTGATCCTAACATATCCCAAAAAAACAATAATATCAAAGATTGTATCCCACAAAATATGCATCGTTTTTATTTTTGGAGAGTAACCTATGAATACACGAAACCTAATTTACTTTCCTATAAATACTTTACACCTACACCTGTTTTTCCATCACCAAAACCGAGAGCTTACAATCATATAACAATACTTAGCATACCTTTCCTCTCTTCCAAATGGCTACTACCTTCGCTTTCCTCAAAGACGTCCGCCCATACAAGGCATCATGGAGGGTTCAAGTCAAGGTTTTGCACGCTTGGCGTCAATACCTAGAATCCACCGGTGAAACATTAGAGATTGTATTCTCTGACGAACTGGTAAACATATTACAACTACGTATTTTCAAATAATTACTTTTATCCTTCTACGTACATATACTAAAACAAAACTTCATTCCTATTCAATATAGGGAAAAAAAATTCATTGTTCTGTTAGGAAGGACTTGGTGAGCAAGTATGTTAATGAGCTTCAAGTTGGTGAGTGGGTCTTCATTGAGACTTTTGGCCTCAACTATGCAACTGGACAATACAGACCTACTCAACACCTCTACAAGATGACATTCCAAACAGGGACGAACATCATTCCATGTGAACCAAAGTCAGATTCTAACTTTTTGACACTCGCAAAGTTTAGTAAGATACAAAGTGGTGAGCTCAATCCATACTTGGTCGGTAAGTAACAACTCTTGTGTTTTTTTAAATCGTGAACTAGCAATGAAGTAATGTTTCGTTGAATCCTTAATTATGTTTAATAACTGAATTTTGAATTTGCAGATGCCATAGGACAGATTGTTACTATTGGAGAGTTGGAAAATCTCGAAGCAAAAAACAAACCAACTACCAAAATTGAGTTTGAGATTCGCGATGAAACGTAAGTGTTTTAAATATTTTCATATGATCTTATTGAACCAATAAGTTGAACTACACTATTTTGACTGATACATATACTCTTATTTTCTCTTAGTGATGAAAGGATAGCATGTACCCTCTGGGGCAAATTTGCTGAACAGGTTTTTAATGCCTGTCAAAATTCTGATGGAAGGATTGTGGTCTGCATCCTAAGATTTGTGAAAATCAAACCCTTCAAGGGTACATACTTTAGTATAATTTTCTTATACTTAATTAAAAGGAAAATACTTATTGAACCTTTGTATAATTTTGTGCCATACAGGTGTTATGGGTTTATCTAACTCTTTTGATGTGACTCAAGTACACGTGAACCCACCATGGAATGAAGTTGCTGTTTTCACCCAAAGGTATGGTTAACTACTCTATTTGTATTCTTTTAATTTTGTAAACTTAATTCTGATTTAATACTAACTACATCAATCTTTGCATTTATAGATTGCCAGATGATGGTCTAAGACTCAGTTTTCGTGAGAGACAACCAAGACGCCAGATGATAACTGTTAAGGATGAGGATTATCTTGAGTTTCCAAGGAAAACAATCTCTCAGCTGAAGAATTCTACAGAGGTATATTTTTCTTACGAACTCTACATTAACATGTATGCTAATGTTATCCATATTTTTTCCTAGATTGGAAAGGTTAGGCTTCTGTGTACGCTCTATGCCATTGATACGGACTGGGCTTGGTATTACATTAGTTGTCGCAAGTGCAATAGGAAGGTTAATCATATCCATGCTGGAGTGAATGGTGTGAATAACAAAGGCAAAAAACCAAGATTTTGGTGTGATATTTGCAAAACTGTTGTCACAAATGTTGTTTCAAGGTAATGAAAAAGAACAGACACTTTTTTTTTTTTTCATCAAGAACAGACACTTTATAAAACGCAATTAGTCAGATTCTTTTAGAACAATTTTAATCTGTCAGTTTCTATATTCGTTTCAGGTTCATGCTTTACACTCAAGTCATGGACAACACTGGAGAGGCAAAGTTGCTGATGTTTGATTCCATATGTTCAGAACTCATTGGTGAAACTGCTACATCTGTGCTCGATGGCAGTGTTGATGAGGTAAGTTTGTCTCATATCTAAACAGTTTAATCGTTATATGTTGAGTAATACACATTGTCATTTGACTAAATGAAAAATCTTCTATATTGTAGATCGTGGACCCAGAAAATTTACCAGATCCAGTTAAAAATCTTATTGGAAAGACTTTTCTATTTCTGGTATGTGTTGAGCAAGAACACATTTGGGCTGGTAAGGAAATCTTTAAGGTTTTCAAGGTCCTATCGAACGGTGGTCTTCTCGAAGAACAACTTCTTGAATTTTCTGGTGATATGGTGAATGCAGCATCAATGGTCTCCGGTGATGAGGTAACCTATAAACTCAAATCTCTGTTCAAAGATATTAGATAGATTTAATCCAGCAGCTATTTAACTTTCTTCTTGCAGGCACCACTCATGTTGGAGAATAGCCAGGAAACTATGGACTCGATTACACCGTCGTCCAAGCGTGTTTATGCTCTTGATGCTGGGACTCCAGATCAATCATCAAGCTCAAAGAAGTTGTGTATCGATCCCTTAGACTTGGGAAAGTCTAATCCAGAGTTTGGAGATGGAGGCAGCGTTTCTCGAGTTGAAGAGGTAACTATCAATGATGGGAATGAGAAAAAGAAAGCTGCTACTCAGTTCGAAGAGCCTACCATCAAGGATGGGGATGAGAAACCTAAGGCTGATGCTCAATCCAAAGAGCCTACCATCAAGGATGGGGATGAGAAACAAGAAGGTCAAGATCGTGGAGGTTCAGTTACGAATTCTTTGAGTGAGTTCTCAAAGAATCTGATGGGCGTTAAGGTGAAGATAGAAAAGAAGTAATCTGATGCTGTGTTGTTTGAACCTTTTAAAGTTATGTTTTTTATTTTCAGTTTTCTGCAGTTGTTTGAAATAAGTGCTGCTTTCAAGCACATCTATTTATAAGTTCTGATGCTTCAATAAAATTAGTTTTGTTTCAGTGATTATTTAGCTTATATAATATAAATGTCGTGTATGAATTAAACCTGGTGGTGAATCACTGTTTGCTGACTCCTGTTCATCAAGATTCACTCATGATCCAATTGTGTGTTAACAACCTGGAGAACGAAAGAAAAGAACACACACACTAAATATGTGGATAACAAACTTAGAAATCAAACATAACACTGAGATATTTGACAATATACCTGTCTAATTTTCACAGAACTGGTTGCAGCAATGATATCAGGAAGGTGGAGCGGCTACTTCTCTATACCACGCTTTCCCTGCAAAAAATTATAGACATGCTGATACAGATGAAGAACTTAACATTATTTATTCTATAAAAAACCAAAGGAAAACGTACTTTTTACCAAGCTTACTTGTCATAAATTAAATGTAAAGTATATACAAATATACATGGATTGTAAAATATGACATACCATAGCTACTTAATTGATATGATTCATTATAGCAATAATTTGCAGAGACTCAACAATAAAATATTAACAAATAACTACAAAATCTGTCTTTTAATGTCTAGGTTTTGTGTTAGAAGTATATCAGTAAGCCTAGCAGTCGTCGACACATTAATCAAAACCTCAGTTGAAATTACAACCAACCATGAAAAAGAAACCAGATTCAGCTCTTTCAGATTTCGACTCTAATTCTAATCCATCAAAAAGGATTAGAATCAATCAAAGCTCTACTCCACAGAGTCAAATAACTCAAGCTAATAGATCTACTAATAATGGATCTGTTCCTCTTACAAGAGCTTTTGGTAGAGTTTTGCAAGATATTACCAACCTGAGTAATAGCTCTGTTTGTAATTTCCTGACACCATCTGTTAAGCAGCAATCCTTTACTACAAAAAAAACACAAACTGAGAAAGGTAATCTCCTGTTTAACACCTGCTGCTTAATTTTTAATGGAAAAGCTTAAAAAGTTTAATTCCACGTGAACAGTTTTCTTCTTAACGTTTTACCTTTAAAACAGGTTCAAGTGCTGCTTCTGGGCTGGCATCAATGTTCCAGCAAAACTGCTTAACAGGCTTGCAGCAATCTTCAAGAAGTGTCCTCAAAGACATCACCAATGTCCCTCTCCTGTTTGAGCATCATGAACACCGAGGACTGCAGGGAAGTACTTCTACAACTCAGAGAGCAAAAGGTAAATATTCACCCTTTATATTAAAATAAAGTAATGTATAACTTTAAGTCCTAAGAGATCTAATTGGATTTGAACTATTTGTTGTCAAGCACTCCAATCTGCTGCTCCTACTTCATGCATAAGCAATCAGAAACAGTCAACGCCTACCACACAAGTTTATAGTTTTCCAAGGAAAAATCTACAAGACGATTTTGAAAATGCATCAAACTCGCCTAACATTCAAGGTAATATTGAATTAGAATTTTGTATTACTAGGTATTAAATTTATTAATCTACTCAATTTCATCTATAATCATTAAATCTGATACTATGAATCAACTAGCTCAAGCATCTGTCACCATGGAACAAGACAGATTTGATAGTAGCGATTATGAAGACATGGACCATAACAACTATGCGAGTTCAAGTGACAATGAAACCGATTTTGAACAGAACTACTATCTCAGTCAGACTGACAATGAAACTGATCATGAGTCTGATGAAGCAATCGAAATAGTTGAACCAGAAAGTGTAGTTGGACAAACAACAGAACGACCAAATATCATTTCACACCAGCGAACAGGATATGAAGAACATGTTAGATTCATGGCGATGCTTGAAAAAAAAGTGAAGGAAACTATTGATAAGGCAGCCACAAATCAGAATATCCCTCAACCAAAGAAAAGAGGTCGGCCAAGATTGAATAAGAATGCTAAAACTGCACCAGCCAAACAAAATAAATCAGGTATATGATTTTTGAAGAGCGTACCAACAATTATAATTCTCTGAATCTTATTTTAAAAATTAATGCTTTCAATTCTATTTCCACCAGTTTATCTTGATCACGGTGATGCAACATACAAATGTAAGTATTGTGGTGCACTTATGTGGTATGCTGAGAGAATAAACAAAACTCTGAAGCAAAAGGAGCCGACGTTTACCCTATGTTGTGGGCAAGGCAGTGTTAAGTTACCTTTTCTTAAAGAATCACCTGAGCTTATCATAAAGCTTCTTACAGGTGATGACGCACTAAGCAGAAATTTCAGAGAGAATATAAGATTATATAATATGATTTTTGCAATGACTTCCCTTGGTGGAAGAGTGGACAAGTCTATGCCAAAAGGTAAAGGGCCTAACATGTTTCGTTTGCAAGGTGGAAACTACCATTTGATCGGTAGTTTAAAACCTAATCCAGGTGATTATGCTAAGTACTCACAACTATACATAGTTGATACAGAAAACGAAGTAGAAAACAGAGCTACCGTCATCAAGTAATCATTCTTCTTTCACTTTATTTGCAGCAAACTTTAATTTCACTCTAATCTGCTAATTTAACTTTTGTTATTTCCTATCTATGCAGCAAGGGGAAAAATTCAAACCAAACATCAGGAAAACAGAAACTGAAAAAAGAAGTAATTGAAGCACTAATGAAAATGCTCGACGAAGTTAACCCTTATGTTGAAAAATTCAGAGCCGCCAGAGAGAGGATTCAGTCTGATAATGATGAGCCGTTTCACATGCGTATCGTTGCTGATCGCAAGGGTGTTGATGGGAGGACATACAGTATGCCTTCATCATCTGAGGTAGCCGCTTTAATCCCTGGGGATTTTCATAAAAAGATGTATGACCGTGATATAGTACTTCAAGAAAAGACTACTGGTCACCTAACGAGGATTAGCCAAATTCATATTTCCTATTTGGCTCTACAATATCCTCTAATTTTGTGCTATGGTGAAGATGGTTACAGGCCGGGTATAGAGAAATGTTATAAGACAACCAACAATAAGAAGAAGAAGTGTATTAGCATGAGACAATGGTTTGCATTCAGGATTCAAGAGAGGGAACATGAGTGTAAAACTTTGCTACGTTCAAAGAGGTTGTTTCAGCAGTTTCTATGTGATGCTTATACAACTATTGAATCTAACAGACTCTCTTATATCAAGTTTAATCAGTCTAAGCTACGATGTGAGAACTATAGCTCTTTGAAAAAGGCTGCGGAATCAGGTACAACAAATATGAATGAAGAAGGTAATCAAATTTTAATTCCATCTTCTTTCACTGGTGGACCTCGATATATGGTTCAAAGCTACTATGATGCAATGGCCATCTGTAAGCATTACGGTTTTCCCGACCTATTCATCACGTTTACATGTAATCCAAAGTGGCCTGAGATAACTAGATACTGCCAAGAAAGAGGTCTATCTGCAGATGATCGACCGGATATTGTTGCAAGGATTTTCAAAATCAAGTTGGATTCTTTAATGGAAGATTTAACAAAAAAGAATATGCTTGGGAAAACAGTGGCATGTAAGTATTTAATCATTTCGTCAACTAATTCTCTACTCTAAATTAATCTTACTTTATATTTCTTTATCCTAATTATTATTCGTTTGTATTATTGCAGCTATGTATACTGTTGAATTTCAGAAAAGAGGACTACCACATGCTCATATTCTCTTATTCATGGATGCCAAAAGCAAACTACCAACAGCTGACGACATCGATAAGATCATTTGCGCAGAGATTCCTGATAAAGAGAAAGAACCAGAGCTATATGAAGTAATCAAGAATTCTATGATCCACGGACCATGCGGTGCAGCAAACAAGAATTCCCCATGTATGGTAGATGGTGAATGTTCAAAGCAATATCCGAAAAAACATCAAGATATTACCAAGGTTGGTAAGGATGGTTATCCCGTCTATAGACGAAGGAAGACAGAAGACTACGTTGAGAAAGGAGGTTTTAAATGTGATAATACTTATGTTGTGCCTTACAACAAGAAGCTTTCAGTTCGATATCAAGCTCATATCAACGTCGAATGGTGCAATCAGAATGGTTCCATCAAATACTTATTTAAGTATATTAACAAAGGTCCGGATCGTGTTGTCTTTATTGTTGAGCCTATAAATCAGGCGACAACAACTGAAGCTGCCACTACTGGAGTAAATCAGGGTACAACAACTGAAGCTACCACTACTGGAGTAGAGCCAAGTAGTGGTGAGAAAAAGAAGAATGAAATCAAAGATTGGTTTGACTGTAGGTAAGTTTCATACATACAATATTTGTCTTTTTTTTTAGTGTATTACTATTAAATTTGCTCCCTTTTGAAATTCTATTTTTACAGATATGTATCAGCGTCAGAGGCAATTTGGAGGATTTACAAGTTTCCACTTCAGCATAGATCTACCGCAGTCCAGAGATTATCTTTCCATGACAAAGGGAAACAACCAGCTTATTTCGATCCAAAGGCTCAGATTGATGAGGTTCTCGAACGTATAAGCAATGAAGATTCAATGTTCTTGGCTTGGTTGACTTTGAATAGGAAAGATGCTATTGGAAAAAATGGTAAACGTGCTCGAGAACTTTTATATTCGCAAATCCCGGCATATTTTATTTGGGATGGAAAAAATAAGCAGTGGAAAAAGAGATCAAAAGGCTTTTCTTTGGGTCGTATTAACTACGTCCCTAGAAAGATGGAAGATGAGTACTATCTTAGGGTGCTTCTAAACTTAGTAAGAGGTCCTATGAGTTACGATGATATCAAAACATTTAATGGAGTTGTATATCCATCATACAAAGAAGCATGTTTTGCACGTGGAATTCTAGACGACGATCAAGTTTTTATCGACGGTCTACATGAAGCAGCTCAGTTTTGTTTTGGAGATTATCTGGCAATCGACTCGGTCCGTTGATTTTATCGGAGTCTCTTGCAGACCGGAACACGTATGGTCAGAAACGTGGCAGCTTTTATCGGAGGATATTGAGAGAAAGAAGAGACAAGATTTTAACAATCCAGGTAAGAATTGTTTAAGTAACCATACGTGTGATTGTCATCATAGTTATTTACATTATTCTAACTTTTCCATACTATCTTCTTTCTCCACTAATTCGTCCTACCTCTCTTTGATGACGTTACAGATTTAAATCTAACAGAAGCTGAAATTAAGAATTACACTCTTCAAGAAATAGAGAAGATAATGTTGTTTAATGGTGGAACTCTCCAAGGTATTGATAATTTCCCGCAGCCTTCCAGAGAAGGAATTGATAACTCCAACCGTTTAATTGTTGATGAGCTGAGATATAATCGTGAATCCGACTTGGAAGAATTGCATGCAGAGTGTATACAAAAGCTAACAGCTGAGCAAAGAGCTATATACGATGAGATCACCGGTGCTGTTTTTAATGATTTAGGTGGAAGCTTTTTTGTTTACGGATTTGGAGGAACGGGAAAAACTTTTCTTTGGAAGACACTATCAGCTGCAATTAGATCTAGAGGACAGATTGTTCTTAATGTCGCCTCCAGTGGCATCGCGTCTTTGTTGTTAGAAGGTGGTAGGACTGCACATTCAAGGTTTGCAATACCATTGAATCCTGACGAATTTTCTGTTTGCAAAATCCAACCTAAATCTGATCTTGCTAATTTGATAAAAGAAGCATCTCTTATTATCTGGGATGAAGCGCCAATGATGAGCAGGTTTTGTTTTGAATCTTTGGACAAGAGCTTGTGCGATATTATCAAGAATAGAGAAAACAAAGTCTTTGGTGGTAAGGTTGTTGTATTTGGAGGTGATTTCAGACAAGTCCTTCCGGTAATACATGGGGCAGGGAGGGCAGAAATTGTCATGTCATCACTAAATGCTTCGTATCTTTGGGATCACTGCAAGGTGCTCAAGTTGACAAAGAACATGCGACTGCTGGCAGATAATTTAAGTGCTGTTGAAGCTAAAGATATTCAAGAGTTTTCTGATTGGTTATTGGCTGTTGGTGATGGTCGAGTTAATGAACCTAATGATGGTGAGGCACTTATCGATATTCCAGAAGAATTGTTGATTA
Source organism: Arabidopsis lyrata subsp. lyrata (assembly GCF_000004255.2). Lineage (NCBI taxonomy): Eukaryota > Viridiplantae > Streptophyta > Magnoliopsida > Brassicales > Brassicaceae > Arabidopsis > Arabidopsis lyrata. The sequence goes on along the minus strand of NW_003302548.1, from coordinate 19,722,749 downwards.
CAGAAGCAGAAAAACCAATAGAAGCAATCAGTAAGGCAATTTATGGAGAACCATCACAACTCCACACAATCACTGATCCTAAGTTCTTCCAAAGGAGAGCTATTTTGGCACCAACCAATGATGACGTCAACACAATAAACCAATATATGCTAGAGCATTTGGAAAGTAAGTCATCTATTTTACCCACAAATCTATATCACGTTTTCAATTTTAAAAAAAAACCTATAGCTAAGTACACGTTGATGTAATTATTTGATTGTAGGTGACGAAAGAATCTACCTAAGTGCTGATAGTATTGATCCATCAGATTCGGATTCATTGAACAATCCTGTAATCACTCCAGATTTTTTAAATAGTATCAAGCTTTCTGGTTTGCCACACCATGCTTTACGTTTGAAGATTGGAGCTCCGATTATGTTGCTTAGGAATATTGATCCAAAAGGTGGGCTGTGCAATGGCACTAGGCTTCAGATTACTCAGCTAGGCAATACTATTGTGCAAGCTAGAGTAATCACAGGAGACAGAATTGGTGAAATAGTTTTGATCCCTAACATCCTCCTTACACCTTCAGATACCAAGCTGCCATTCAAGATGCGCAGAAGACAATTTCCACTTTCTGTTGCATTTGCTATGACCATCAATAAGAGCCAAGGACAATCTCTAGAGAAAGTTGGACTTTACTTGCCTAAACCCGTGTTCTCTCATGGTCAACTTTATGTTGCGTTGTCAAGGGTTACCTCTAAAACGGGATTGAAAATTCTAATACTCGACAAAGAGGGCAAGATTCAAAACCAAACAACAAATGTTGTTTTCAAAGAGGTTTTTCAAAACATCAACTGACTCAAATATTGTCAGTCTTTGCTATGTATCATCTGGAAAGGTAAATTCACTTTACCTTTATGTCTTAGTAATTTCAATATGGTTACGAATTCAAACAATCACTAAGTAATATGTTTCTTTTTTTTATAACACTCATGCAGGTCACACGTTAGCAACCAACTCAGGTTGTAATTAATATACTTATTTTATTTTATTTTAGACATCATACAACTATACTCTTCCTTTTAACATAAAATTCAATTTTATAGATATGTCTTCGTGTATATTTTTTTAAAACAAAGATCAACATGCTTTTCTTTTCCAATTATATAAAAATAAATTAAATTGGTTCAGTTTCAAAATCAAAGTTTTTTAAAATTCGAGTTATAACTATAGATACACAAATAGTTAATTCGTACGATGTAATTGTTAAGACTCAGTTTTGCAGAGACTCAGTTCTTCTGTCCCAACTTCAGAGACTTAATTTGAAGAGATTTTAAAAAAAATCATCAAATTAACATAATAACAAACAAGCCATGGACAATGAAACCGAACACTTCTAAGATCAGAAAAAGCAAACAATACTCTAACTGAATCAGACCTTTCACTTAATCCTAAAGAATAGAATGAAAAGCATACCGAAATAGTTTCAATCTTCCATTTTAAAAATCACAGATTATCCAGTTCAGAAAGACAGAGAACAAACCTTAGTAGCGCCTATTACGTCATGTCTTGCCTCTTAAAGTGTTGCCATTTGAATCTAATCTTCTCTTTATAATATCATGTTTCTGTAATTCACACATTGCACAAGCTTAAACATGTTTCAAACACAAAAATTGTCAATGGAGTAAGACAGTGAACAATTTCAAACATACCACGTCACAAAGCAGTTCTCCACTAATATCCATAGCATCAACACTAAGAATCGAACATGGTAGAGCAGGAAAACGTATATCGAACTACATCATCAATGAAAAGTTATAAACATGTTAATCATAAATTATCCCTTAACTTAGCTAATCGATTAAGGGATTCGTAGATAGAGAAACGGAAACGAAAAGTATAAATGAACATATCTGTTCTCTATTGGGATCGATTTAAAAAGTAAATAAGATAGATTTGCAGATTTTACCTTAGATCCATACATAGAATCGTTTGGATTTGGGGTTATGGACGATTTGTGATGAAATCTTCTATTCACAGTTCTAATCGAGAATAAAATTACAAGATTCAAGAATAAAACCAGATGGATTCCGAGATTCACTACTTTGGAATTCGCAAAACTACAGAGATTAATCGAAGATCTGAGAAGAAAGAAGCTCTCTCTCTCTCTCTCTCTACACTACTCTGGAGATAGATAGCTTTACCTCTGCTCTTTTATTTATATACACTTTCTTTTTTTTAATTCCAGAAAGCGGTGGAATTGCGCAGAGTGATATAACGTGTCGTAATTCTCTACCGTTGATCTGATTACCTCTGCAACGTCCGATTACTAAATTAATTTTGTTTTAAGACAAGAAATACCACGTGGGCTGGACTAACGTGCTTGGCCTTTTAAAAAATTACGTACCTGGTCTTTTTTTCTGATTAACGTATCTGGTCCTAAGCTTTTTTCATACGTGGCACTGGACTGGCGTTAATTCATTCGCTTTTTTTTGCCCTCTGCGTTTCACGTTTTTTTTTTTTTTTGTGGATAATTTTCTGCGTTTCGAAGTTTTGTTGTAACGAAAAGTCGAAAACGTTGAGTCTCTCTCTCTGCTTGCCGCTGTGGACGGCCAATACAAATATTTATAGAAATTAATCTAAACATTTTTGGATTATATATAATAAATTAGATTTGAACCCGCGGTACACCGCGGGGCTATATTTTTCTTTATTAATAAAGAAAATAATTTATATTTTAATTTTTAAAAAAAAATATAGCCCCGCGGTGTACCGCGGGTTCAAATCTAGTTCAAAACTTAAAACGACAAGCGATTTCTTTTTCTGTCTAAAATATATAATAAATTTCCCAAATAAAATAAAATGAGGACAATCTTTTTGTTTTTTACTCTTTTATTTCTTGTTTCATCATGTAAGTTTGTTTATCACGATTAAATTGAAGAGATTGCGTATATCATGTATTTTCAATAGTACATATATTGATTTAGTTATATGATGTTTATTTAAAATAATTTTTTTAATAGGTGTATCAGATGTTATGGAGAAAAGTAATTCAGAAAGAAAAACTCCTTCTAACCATGTAGGAAGCCCTCAAATTCCACCATCCATGTATCATGCAGAGAACGAGGATACTGATTTTCCTGGTAGTAGATGTGCAATGTGTCGATTTGATTGTTTGGTTGCACAAAACAGGTATATGGATTATTGTAATCTACATGATGGTTGTCATTGCGGTTCTGAAGTAGACTTTAATTATAGACGAGATTAAAATCATAAAAGAATATAGTTGCCTATTATAAAAGAAAAAAAAAAACAAGATACTTTATATCAACTTGATTTTTCTTGTTTCTGCATCAATCCAACTATTATCTTTACGTATATACAATGGACCGAGCAGAAAAAGAGATAGAGATACCATTAGCCTATATACTCAAACTAATATCTCTGTTCAAATAATTTACAACAGCCCACTAAATGATCTACACTTCAAATATATTTTCAATTTGGGCTTATCTAGGCCCGTAGTATCACTTTTGTGAAACGATCAAAAACCAAGTGCATTGGTTAATTTGAATGAAGTCTTTTAAATTTTGATACGTAACAACAACATATATGTAAGCATTTGAGCTTCATCAATTCATCAAAAATGTTTACGTCTCAAATACCGAAAAACCAAAAACTAGCTGTGTCTGGAAATTTTATAAAAATATGTAGGCAATTTAGAACGAGACAACACTTATGAAAAAGAAGAGATTGTTTTCTTACCCTCTTCCAAATTGAGATACTGATAATTGTATGATTTTATTTATTTTCAAATTACATGTAAATTAATATTCGACCGTAGCATATACGCCGAAACCATAAAATCATGTAACAAACCATAAACTTAGTCGGAAGGCATTCCAAACTCGGGATAGACAGAGTGGTAGCCCGTAAGGGCCTAACCGTTAACACGGTGGACCAGTCCACTATGTAGCACCACGGTGTGTTCCTACCGGGGCCGACCGGATAGCCGATAGGGTTTATCAAAAAAAAAAAAAAAAAATGTAACGTACAGTCGCATTAACAGAAAAGTCATCATAATAACAAAACAAAAACGTATGTATAACCAAAACCATCATAGGCATACAACATACATGATGAATGGTCATTTACTCATTTATCATCATCATCATCATCATCATAAATCATAACCGACTCCAAAAATAATTATTTTCGTTAAAGACTATAAATACAAACGAAAGGTTTCATCTTTCTCTCCCATTTCCTCCGACTCTTTCTCTACCCACTTCCTTCTCCCACTACTCTCTCACTAACCGAGTCATCATGGGCGAGGTACTACTGAGTCAAAAACGCTCTCTTCTCTCAACATTCTCGAATCTTCTCTCTCGTTTTTCCTCCATAAAAATCTCTGCTTTTTATTTGGATAATAATGGGTTTCGTTTGCTCACTCTGTTTTGTTTCTGAGCAGAAGAAGAACGAAGGAGATAACAAGAAGAAAGGTGGAGATAACAAGAAAAAGAACGAAACGCCGTCAATCACCGTCGTTTTGAAGGTCGACATGCATTGTGAAGGTTGTGCTTCTCGAATCGTCAAATGTGTTCGTTCTTTCCAAGGTTTGATTTTTTTCATTATTTACCAAAAAAGTTTCCATTTTTCATATTCAGAACGTTGTAAAATCCTTATTCCACGGAATCTGTTACTGGGTTTTCGGAAAATCGCTACTTTGTTGGGTTGAGTTACTGAAAAATGTGTCTTTTAGGTGTTGAGACGGTGAAATCGGAGTCGGCTACAGGGAAACTTACGGTGACCGGAGCTTTAGATCCGGTGAAACTGAGGGAGAAACTTGAAGAGAAGACAAAGAAGAAAGTCGATTTGGTTTCTCCTCAACCCAAAAAGGAAAAAGAGAAAGAGAACAATAAGGACAAAAACAAAAACGATGAAGACAAAAAAAAATCAGAGGAGAAGAAGAAACCAGACAACAACGAGAAGAAACCCAAAGAGGTAGCCAAAAATAAATAATCAAATCTCTTTGCTTTTTAGTTTTTACTATATTGTTTTTATCTGTGAAGAATCTGATTCTCAAAATGTTTTTTTGTTTGCTGATTAGTATAATGTGAGGATGTTTCTTTGTTTTCTGATTACAACTAATTTTGTAATGATTATTATAGACTCCGGTAACAACGGCGGTATTGAAGCTGAACTTCCATTGTCAAGGTTGTATCGGGAAAATCCAAAAGACTATCACAAAAACCAAAGGTTAGAGACAAATCTGTACGATTCGCGTTTTCAAAACGCAATTTTGGGGCAACGCTTCGTTTGCTTGCTAACAGCGTTTTTGTGAAGCGCAGGTGTTGATGGTTTAACAATGGATAAAGAGAAGAATTTGGTGACTGTTAAAGGAACAATGGATGTTAAAAAACTCGTTGAGAGTTTGAGTGAGAAGCTGAAACGTCAGGTTGAGATTGTGCCGCCGAAGAAAGAGAAAGAAAATGGTAACGAAACTGGCGAGAAGAAGAAAGGTGGCGGCGGAGACGGTGGTGGAAAGGAGAAATCCGGTAACAAAGGAGGTGGTGAGGGAGTGAATATGATGGAGTACATGGCGGCTCAGCCTGCTTACGGGTACGGGTATTATCCGGGTGGGCCTTATGGATACCCGATTCAAGCCCACGCGCCGCAGATTTTTAGCGATGAGAATCCGAATGCTTGTGTTGTTATGTGAAGCGGCGGCGGAGAAATTGGAAAGTGGTAGAGAATGTAAATAAGCCATAATCTTTGGGGGTATTTTTGGTATTTTTCTTCTTGGGATTCTGCTACGGTTTTAGTTTTTAATTTCTCCCTTTTTTGGTTTATCTAGCTGGGCATATTTAATTACTCCACTTCAAAGTTTAAACATGCAAATATATCCAAAGAGATTTAATATTTTCTTTTTCCTTGTCTAGTTTAATTGGGAATAAATAAAAATAAGTTTAGTTAAATTGATTGTAGAAAAACCAATATGATGTATTTTATACTAATCGGGCTACATTCAAACGTTGACATGTTGAGAGTTGACAATGGTAATGAGAAGTGAGAACTATACATTGTTAAATCTGAAGAAAAATAATACTAGTAACAATTTGGGGCCTTATAAATTTAGAACCATATCGGTCCCCTCCAAGTGAATGTTGACATTCGAGAATAAAATCTCAACAAATTCGTCCAATACACAGAACTAAGCTACCAACGGTTGTATTACATTGTAGTATATTAGAGTCCTTTACTACATTTACATAAACAATTATTTAGAAACAGGTCATAAACAGAGCACTACAATTAGTAAGCAATTCTTTTGGTTTCTCTGCATTAATCACGAATTAGTCAATCGAATGTATTTTACTATAAACAACCAAGCTTTTTTTTATTCACTTGTATACAAACAAAAGTTGAGTCTTGTGGTGTCTATGTACTACACTATGTGCACAGTTTTTTTGGCCTATAAAAGTTTTACAGAGTATTAATTTTACCAAATAATGACAATACGGATACCTATTAAAATTAAAAGCGCAATGGTGAATGTCCATAAATGCTTAGTCAAAAGTACATAATAAATGCATAATCATATAACTACTACACTACCATTCTCGTCTTTTTTTGCCTTAGTAATAAATTTAGCTTACGTAGTTTCTTCTTTCCCACCACTCACTTGATTGGAAATTTCTGTTGTCTCCAATCACACTTTATTTTGTGGCCAATTATACATTAATATGTATACAACTTTACCATAAATTACATAGAAACTCTATGAGCACTCTACTTTCTTTCCTGATTAATGTTACAGATCGAATTATAAATTTATAACCCCCTTTTTTTGTTATTTTTCAAGTTGGTGATAAAGCTAGGGTTTTGAAAAAATAGTGTGTCCGTGTCTTTACGAAACTTTGAGCCAGTTGGTTGGATGGGAGTCCTCTCTTTTCCTCTGCTTCATGCCCGGCCCTCTCCCGTCTTGTAAGTTGTTACTGTTTTAATATATTATTCCTAAGTTTTTGGACACATTTGAGTCCATATAAACTAGTACATCATGTACTTTATATTAATTTATTATTTATAAAAACACGAAATTTAATATATGAAATCAACGGTGGAGGGTATATGACTATATGAATCGAACCATTGCCGATTCGAGAAAACAAATTAAGAAATAAAGCAACAACCTAATAATAATGGATATGAAACTATTTTAAGAGTGTTGTTGCTAACATAAAAGACGAAATTTCGTTAGTATTCAGTTCTTATTAATTAACATATATTAAGCCGACTATATTGAACTAAAAATCTATTGATTTATTTCTAGATTTAGCTAAGGCATATATACACCTACATTTTAAATTCATACAAGGTTAGTATATTTGGTACTATATACTTGCTCTTTATCTGGTAAACTACAGGTGAAAATCAAATTAAATTAGCATTGTTTTGGTCAAAAAAAGAAGTTTAGTTTATATGAGAACGAATTCGATAGGTAAGTCAACATATAGTGAATGCCAACCCATGACATCAATGCTCACATTACTATTTATTTCCTTTTACTCTTTAATGGTAACGTAAAGCCAAAATTTATTTATTTATTTATTGTATAAAAATAGTCATTAATAAGAAATTTATATTAACATCAATATAGTCGTCGTATTCATGTTTTTATTGTGCATGTGCGTTTGATGCGACATCTCGTTCAATATTAATTAACTAGTAATACATGCATGAACATGTGTTTGAGAATTTGTGATCATGATACGGGGTGCTTCATGCATCATCATGATTTTTCATGATGATCATCATACATGTTAGTTTCAAAGTTCCAACTTTCTTTTCTAGGAAAGTTACATTCGAGTTCGAGGAAACTAATGGATTTATAGATAAATCATATAAAAGTAACTAATAAAGCTTTCAACACGCTCATAAATTTCATTCTCTTTATCCTTTTTTCTTAAAATAAAATAATGTCTAGAATATTTTTTTGTAGGAAACCTTTTTCCACTTTACAAAAATAAAAAAAGTTTTATCATATCCGTTAATTAAGCTATAGTTGTCGAAAAGTAAACTTGATAAGCAGCTTTCTTTGTATTCCAAAGTACATCGTAGTTTTTAAATTGAGATTGAACACACAAAAAAAAAACTAAATATAGTGGTGGTTTAGTAGACCTAGTCATTCCGACTTACAAAGTCCCACTACTAATTCTACATTTTGAAGATTCATTCACATTGTTTATATCATGGTTAATTTGTATAATCGGACATGGTAGGAAATAAATTAAATTCTATAGATTAGTTGAAAATGGTAAAGCAAGAAAGAATGTTATAATCCAAAGGAACTCACTAAATCAATTATTGTTTGCTGATATAAGAAGAGTTTGGTCGAGAGAAATAAGAAAATAGTTTACGAAGAAGACACATGATTTTCCTATTTACATCTTTGTATCAATAATTAAAGTTAGTTGCAAAACAAGAGGTCGTTCTTTATGATACATTTTGGTTAATGAAATGACTAAAATATTTTACAAAATTCAAATGGGTTAGTTATGATAAATTGATAATATTTTTTTTTTTTAAAAGTAAAATAAATTAGGGATTAAAATGATTCCCTTGGTATTTTTTTTTTGTTGCATAGGCTTGATGATTGTCGTTGGTTCTTACCACGTGGGCTTTAGTAGGGCATGCCAAGAAAAGTGGACCAAAAGACCATAAAAAAAAAAAAGATAAAAGATAAAAGAGAAAAGAAGAAGAACAAAAAAAGATAAAGAAAAAGGGGAAAATAAAAGGAGAAAAAACACACTGGAAGATGTTATTGATTTATAATGCAAATCATAATTCGGATAGAACAAGAAAAAACGAAACTGTGGCCAGAATATTCGAGGATTCTTTATTCCATGCATATATAATTTGTTGTTTTCATGAAGCACTTTCTTCATATAAATTATCATTTTACATGCAGTACTATGCAAAAATTAAATTACTATGCTTTTACCAAATCCAAAAGCGAGTGTTGCTTTCCTTTGATATGAATAATAAAAATGTTTTTAAACTTTAATCTTAAAAATCAATTGATAATAAAGAAAACTTATGGCCTTGCAAAAAACTTATTTGGTATGTCTATTTCCAAATGTTTTCAATATGATATGTCTCAAATTGACTCATCTATCTTGAGTTTAGTCCTATTTGTTGGACCATATAGATCTTTGGATTTGTTGGACCATGATGACATAAAAGTTTACTAAGTTCCATTTCATAGCCATTTAGTTATGGAATGTAAAACACATTACAATATTAGAGATCTATTTACCCTACATTTACAATATTCAGATATATATATATATATATATATATATTTATTTATTTATATTTATCATTTTAGGATTTATATCATCCATCATATCAAACCAGTGGTCAATAAAGAAATAAATTTCAAATTATCGATTGAACTATTATCATTTATAAACAAATTTGATCAATGTCTATAGACATAATAACTCATAAGTACACAAAACATAGGCTCTATTCACAACAACACCTTCTTGCACAAGGAGGTAATAATGAGGTCCACAACAATGAAAAAGGAAAAAGAGAAAGACATTTAGCCTTTCTAGGAGTCAATGCTTTGCCTTTTTTTTTCTTTCCTCATCTTCTCATTTTTTTTCTCAGCTTCGGTACTTTGTGAAATTTCTATTTGATTTGATTTCTTCTATACACTAATTTCCAAACTTCTTTTGCAATGAGTGAATGAGGATAAGGTCGAAGAAGTTTCTTCTTCCTTGGAAAACAAATTTCAAAATCCAATATGAAAACATTATTTTTCTTACGGAGACATAACTCATTTGACGGTTTCGTTGAATCTTCCTCACAGACCAGACGAGTAAAGTTGACTTGAAATATTACAGGTCAATAACTCAAGTCTTTTGTTTTTAGTTGGTTTTCTCTATTTATGATTCTAGATGAAATAAGCTATAAATAATTTCAATTTTTTTTTGGTTTAAGTTCAATTAGCCAGAGATAAATCTAACTGTATTTTTTTTAGTCATGACGAAATTTTGTTTTTGGGGGCAAACATTACAATATAAATTCAAAATACACATATCTAACTTACAAAATTGCGTAAGGCATTTGGAAAAATTAATTACAAAGTTTAAGAAATGATGAAGATCTTTCTGATACATCTCATCGAGTGAACATTCCATCTACTAGGAGATCTTCAACTTCCAAGTCGAATCAGCTTTTCTTCTGTTTACAAGAATAACTATTCAACTTGTATACTCGTGAATACCTACATTAATTCTACAGTCTATCTACAACATCAAATAGAACACAAAAGCTGATAGAATTTAATGGATATGACCTATCAATATCATGTTCATCATCATGGATGAGTTTCTTACTTACATATGCGTGGATTCTCAAGACTGTAGACTGCAACAAATATGCAAAGCACATGTGAAAAAAGTCACTTGAACTACAACAATAAAACCAAACATTTTCATTCACAAAACAATAAAACCAAATTAATGTAGCGTCTTGGTTTAGAGTTCCCAAAACATTTCCTAAACCAACCTAGTAGCCCAAAAATTATCTATTACTAACACTTATACCTCAATTTTTTGTTTATGTTTATTGATTTTTTTTCTTTCTCAAATGACCCAAATAAGATTATTTTGTTGATTGTAAAGAAGTTTGCAAAAACAAGCCTATATTATAGTTGCAAGTCCGAATCATTGGAAGAATATATAAGACGACCTAAGAAAAAGCCGTGGGCTTACAATTCTTCACTTCTGGATCTTTACCAGCTACTATTGGGCCTTTGATATTTAAAGCCCATATAAAAGAAGCACATTATTCGGGACCGACCAAAGTGAAGTAGGTGTGTTGTGTTCTGATACGCAACTGAAAATCTAGAAAGCAAACTCAGTGTCACCGTACACGTGGCACACCCAGAACAATCGTCTCTTATAAATACCGATTCTTCCGCCTCGCGTCAACAGAAACCACCATTAACCCTAATTTTTGCCGAACTCTTGTCTTCTGCTGAAAACCCTAGATCTACAGATCTCCCGAATCTCTCAGGTAAATTTTTTACTATTTCCTCTTCCACGATTTGTTGATTCCACGATCTGTTTCGTATTCTCCATGGTTTGGATTTGATTTTTTTTTTTTGTTTCTCAGGGAGATATTTGAAGATGGTGTCTGACGCTAGCAAGAAGAAGGCAGCTCAAAAGAAAGCCGCCGCCGCCGCTAAAAGAGGTGGTAAAGCTGCTGCTTCTTCTAAATCCGCCGCTACTTCCTCCAATGGAGTTGATAGCTTGTCGAGCGGTGTCGACGCTCTTCAAATTTCTGATCGGACTTGTACCGGAGTTCTCTGTTCTCATCCCCAATCTAGGGATATTCGAGTAAGTCCTCTTATCTGGTTTCTGTGATTTGATTTGGAAATTTAGATTTGTGCCCTCTGATCTGTGAATATTTATTTAGAGAATCATTAGTTTGATTGCTTATATTTTGTATCCTCTGTTTTTTTGATGGAATTGGTTTATAATCTGTTTGCAGATAGAATCTCTGTCTGTGACGTTTCATGGTTATGACCTTATTGTTGATTCAATGTTGGAGCTTAACTATGGAAGGCGTTATGGTCTGCTTGGGTTGAATGGTTGTGGAAAGTCCACTCTTTTAACTGCAATCGGACGCAGAGAGATACCGATTCCGGATCATATGGATATCTATCATCTTTCTCACGAGATTGAAGCTACTGACATGTCCTCCCTTGAGGCTGTTGTTAGCTGTGATGAAGAGAGGTTGAGGTTGGAGAAGGAAGTTGAAATTCTTGTTGAGCAGGTTTGTGTCAATCAATACTAGATTGGATTCTAAATTGAGCTTTATATTCGTGCTTGATGCTTATTATGGTTGTTTTTATCAGGATGCTGGTGGCGAGCGTCTTGAATCTATCTATGAGAGGTTAGAAGCCATGGATGCTGCAACCGCTGAGAAGCGTGCTGCTGAAATTCTGTTTGGACTTGGTTTCGACAAGGAAATGCAAGCTAAGAAGACGAAAGATTTTTCCGGTGGTTGGAGGATGAGAATTGCATTAGCAAGAGCTCTCTTCATAATGCCAACTATCCTTTTGCTTGATGAGCCGACAAATCATTTAGGTTGGTGATCTTTCTTCTTGTAACTTGCTTCAGATGGTTTTCTTTAGTGTTATGTTCTTATGCTGACTGTAATTCCTGAAACAGATTTGGAAGCTTGTGTGTGGTTAGAAGAGAGCCTGAAGAACTTTGATCGCATCCTTGTTGTGGTATCACACTCGCAGGATTTCTTGAATGGAGTTTGTACAAACATCATCCACATGCAGAGCAAGCAGCTCAAGTACTACACTGGTAACTTTGATCAGTATTGCCAGACTCGTTCTGAGCTAGAAGAGAATCAGATGAAACAATACAGATGGGAGCAGGAGCAGATTTCTCACATGAAGGAGTACATTGCTAGGTTTGGTCACGGTTCAGCCAAACTTGCTCGTCAAGCACAGAGTAAGGAGAAAACATTGGCAAAGATGGAGAGAGGTGGGCTCACTGAAAAGGTTGCCAGAGACAGCGTTCTCGTTTTCCGTTTTGCTGATGTTGGGAAGCTTCCACCGCCAGTGCTTCAGTTTGTGGAAGTGTCTTTTGGGTACACACCGGACTATCTCATATACAAAAACATCGACTTTGGTGTCGACTTGGACTCTAGGGTCGCTCTCGTGGGACCTAATGGAGCTGGAAAGAGTACACTTTTGAAGCTCATGACTGGTGAACTGCACCCAACTGAAGGAATGGTGCGACGTCACAACCACTTGAAGATTGCTCAGTACCATCAGCATCTGGCTGAGAAGCTAGACCTGGAATTGCCTGCACTTCTCTACATGATGAGGGAGTTCCCGGGTACCGAAGAGGAGAAAATGAGAGCTGCGATTGGTAGATTTGGTCTTACTGGTAAGGCCCAAGTAATGCCGATGAAGAATCTATCTGATGGACAAAGGAGCAGAGTGATCTTTGCGTGGTTAGCTTATAAGCAGCCTAACATGCTTCTACTGGACGAGCCAACTAACCATTTGGATATCGAGACAATTGACTCACTCGCTGAGGCATTGAACGAGTGGGATGGTGGTCTGGTTCTGGTGAGTCACGACTTCAGGCTGATCAACCAAGTGGCGCATGAGATATGGGTTTGTGAGAAACAATGCATAACTAAATGGAACGGTGACATTATGGACTTCAAGAGGCACCTCAAGGCTAAAGCCGGACTTGAAGATTGAAGATAAAGGTCGAGTCTTCTTCTCTTGATGGATAAAGGAAAAGACTCAGATTGGGTCATGCCGAGGGAGAGAGGGAAGGATATGTTTTTTTGATGGTTTTGGGAATGGTTTTTAACGAGTTCTGAAGCCACACTTGAGAGACAGCTAAACCATACTCAGTAATCTCTGCATTTCTTAAGCATTAAGAGGTCAGAGATTCTTTCTATATTAGTATTATCATCATTATCATGTCTTTTTATTTTTATTTTGTTATTGTTGTTGAACGTTTTTTTGAAGGCCAAACAGAGAGAGAAAGTAATATTTTTGGTGGTATTTGTAGGATTTTTTTTTTTGTTTTTAAGACCGAGATGTTGACGATTATGGTATTTATATTTAATATTAAAGTGAGAATCTTCTCATAATTATATTCGTATATTCGTTGGAAAAGTATCCGAATATTCCATCTTTATGTTGATTATGGAATCTTGATTCACTTACAGAATTGCACTGATAATTTCTGTGTTACTAACGTTTTGGGCTTTTGGCTCTTCTTAAAATTCTTTTAACGATTACTCATTCAATTGCTTCTTCAGTGGTCTATGTTCATAAAGTTTTCTTATGTAGTCTCTTAACGTCACACGCATCTTTAACAGACTTTTTTTTACTTTTCGCTTGACATAAATCTGATTGGTGCAGAAAGAGTTGTTGAACAATGCTGCCTTTAATCGAAACAACATTGCAACAATTTATAGTAAAGTACCACGCTCATCGAACCTTGCTCGTCAAAGCAAGATCTTACTCGGTACATATCTCATATATGAGTGGAATTAAGAAACTATTAAAAGGGATTTAATGTACAAGGAAAAAATCTCTTGTAAGTTTGTCTTCAAACATGACTTGGAGTTGCGTTCGCCGGCGTTGGAATATCAGTCAAAGCTACTTTTCGGCCTCTCTCTGACCGACTATTCTCAGCAAATTTGATGCTTCCTTCGTGCAATCCTTGTTGTTTCTCGTTCTCCGTCCATTCGGAACTGTAATAATATTCTTCCTGCGATCTTTCTCCATCGCTCGACGGCCTTAAAAACATGCTTCCCCATTGCGGAAAATGTATAAACGCAACCGGGATCGTGCACAGAACTGCCATAACGCCCATCAACGAGAGCCCTTCCGCTGTACTAAATCTCGATGATGAGAAGAAAAGCAGTTGAGTCAAACCGGACCCAAAGTTTCCTCCTGCGCCGGTTAGTCCCGATATGAGCCCTAGAGAGCGGCGCGAGACAAAAGGCGCAACCCCGAAGAGGGCTCCACAAGCTGCTTGTGTACCGATTGAGAAGAGCACCATTGCTAAGATTGCTATGGGAAGCGTACTAGCTCGACCTAGCCAGATACAGAAAAGAGCTCCTACGGTTTGAAAGATCCATAAGGTCCATAACCGGCCTCTCATTCCAAAAATCCGAGCCGCTACATCAGAAGCGTAACCACCGAAGGGACGGGCAATGAAGTTAGCCATTCCAAAGCTGGCTGCTACGATACCAGCTGTTTGAAGCTTAAGGTTAAACCTGATATATATATACGTAGATAACAAGAAACCAATGGTTATTACCTTGTGCTAGAAGTAAGTAAGATCCTCATTTGGATTTAAAGTATAAGAAATCAAACCTGTCGTAGAAATATCCGGAGATAACGTTGTTGATAGTTAATTCAATTCCCATGGAAGATCCATAAAGAACGAATAAAATCCATGTTCTGTAGTTCTTCACAGCAAACCAGAAAACCTATAACAAGAAAAGCCTTTAGACACAAGAACAGTGCTAATGATTATTTAATTTGTATCAAATTTGTTGCTAACTATTAGTTATTGTCATTGGTTATAGGCAACTTAATCGCAACTAGCAATTATTTTTCTGAGTAGTTTGTAACTTTGCATCAATGCTAATTTTGAAAGATAGTCGCAAAGTTTGTTACGACTAAAATTTATTGCAAAATTTCATGACTATTTTAAATGTTTGCAAGATTCTTTTAATGAGATTGAGAGCCATATATATTGTTCTTGATCTGGATTTGCTATATAATCAAAGATGAGACAGAAATAGATATAGACAAATACCTTGGAGAATTTGTCTTTAGAGACTTGACCTCTCTTCTGAAGTATACTTAGGTTACCGTCAGGGAGATCTTGGCCGAGACTGAGGACGAGAATGCCCATAACAACTTGAAGAAATCCGGGAGCGAAGAAAGATATGCGCCACGCCATGAACGGAGTGGCTCCGGCGAGTTTAATGATGTGGAAGACCATCGGCATGAGGAGTTGAGTCACTCCACCGCCCATATCACCCCACCCGCCGGCACAGCCATTCACTAGTCCTATGATCTTACCGTTGAACATGACGCTGGTCCAATACTGGCACGACACAAACGTGGCGAGGCAGAATCCGATCATGAACCGGACGCCTAAGTATCCGCTGGGGCCACCCACAAATGACATTGAGAAGACGATTGGGGCTGTTAGCATGAGGGAGAAGGCAGTCCCATACCGCGCACCAAGGAGATCGCAAACCGCTCCCATGGCTAACCTTGAGAAAATGGCTCCAGAGACGGAGGCGACTCCGGCATTCCCAATGTCGGTTTTAGTGAGGTCGAGGTTGTCGCGGATGATGGGGACTAATGGTGCGGCAGCGAAGGTTGAGATGAAGCAAGTGAAGAAAGAGAGCCATCCTAAGTGAAATGCTCTCATGTGAGGTTTTGCAAATGAGAGTGGGTTGAACACTTTGGCACGATGTTCAGAATCAACGGGAAGGGCGAATTTAGCCGTTGGGTCGTCGGATTGGACGGTTTGAGACGAAGCATCGACGGAGAAAGAGAAGACTTGTTCTCTTGCTGTAACTCCATGCAAGGAGGTTCCAATGGAGCCTTCTTCATTAGAATGGTTGTGAGCCATTTTAAGGTGAGAGTGAGATGAAAGACTCTAAGTGGGAGAGAAGGTTATATGGTCTTTGTTGTGTTTTGGTGTAAGTTGGAGATTTGAGAAATGGAAAGTATATATAGAAGCCAGAGGGGATACCAATATATGGGGTAGGGTTAGGTGACTGGGTCCAATAATGAGATTTGAATAGTATAAGAAAAAATTAATACGGACTTTACCAATTTGTGAAAATTTTATAATTATTAACGGATAACAACATTTAATAGTAGGAGATGTGTCTTTAGTCAAGTGGTTAAGTCCATTTGACTCCGCCTTCTTCACCGGAGTTCGATTTCACTAAGTCGCGTTACTCCGCGTAGTAGGGATTGGCTATGGATCGGGCCTTGTCGATCCAAAGATGTCAAAAAAAAAAAAAAACAGCATTTAATAGTAATGGCAGAAAAATTATTATTGAAATTTGAAATAAACATATTATTTTTCTTGCCTAATGTAGCTACCAATACGTGCTTAATTATTATTTAAGTACGTTTTATACGTATACCACATCTGTGTTGAGTTTTGTCTGACACATGTGATGCAAGTATTTTTAAGAGCATTGAGTAAATCAGAAAAAACGGATCTATCCCTTTCTTATTTATGAATTAATTTTGGTTTTGATTTTAAAATATTTATCTTCGGAACCGTGAGGTTTTTTTTTTTTTTTTTTTTTTTTATCAAGTATTAAGTGTTTTCTTTTTCCTAAAAAAAGTTCAAGCAACTTTCGTAAGGTTGAAGGTTTTTTGGTCAGAAAATAAACTTTCTTTTTTTGATGAATGTAAAATTTATCAACCTATGCATCCTTTAGTATAAAGTTTTGAAAATGGAGAGAATAAAAAGAGAGCAACAACTTAAAGTCAGAAAATCAATTTTCACACTTTTGTTTGACAAATTTTCCTATTTAGTAACAACTTTTATAACATATATATATATATATATAGTCCAAAAAAAATAATATGTATTCTAATTTAAGTGAAATGCAAAAGAAAAATTTTTATTTTTCATTTTGCATAAAGTTTTTGTTAGATAATTAAAGAGTATGAGAAAGAAATGTACAAATACACTTGTAATTCTATTTGGGCTATTAGCAGCCAGCAGCCTGGCATGCTATAAATTAAAGAATGATTTTTGTGGATTTTCTTTAAAATGGCGATAGAGATACGAACGTTGACAGTTGGCATTGGGAATAGCTAAAAAAGCCTAAGAGGCCGTACGTATCAATGAAGGCAAAAAAGCGTCAAAATGTCTTGGATTAATGTTAAGTTGTTTCTTGAGCATTCCATGTGGTCGACTCAGCAAATGAAATACTCCCTCCGTTTCATATTACTTGTCGTTCTAGGTTATTTCACACAAATTAAAAAAACAATTAAAATTATTATTTTACCCTTAATTAATACATTATTTTGTTTGATATAAATAATTAATAAGCTTAAAAAGTAGGATTAAAACTGGAAAATCTGACATAAATGGAGGGAGTAATTGTTATCTTAATATAATTTCCTACAAAAATGCTCTAACGTTTCTGAATTTATGTGAATATATATTGTTTATTCATGGGTTATTATATAACTTTCCACCTAACAATGAAACGAAATGATAAGTTGACTTCCTTAAATTTTCCTTATATAATCTTGTGTCATCTCATTCTCAATATATACGCTCTAAGAACATGAATATCGGTTGAAATGTTGAGTATCTTAGACAAATCTTAGGATTAAAGTTGATTAAAAATAATCAAACCAACATCTTAAAGCTAAGATTTGTATCTAAGTTAAGATGTTTTTCTTAACTTAAGATGTTGCAAGGTGTCACATTGTGATTGATTAAAAAAACAAACAAAAGAAGAATTTGCAACTCATCAAGAAGCTTGCCGTAAAGATGTCGAGCGTACTTTTGGAGTTTTGCAAGCTCGATTTGCCACTGTAAAAAATCCGGCTCTTATTTGGGATAAGGTAAAAATAGGAAATATTATTCGAGCATGTATAATATTTCACAATATGATAGTAGAAGACGAACGAGATCGGTATACTCAGTTTGATACTACCGAATTCGAACAAGCGGAATCTGCAGGAAGTTCACATGTGGATTTCACATATTCTACAGATATGCCTTCAAATTTCTTCGATATGATGGCCAATAGAGGTCAAATTCGTGATCGAGGTATGCATCTACAATTGAAGAAGGATTTGGTCGAGCATATATAGACAAAATATTCCAGAAATTAAGTTTAAAACATTTGTGCTTTATGTTATTTATGTTATAAATTGTATCTCATGTATGTTTTAATTTTTTTAATTTGCAACAATTATTAAATTTTCTATAATTATAAATTTTATTTTTATATTAATATTTTTTTTTCTAAAAACCACATGTTAAGAACCTACTATTAATCACACAAAAACATTAACCCAAAAATACTATCTCTTACCAATCACTTTTACAAATATATTACTTAAATATTCCTAAAATTTATTTCTAAGATACTACCAATAATCATGCTGTAAAGTCTAAATAGTTATATCCGCAAATGCTTAAAATAACTATTCTATCGACAATTGTTGATGATATATTTGTACACTAAAGGTATCTTGTATTGTCTGCTATCATCAATAAATTTTTTGTAGAATAGTCTTATATTTTGTTTTGATCGCTCTATACTCGTCACATTTTGTTTTGGCAACTATAGATTTTAAAAAGTAGTTAAAGTCTTATAGGTTTTCGAATTAACCATCATTAAAAAGGTGAAATCTTTTCTTCTTGTAATGGTTTTAGTTTTATATACATATTTTTATACGTAGGGAAGGTAACTAAAAAAGTCCAATTATAGGTTAAGAAATTCAAAAATTGCGGCAAAGTCAAACAAAAAAAAATTGTCTCAAACAATCTTTCATTACGGGAGTAATGGCCCATTGACTTCTCAACTTTATTTGATGTTTATGGCTCAACTTGGTAGACTGCTAAGTTTAAAATGTATATGTAAAACAAATAACGCAAGTAGAGTATATTTCTTCATCAAATTACCATAGTAAAAACTTAATTATCTATGATTCATATTATTTTTTTGTGGAACTCTTTGTGTAAGAAAAAAACGTAAAGAGACAAAACAAACAATTTTGATAATTTCTTAACTTTGGCAATAGAAATTTTACAAAGAAGTGAAGAACTAAAGCTCTATTGGCCTAATGAAAAGCTATGCAAATTTATATTTCAGTTATTGTCTTTTCCTTATGTTAGTCCTGTTCAGGTTGTAATTTGTTTGATATAGGAAAAATACAACGAATAAGACAAATTAAAAGATTCAGATAAGTTTTTAGATTGGATTTTTCAATTTGGTTTGGATTTCGTAGATACGGGCTTTTGAAGTGAACATCACTAGTATAGACTTCAAGTGGCTTAATTCAAAAGTAAACGGTGTGAATAGACTAGAGTCAAAAGTTGTAGGTTAAAAAGAGATTTACTTTTTATTCAGCGTGAATAAATTGGACTCCTTTTTTGTAAAATTTCATCAGAAATTTTAGTTCATATAATAGTAGCTCCAATGACGGCAAATTTCAGGTAACAATGAACGAGGGATTATTCACCAGAAAAGTGGTTGATACTTAAATTTCTGATAGGTGCTAATTATTGACTTGCTTAAATACATTAATGGTAGCTTAATTGACTTATCTGTTAAAGTACTACTTTTTAAAACCGTACAGATCACAGCATTGGGTTCTGTCCTTATGATGCGGAAGATGCACGTCCAGTCTCCTCTCTGACTGTAATCCTCATCATTTTACATATCTTGTTATCGTATGTAAGTACTAGTTAAAAATGAACTAAACGGATATAATATTTTTGTTATGATTTGGTAATACAATAACTATGATGAGCAGAATGAAACAAAAGTCGATTTCCAACAACGAGACTAAAAACTGTTTCCTAGTTTTCATTTTCGGTATTCGACCCATAACTCCACAGATAATTGCAGACCACATATTATATATATGAGAGATAAGCAAAGATATGATATGTAAAGAATGATAATCCTGTAAATAAGTTGTGGGGTTTAGTTAATCTATATATGTGCACACAACAAGAAAACATACATCATCATTATGTTTGTGTTTTCACAAAGCAAGCTCCCTCAACAAAATTCACTATAGCCAATATGGTTCCGCCACTTTTAATAAGAACCATCTGAAAGTAAATCATAGGATTGACTTTTGCTGAACATTTTACTTGATTGGCCATTACAAAATTTACATGACTACCATAAATTTTCATACTAGTTTAGTTTAGATATGAGATTATCCGGTTGGAAGGAATTGCCGGAAGGCCCGCAACAAAAGTAATATTAGTGTGGGCTATAATAAACTGAAATCTAAATGGGGTGAATGGGCTTCCTGAAAAGTCCATACCACACAGTGTTTTGAACATTGAATATTGAGTTATATTAAAACAAAAAATGCCACATGAGCTAGAGAAGTGATCTAATTTGGCTCGATGTGATATTTTGAACACTCACTGATTATGGTACAAGAAACTAGTATACGCTGAGTTCGCAGCTCAAACAAATTAATCGACGTGATACTGACAACAAGTAATAAAATTTTAGAAACAAGTAATATAATTGTTTCGAAATTACATAAAGAGTATAGCATATCTCTTTTAAATAAATTAAACATGTAATTCGATCAACTAATTACACATTTGGAGCAATAGCAACTGATACACAACACATTTAAAAACTCTTAAACGTGTTCCGGCGTAGCAGAAGGAGGAGATGGTGCAGAAGCCACGCGCCGTCCACGCTCCGATCTACTATTGACGGCGAACTTTAAACTCCCTTCATGCATACCCTTTTGCTTCTCCGGCTCTGTCCACTCTTTCATGTAGTAATACTCCTCCGTAGACTTCACTTCATCTTCCGTGGAAGGCAAAAACATGCTTCCCCATTGCGGGAAATGCACTAATGTGACGGGTAATGTACACGCCATTATCATCACCCCCATCCACGTGAGCCCTTGTTCCGTAGAGAAAGTTGAGGTCGAGAAGAATACAAGCTGGGTCAAACCAGAGCCGAAGTTTCCTCCGGCTCCAGTAAGACCAGAGATGATGCCTAAGGACCGGCGTGAGATGAAAGGTATGATGGCAAAGGTGGCTCCACAAGCGGCTTGAGCCCCGAGAGAGAAGAGGATCATGAAGACAACCGCGGTCGGGAGCGTCGTGGCTCGGCCTAGCCAAAGGCAGAAGAAACCGCCTAAGGTTTGGATGATCCATAGGGTCCAGAGACGGCCTCTCATGCCGAAGCGTCTAGCGGCAATGTCCGACGCCCAACCACCAATAGGACGAGCAAAGAAGTTTGCCATACCAAAGCTTGCCGCGATTATACCGGCCGTGTGAAGCTTAAGATGGAACCTGCAAAAATGGTCGTCATGTATATTGAGTCTTTCTTATCCATAGACGTAATTTATATATTTGAGGTCTAACGGGTAACACAAAAAAATGAAGGTAGTGGATTTACGAAAACTAAGAAATGTAAAGAAATTTCATTTTCAGTAGAAGAAATTAATGTTTTGGCTAAAAATATTGGTGGTAAGTAGCTCAATAATCGAGCCATTTGAGCATGCAAGGTATCAACAACTACTCGACTTTGAGTTTTTATTGTCTACTATAGTTATTAGTTGTCACTTAATTAACACGGCGACCTTATTGTTATAATATAATTGATTTTAATTGACAAAACCTCGTATATATATATATTGGTATAATACACTTGTACTATGCTCAGATCTGACTATGCTAAAAGCAATCAAACCTTATTGTTGCTTGTTTATACTTTAGAGACTAAAGGATTCATTCAATAAATACTAGTTTTAATAATTATATACCTGTCGAAAAAGTACTCAGCGATGACGTTATCCGTTGTGAGCTCTACTCCCATGGAGTATCCATATAGCAGCACGAAAACCCATGTCCTATAGTTCGTGATTGCGTACCATAAAACCTGGTAAAGTTTTCCACCAGAAAACTGTGAGTCTTAACCAAATAGAAATATCTTAAACAAAAGAAAAAATGGAAAAAAATCTAAGGAGTATAATTCTATTTAGAGATGATATTATAATCACTTAGGTCTAAGGATTCCGCTTTTCTATATGAAAACGTATGTAGATCTTCATTCTTTTTTTCTTTAAGTTAGTTGAATTGTTTACTTGGTTTAATTTATTGCCTCTATCTAAATGTTAATCTAAGATCTATATTAGAACAGCCATTTATGTATATACCATGAAAAGTATATATAATTAGACAACGATCTGCAGACCCTAATATATAAGATTAAGAATCAAAGGATCCAAGAAGAAGTTAACATTTATTTCATTTAAGTACTAATTACCTTTGAGAACTTGTCTTTAGTAACAGCACCTTTCTTCTCGAGTGTGCTTCTATTACCATCCGGGAGGTCTTGTCCTAAAGTCAAGACCAAGATCCCCATGATGATGTGCATCCACCCGGGGACAAAGAAAGCCATCCTCCACGCCGTGAAGGACGTGGACCCTAACCGTCGGATGATCTCATAGACCATCGGCATGAGCAACTGCGTGACCCCACCGCCCATGTTCCCCCATCCGGCCGCTGTCCCGTTCACTAGACCTATGATCTGACCATTGAACATTGTGCTCATCCAGTATTGGCATGACACGAAAGTCGCGAGGCAGAACCCGATCATGAACCTCACCGTTATGTACCTATGGCCAAAATATTGTTAGATATCTACATAAAAACTAATCCATTATATAAATCACTTTACTTCTTATTAATTAATTTTGAGATATAATCCTTTGAGTCTTTAGAAAAAGGCTTTTAAGATTGGTTTACTAATCGTATATAACTTGTACATATATATAGGACAATCTCAAAATAAGTGAATTGTTACTTAATCTTAAGGTTTTTGCGCAATTTTACAATTTACAAGCATGCTTACCCGCCGGCATTAGCAACGAACGACATGGAGAAGACGGTCGGAGCAGAGAGCATGACGAGGAAAGCGCAGCCATAACGTGGCCCAAGGAGATCACAAACAGCTCCCATAACAAGCCTAGAGAAGATACTGCCAGAGACAGAAGCAACACCAGCATTTCCAACATCTTGTCTGGTAAGATTAAGGTTATCTCGAATGATGGGGACAAGAGGAGCAGCAGCGAAAGTGGAAATGAAGCAAGTGAAGAATGAGATCCAAGCAAGATGGAAAGTTCTCATGTGTGGAGCTTCAAAGGATAAGAGTTTGAAGACTTTGGCTTTGTGTTCGGTGTCCACGGGGAGAGAGAATTTTGCTGATGTGTCGGAAGGAACCACCGGAGACTCGACGGAGAATGCATAGCTTTGTTCTCGGCCGGTGACTCCGTGCATTGAGCTTCCCGGTTCACCAAAACCATCAGCCATTTTGTATTTGTTTTTTTTTTGTTGTTGCTTGTGGTCGTGTGTTTAGGGAACAAGGAGAGAATGGTTTATATAGAGATACGAAGGTTGACTTCGTAAGAGCCGATGGAGAATCGAAAAGGCTATAATAAGTGGGATCCGTTTTACGTATATGATACTATAATAGTAGCGTTCTTAACGATAATTAATTATTCAAAGTTGTTTATGTAAGAGTGATTACAATTATACAAGTTGTGTCTTTATATTAATAGTATGGAATATTC
Organism: Arabidopsis lyrata subsp. lyrata; assembly: GCF_000004255.2. Taxonomy (NCBI): domain Eukaryota; kingdom Viridiplantae; phylum Streptophyta; class Magnoliopsida; order Brassicales; family Brassicaceae; genus Arabidopsis; species Arabidopsis lyrata. The sequence goes on along the minus strand of NW_003302548.1, from coordinate 19,698,838 downwards.
ACTTTCGCCGCGAGCATGCATACACGAGAATTTAGCCTGCTCATACGTCCCAAAGGTTCACTTTCACTTAGATTCCAATTTAGTATTTATCAACATGATATTACTAAACTGTCCATATCTCGGATTTTTTTTTTCTTTTCAAAGGAAAATACTACAATACAGAAAATCCTCCTTACAGAGATTACTATAAGTATAATAAAGATCGGTGGTATAATTTGAAACTCTATATGTCGCACAATGTAGTCCCTTTTGTATAGATTCCTTTTCTTTCTAAGGGTTTTTCCTTAGATAAAAATAATTAAACAAGAGTCTTACAGAAAAAGATCATTTAATACAAATATATATATATATATATATATATATATATATATATATATATATATATATATATATATATATGATCATAAGTTTATAACTATAGCTCTAATCATGGAGTAAACTCACGATATTTTATTAGGTGGGTTTTAATTCCTTGAAGTTTGTAAGCTTACAATAGACTTCGGAGATTAATTTAAAATTTGTCATTTACAATTTTTTTTGGTAATGAGCTTTTTCTACATGATGGGATGCAATAATCAAATCCATATTCATACATGTGAACGATTCCGGTGGGTCCTTCCTCTCTATGCGACTATGTCTTTGCATGAATTCAAAGGTTCCGTTCGATAAAATTTTAAATTTGTTAACATAATACTATGGTGTTATAGAAAGAAACAAAATATAGAGATTCTCACTTATTAAACTATAGTTGTGATGATGTAATCAGATCCCTAATTATGCTTAGGAAGATTGTAACAGCAGAATAACAGTTGTACTTTCACAATTAAAAACCTTTTTTCTTAAGAAACCCGGAGGAAACGTGCAACAGTGCTATAGTTTGATCTTTTTTACTTTGTAACAAAATCAAATTCTACATGGCCAGAAAAGAACCATATCAATCCTTCGATAACCATTTTTCGAAAGATTAATCTCCCAAATAGCAACAGATAAAATTATAATGGGTAACCGAAAACTTTTTTCTAATTTGCAGTTTTGTGCTTTGTTTTTTTTTTTATATAAGAGAAATTTTTATTAAAATAAATATATTTTGCATAAATTATTTTGTATGTACAAGTTGTAGAATGATGAGTTATCTAAATGACGTATGATCATAATTCATAAACATATATTTAAACTGGATCATGAAAGTAATTTCTGAAGAAAAGATAGAAGCCAAAAACTACAAAAATTAAGAATCTTATATTGTCAACTACAGGTAGCAACATGCTAGTTACGATGCCAGCAGATTTACAGGCGTATGTACCAAAATGTGAATTATACGTGTCTCTAAGACTAAAGTGGTCCAACGATTCCAAGCCAGATTCTCTGGATTCCATTAGATTATAGAACTAAATTCGATGATGCATCTTATATTATTTTCTCATCGAGTTCATCTTAAGTTTAAACTTTAAACCATTATATACAATTATAAATCAATTACGGAATTTAATTTTTGACAAGGCATTTGAAAACAATTCCAAAATGTCCACATATATAATTTGTTTTTGTCCTTTTCCATCCCAATTCCTTTTGGAATCTATACAGCTTTATGAATTTATGATACATTTATTTTTTTGTTCTCATGCAGGCCATTGCGACCTCAGCCATATTTACACACTTTCATTTTTCAGTTCATTGCTCAACATTTAAAGATAAACTAGCACTAACTACAATTATCTAGTTAAGTACTGTATGAGTTAATATTTTTACCCATATGTTCAAGTATTTTGTGAAGAGTTTATTCTTACCTTTCTATTTACTGTTTTTCACTTAAACGTAAAAAAAAAAAAAAACAATTTTTGGGTTCATCCCTAAGGGTGAACTTCTCTTATTCACCCCCTCTTTAAGTAGCCAATCAAAATTTACCACATAATCTAATTAAATAAATAAAAATAATTAATATTATCTATAAAAAACAATTCATTAAAACTCTCTCAATTGATTTAATTATAAAATCTAAACCCTAACATTTATCTTATAAACCCAAACCGACGTAAAATTTCATGTAATTGTAAAATCTAACCCTAACCACTATTTTATAAACCCAAACCGACATATAATTTCATTTAATTGTAAAATCTAAACCCTAACCACTCTTTTATAAACCAAAAGCGACATAATATTTTGTTTAATTGTAAATCTAAAGCCTAAACCTCATCTATAAACCCAAATCGATGTAGAATTTTGTTTAATTGTAAAATCTAAACGCTAATCACTCTTTTATAAACTCAAACCGACATATGATTTCGTTTAATTATAAAATTTAAACCCTAATCCATATTTGTAATCCCAAACCAACATATAATTTTGTTTAATTGTAAATCTAAACTCTAATCACTTCTTTATAAACCCAAACCGACATAATTTTGTTTAATTGTAAAATATTTAACCCTAATTCAAATTTATAAACCCAAACCGATATATAATTTTGGGTAAACCCAAGAGTTTTATTTTTAATGAATTTATTTGTTTATTTATTTAGATAATATTAATTATTTTAATTTATTTAATTAAATGACATGGCAAATTCTAATTGGTTAATTAAGAGGGGATGAACCCAAGAATTGTTCAAAAAAAAAACAAATTAATAAAAAATATTAGGGTTAAATATTTCTGTCAAATGTCATGAATACAGAAAATATTAGAACCAACTTTATTTCTGTCAAATGTCATGAATACAGAAAGTGACATGAATTTGAATAACCCTGATACTCTATTTGTTTGCAAACGCTCAATTACGTAGAAATTTATAAACTGGAGTCGTCAATGTTAAGATCGAAGACAATAAAATTGAAGTACAGTATTTACATTTGGGATCAAGTTATAATCTAAAGCCTTGAATCATTAAAAAGAAAAAGAAAAAAAAAACAAGCACTTTATAGACCCCCAAATTTGTGCAAGTTCGAGTTAAGACTATACACACAGTCACATACACACATAAAACTTAAACTAAAGACTAAAACCAGAATGCTTTATCAAGAGGGGGGAAAAAAAAGAGACTAAACCAGAGAAATATCAAACTAAGGAATTTACTAGCAAGTAAAGCAAAAGATCATGGGGCACCCAAGAGAATCGCATCACCCAAACCCGACCCATGTTTTCCAATGGCCGAGATGCTTAGAGAACGTTTCCTCATCTTTTCTTTACCCAACCAGAGTCTTGTGTTCCCGTTCTCGCATGTGAGCAGTGATGCGCATAGCTGAAGCGGCTCGACAAGCTGCTGGTTCGCGGTCCGCAGAAAAAGGTCTAAGTTTTGTATGTACTTGTCTTCTTTTGTTGCTTGCTTGTGTTTTTTTTCAGACATTATTGCAATCGTATCTCGTGACTCTTCCTCGTCATCCGTCCAGTAGTTTTTGTCTTCCATTGCAAGATCATCGTACTCTTCATCTGACTTTGTTGATTGCTCATCAACCGAACCCACCTGTAGAGATTACCGCAAGAATCTTATTAAATCAACCACAAGGCCTCAGGGTTACCACTTCATTGCATATGAACACATAAATGAGTAAGAAAACTTTACCTCGTCATGGTCTCGCTTGTTATCGTCATCGCTAAAATCTGTATCTGGCTCGGGAGGATCATCCTCGACTTCTTCATCGCTCCCATGCACCGACTGATCCTCCTTAAGCTGTTAGGAGAGAAGATACAGAATCATTAAACAACTTTCCACATACGAATCACACGAGAGAGAATAGTTTTAGAGATCACACGAGAGAGAATAGTTTTAGAGATCACACGAGAGAGAATAGTTTTAGAGTACCTCTTTAGAAGTTCCTTCAGACATCCTAGGCGAGCTGCAGCAAGAAGAGTAATACCGACTGCTAGTTTCAGCCACATCAGCTCTAGAGTCATCTACACTCCCAGCGCGGCTCGTGGCTCCATCACTAGGCCAAGCACTGATCCCAAATAGACCAAACTGAAGATTTACTGGTTCGGCTTTCTGTAGGTATCCATAGACCGGGTGCTCCATTCCATTTTCTTCCATCATCTCATTACAAAAGACTGGCTTTCCGCTCTCATCAACCTTACCACTAACAGGCCAAGTTCTTGCGAAAGTGCCATCAGTATTGAGAAGAGCCATTAGATGCCGAGAAGAACCTTTTCTTTGGATCAGCTGAAACATTCCTTTGGAACTCAACGAATTGGCAGTACACTGGTTTCTGTACTCATCATCGATCACTGAGACAGTATTGGTGGTAGCATCATAGAGCTGCTCTCCTGCTTCTCGCCTACGCAGGCAACTGAAGACTGTCGCGTGGATCGCAGCCACACTCTTGTCGACATTGGTATTGTTTATCTTGGGAACTAGGTGTTTGTCAGCTCGTTTACAAAGGTAATCCTGTATTGTTCTGATGTTACGTATATATTTTACATACTTGTTTTTCTCTGGGTCCAGGGTCATGTACTTAGCTCTAACTGCAAATCGTTCCAAGTGTTTCTCCTCGTTTGCGATGTATACCATGAAAGGAACTATCGAAGGATGCTTTTTCATTAGTCCCATCTGCAAGCAAGGAAGAAGTTAGAATTATATTTCACACTTACAAAACCAAATGTGTTAAAAGAGAACAAATTGGGGCTTACCACAAAGTTGAGGCTTAAGTGGACACCTTCAACAACAACAGACTCATTCTTTTCTTCCCATGCGGTAATGAGCCTATCGAGATTGTCAATAACCATTTCACTTTGAGCCTTAAATCCTTCTACAGCCATTTGCTTGGGACTTAACAATACAGGGGTGGTTGATTTTGATCCAACATCAGTCTGTTGAGTATTATTAGCCTTCACACCTTCAGAGGCCTTCGCTTTTTCGTTCTCAATACTATCCAATCTTTTGGCTCTTCTTCTTTTGGCTTTTGACTCAGCAACTGCCACGGGGTCAAGGTACTCTCCAGCATGGTATGTTGAAGCCCATAGCAAAGGATTCTGCTTTTCATCAACGAAACTCCTCATCATGTGACGGATTGAGTCGGTTGAGACCACCGTTGTAATCCCAAGCCTACTTCCCTGTCAGAAAAACAAAATCCAGTATTGTAAAGCCACTAGTACCGCACAGCAGAACCTAACCAAATATCGAATATAACAAAACAAAAGAGTGAAGTATCTTATGTGTCAATCTAAAACCATGTGATGAAATATACCAAAAGTGCGGAGAGTGTAGATTTGCCACAGCCACTAGTACCGCACAGCAGAACAGTCACAGATTCTTTCCTTTCTCGGATTCTGTAGAAAATGATAAGAATTTTTAAATGATGTGTGAAGTCAAAGAAGATCAAATGCAGTGCAGTTACATCTATAAATGGCATGACTAATGTATGGAAGCATTGAATAATGCAAGAAAGGATGAAGCAAAACACATAACAGAGTTCACATAACTTTAATGACAATTCAATATAATAAAATCTGACTACAGTTCCTATCATATATATACCCATAATGGCTATAAAGTCTAGAGAATTTATTATTAGTAAAGCAATATCTAAGTTGCTAAAGGTAAGAAATTTACCTGCACGCCAGAATCAAGTCTGCCCTTTGGTCATGACCCACATACTTATATTCAGCCAATGCATCACAGACAACGTTAACGAATATATCCCGCGAAACAACAACCGTTGTTCGCCTTTTGTACACTTCAAACGGCTTACTTTTACTCTTATCAACATCATCAGTAGCCAAACTGTTAACTTTGTTAGCCTTTTCTACATTAGCACAAGCTGAAGTATCACCTCTCTTCTGAAATTCAGATTCTTCACTATGCGTGGGCGAAAGAGATGGAGAAAGGATTAAAGACCCCTCACTTCTTATTAACTCAAAAACCCTGCGGCTAATCTGCCCACAACACAAACGAAAAAAAAAAAGAAAAAACAGAAGTTCAGGATCAATCAAAATCAAAAAGGCATGAATAGTACCAACAACCACAGGTTTTTGCAACTGAAAGAAGAGCCACAAATCAGAACCACCATACAAAATCATAACCCTTCGAAAGATACCAAGCAAGCTCATGAATAACCAACATTGAAACACACAAAATAATGGGTGCAGTGGCAACAACAGTCAACAAAATCAGAACACAACCAAACTTAGCTCAAAGATTAGTAACAGCCACGATAATCCAAATTAGACCATGTCGGTCGACACAATAATGCCAAATTACAAAATTCAGACGAGCCTGCTTAATCCACAGTAATGCCAAAGAAATATAAAATTAGACCATGTCGGTCGTGCACAGTAATGTCAACTAACGAGATTAAGACCAAAGTGCTTAGTCCTGTTCAATTCCAGACACATCACTGTTCCAGAATCCAGAAAAAAGCCAATTCGTTATACATAAAAAAAAACACACACACACGAAAATAGTCCCAAACTAATAAACGACAAGAATAAAAGTTCTTAATGATGAAAGCGATGTTTTTTTTTTTTTTTTGGTTTGAAAGTGTAAAATCGAGGATCACCTTGAAGGCGTGACGGGCTTTGCATCCCATAAGCTGAAGAGTACTCTGCAGAACAGGACGCGTATACCTAAACGAATCTTTCCAATTCCCGGTACCGTCTTCTTCCACCGTCGCCGCCGCCGTATCAACACCGTCGACCACCACTATATACATAACCTTCGTCGTCTCCGTCATATCTCTCTCTACAAAATAAAACGAATCAAAACGAAATTTTGCAACATGCAGGAGACAAATTTCATGAATGCGGGAAAGGAAATAAAAGCGTGTACCTTTAGGGTGGAAATTAAAGAAGCGTGTGGGGAAATTAGGGTTTTTAGAATCAGAGATTGAGAATGTATCACTTGTTGTTATAAGAAGAAGAAGGAGAAGGAGAAGTAGTTGTGGCCATTTTGTGTCAGCTTTGTTCCACGCATCGCTTCACTAGAGCCTCCACGGGTCTCTCTCTTTAAAGCCCCACCTTCCTCTCTCGTTTCCTTCACAGAGGTCAATTATAAAAGGTTTTTTTTTTTTTGTGTATTTTGGCCTATTTTTTTGGGTTCGTTTCTTAACTCAACCAGTATTTTTCTTTTCCTTAACATTGTTACGCTTAACTTTTTTATTAATCAAATTACTCCCTTTTAGACATATTCAAACATCCGGTTTATATCTGGTTTAAATAAATAAAAGTGTATTTATCCAACCTAAATTATATACATATTGAATCAAAATGTAGGGGTAAAATCCTAGGAGTTATAATTTTAGTTGGTTATAGATAAATTTTAATCCTAGGAGTTCAAATTTCGGTTAGTATTATTATTTTTAATTTTTTATAACCAAGTATTTCGCCGACCCCATGGATCCGGTCTTTGTCAACATTTAATTAGGATCTAATTCTTAGGAGACAAAGTATGTCTTTCAAAAAAAAATACTAGTTGTTACTATTGAATTTAAAATCTATGATCTCAGTTTGTGTACAAGAAAAATTTTAAACTTTGTTTTTGTTCGCAAATGAACTTATGTGTTGAAAATGAACGGATCATAGATTTGACTAGGCCTGGGCAAAAAAACCGTACCCGAGTACCCAAACCGAAACCGACCCGAAAAAACCGGTTCGGGGCGGATACGGATATTAGCTATTTATCCTATTAGGTCTAGTATTGCCGTACCCATGGGTATAGGGTAAAACCCGATCCGAACCCGATACCCGAACGGGTACCCGATTACCCGAAATTACTTATACTTATACATATAAAAACTTTATATATATGTAATATTTGAGCTAAATACATTTATATCCAAATATCCGAGAGTAATTACCAAAAATTAAATGCACTTATATTTAAATATTTAAGACTAAATATATTTATACGCGAGATGCTTGTAAATTTTTTAAATATTTGGACAAAATTCCGGTTATTCGGATAAATTTTTGGGTGAAACTCGGATATTTGAGTAAAATTGCGTACTTCGGATATTAGAGTAAAATTTCTGGTAAAATTCGGGTATTTGGTAAAATTTTGGGTATTTGAGTATAAAATACCCGAACCCGATGGGTGCCCGATTTTTTCGGATATTTAGCGGTTCTAAAAATTTAAACCCGAACCCGATTGGACCCGAACCGAAACTGAACCGATATTTTAGATTTATCCTATTGGATCCTAAACTCCTCTACCCGAAAGACCCGTATCCGATCGGGTTTTACCCGAACCCGACCCACATACCCGAATGCCCACCCCAGATTTGACCTCAATTGTTGAACAACTTTTTTGGCAAAACATTTAATGCATCATTAAAATGGTAGATTTCGTAATATATTTCTACTCATTCTAAAATAAAGATTTTCCTTAAAAATATGAAAACACATTGACAATTGACAGTGAGATGACCCACAGATTTGTGATTATATACAGAAAGGAACTGATCATAAGATGACCCACAAATCCACAATACACTCTTCAATTTAAACATACGAAATCGTTAAATCAGCAATGTTGCCTAACCAGAAAAAATTTCTATTTTTATTTTCGTTAACATAAATGACATAAACAGATTAAAAATGGTACTTTGCAAATTTATACATTTCATAAAAACAACAGAGGCGTTTTGGATAAAGTTTTTTGTTTCACAATATAAGTCGTTTTCGAGTTTCAATGCAAATTATATATTACTTTAATATTTTATGATTATTTATATTATACAGTTTTTTTTATAATTTGTTAAACTTTTAAAAAGTAAATCTTCTTAATCGTCGTCCTTTTACCTAAAACGACTTATATTATAAAACGGAAAGAGTATATTTATATTTTAAAAACGAACTTAACTGAATATTCAGCCACATGATTCATATAATCAAAACTTAACTGTGTTGACTTTTTCATAAGTCTTCCTGGGACAATAATTCTTTCTTAAAATGACGAAATTCGCCCTCATCTCCAGCGTAAATTACGTGTACAAATTGTTGTAGCAGGTCTTAGATCAAAGGGTGTTTTAGGAAAAACGAAGAAAATGTTTCATGGGCATCTTGATCGTTAAAGGCCATCTTGTGGACCCATTAGACGACGATCAAAACAGGGGTAAAATTGTAATTACAGTGAAAGAACAAGGACAAAGGTGACTGGGTGAAAAGGAAAGAAAAAGACCGAAAAGGACAAGGAAGGAGAGGGCCATGACTTGGGTCAGAGGACAAACCAAACGTTACATCCATGAATGTCTTTACTAAGAGCCATCAGTGGACCCTTTCAATTATTTGTTAAAAATTTGTTATGGGAGTTTTATAGGTTTTTTTGTCTTTTTAATGTGTTTCGTACAATTAAAACTAATAAAATATCAATCAATATCAATCAATATCAAACAAATCAGCTTGAGAATTACACAATTTAAAAACAAACTTTAGGAGAACAAAGAAAACAAACATTGCAAACACAGAAGTTTATATAGCGCGCAATTGTTAGATTTCCACTTGGCCACATGGATATGAGCCCTTGCTTTCGGCCTATTTGCATACCCGGAGAGAGAGTCTATCTGTGGGCTGCACCTCCCCAAGGGGATTAGTCTGGGCCTCTCCATAGGTCTGAGATTCCCCTGAGTTATCAAAAAAAAAAAAAAAAAAGGGTTCAATCATCCTTACAATTTTGTTGTTTTTAGGGGGATTCTCCAAATATGTGCTCACACCATTAATATCAGATTCGAACAATCTACAAGTCGGTAAATGTATCATGTATGTGGACACAACTGGCCAAATCAAGGTTTCTAGTTTACAATGGAAAGGTGATAAATGTGTTTTTCTTTTTCTTTTGCAGGAATTTTAGGAGTACGACTATCATTATTTTTGCTTGTAAGTTTTAGTTTTGCCTACCAAAAATAAAAAGAACAGATTTTTTTCTTAGAAACAAGTCTAGGTAATTATGTTGTTTCCAATTTTTTATAGTCCAGTTCATTATAAGAAAAGAACTCCTGAATTTGTTTTGAAGATTTCAATATATGAATTTGTTACGCTTATACGTGGCTTGTAACTGGTTCTTATAATGACCCCACCACTAAGTTTCAAGTTCAAAAACATGCGCAAAAGGGGAAAATTCCTAAAAAAAATTATTTAATATTTGCCAGAAAAAAACCTGAACTTTTTTCGATGTCGGAAAAAAATTCCAACTAATTTACCCTTGACAAAAAAACCCGAACTATTGTTTTCTTCCAATTTTCTCTCATCTCCGTTACGGCCGTTAACGCCGTCGTTGAGGCCGTTACTATTTTTAGAAAAATTCCTTTAAAAAACCTAAGTTATTTAATTTTGCCAGCAAAATATCTGAATTATTTTTTTGTTGCCAGAAAAATACACAGATCAAGATTTTTCTCTTTTTCTTTTATTTCATTAACAATGTAAGGTGGTTAGACCTCATAACTTTATGTGTTCTCTTGAACCTCATACAAATTCTCACTACAATTATATTAATCGATTTTTCAATTTTCCAATTAGAACAAATCTCTCAATTACATTAGTTGATTCCCTAATTTTTTAACTAGAACAAAAAAAACATAATTAGATTAGTCGTTTTTTTTAGCGTTGAGTTGGTTTGATTAAGCTAGCTTTACCTTTAATTTTGGTGGATTTTGCTTGATTGGAGTATTTTTTTTTTGCGATTTATGTAGAGAATTTTTGAAGATCTACCAAGATTATTGGGGCTCTTATGAAATTTAGTGTTCCATTGTTGATGATGTCCCAAAATTTGTAAATTCTGAATAGATCCAAAAACAAATCTAATTTAAAATTTTGAAAATCGACTAATCTATTTGTATATTTTTGTTCTTAAATTTAATTGTCATAAGTAATAGTGAAAAATGAAAACTTTTATGAGGTTCAAGATAACACATAAAAGTTATTAGCTCTCACCATCTTACATTGTTGATGGGAGACAAAAAGAAAAGAAAAGAAAAATGTTGATCTATGTATTTTTCTGGCAACGAACAAATAATTCAGGTAGTTTTCTGGCAAACTTAAATAACTTGGGTTTTTTTCAAGAATTTTCCCAAAAAATAGTAACGGCGTCAACAACGGCGTTAACGCCTGTAACGGAGACGAGAGGAAATTGGAAAAACAAAATAGTTCGTGTGTTTTTTTTGTCTGCGGTAAATTAGTTTGGGTTTTTTTCCGGCATCGAAAAAAGTTCAGGTTTTTTCTGGCAAATATTAAATAGTTGGGGTTTTTTTTAGGAATTTTCCCTACGCAAAAGAGAAAGTCTGTATTTTTTGCATGTTAGAGTACGCAAAAGAAAAATGGACTAAGATACCTAGCTACACAAAGTATGCTACAATGCATGGCTACATATCCGAAATTTAAAAATGTATCCCTAACTATACAAACTATATGTATCGCATGTCTACATATACGAACTATATGTATTCATGTCGCCAACATTACGAACATTTTTTTCCGATACACTTTTCGCCGGAATCCGGTATTGATCAGTTTGATCGGCGTTGACCAACAAAAATATTAAAAAAAAAAAAATTTTAGTTTTTTAAATATTTAGAAAATTATGTTATTGAATCATTTATAATATTGTATAATTAAAAAAATATATACAATATTCAATATAAAAATATTTTGTATATATATTCAATGCATTGATTTTTATAATTAGTTAGTTTCAATAATTTCAAAACTAAACTAAAAATAAAACAAAAACCAATTAGGTAAAATAATTATAAATAGAAAATTTTAAATACTCTCTAGTCTAAAGTTTTTTTTATAATATGTTGTTAATTTGTTTTGTATTATTAAAAGAATTTTTCGTAATAATTTTAGATACAAAAAAATTAACAACATATTATACAAAAAACTTTAGACTAGAGAGTATAGAAAATTTCATATTTACAATTATTTTACCTAATTGGTTTTTATTTTATTTTTAGTTTAGTTTTGTAATTATCAAAACTAACTAATTATAAACCCAATGCATTGAATATATATACAAAATATTTTTATATTGAATATTGTATATATTTTTAATTATATAATATTATAAATGATTCAATAACATAATTTTCTAAATATTAAAAAACTAAAAAAAAAAAAATTGAATATTTATGTTGGTCAACGCCGGTCAAATTGGTCAATACCGGATTCCGGCGAAAAATGTATCGGAAAAAAATGTTTGTGATGTTGGCGACATGACTACATATAATTCATATATGTGGGCATGTGATATATATAGTTTGTGTAGTTAGAGATACATTTTTAAACTTCGGATGTCTGATCATGTATTGTAGCATATTTCGTGTAGCTAGATATCTTTTTCCCTTATTTTAACTTTTAAGTTTGAATTATAATAAAAGTTTTTGTCGTAATTTCGTGTCTTGTAATTTGTAAATGACTTTAAAAAGCGTTAGGTAGTTTCAATTACTTTAAATACAACTATACAACATGTCAAGTTTTTATTGTTCGTCGCATGCAAACAGATCATATTATGAAGCAGCTGAAATTCTTTTCTATTTTTCGTGGTTTGGTTGCTAATGGCCAACTAGATTATTCTTGATTGTTTCGCCCACCATAAAATTTAATACTCAAATTGTCTACTTTTATTTCCTAGTTGGTATTCTCTCTGTTTCAGAAAACACCCTATTTAAGAAATTTAATTTTTCTTTTAAAAATTATCATTAATATCTGATTTAATAAAATTCAACCAATAGTATAAAAGACTGCAGAATTTAAATAGTCAGAAAATATCAAATCATTTATAATTTGCCTAGAAAATTGTAAAACATCCTATAAAATGAAACAAAATCAAATATCTAAAAAATCATATATTTTGAAACAGAGGGAATATTATAAAATGAGTTAAAAGTCTATATAATATGGTTATATGAGCAATAAAAAAAATTAAAAGGGTTACTATATGTATAAAATAAAGATAATAAGAGATGATATTTCATAATCGGCTAACCACTAATTTCGGCTCCATTACTAAGAAATTGGTACCACAATTTGCAAAAGTTCCAGCTAATTAAGGGCTTAATTGGCAAGTGCTTTAGAGTATTTACAAAGCAACAAAATTTCTAAAGATTTGAAATACATCCAACAAGCTTTAGAAGTTTTGGCTTTTATTTTTTTTCTCACAGCCAAAATATTTCCTTAATTTATTTTTTTGGCTGTAGAAAACTTTTTTTCCTAAAGCGCATAATTTTCAACTTTCCAAAATTTTAAATTCTACAGCCAAAATACTACAGCAATAAAATCTACAGCCACAACAAATAAACCTACAGTCATATTTCTACATCAAAAAATGTAAAGCTACAGCTGTTACCAATCAGGCCATGCTTCGCTGACTTTATCTTCATTTTCCGTTTTGACTTCATCTTCATCGTTTTTATTTTCTTTTTCTCTGTTGAATTGTTCCTCTTTTAAAAAGTTTGTTTTTAGTTTTGTATATTTCAACAGCCTAGTACCAAAGTGGCTATCACATCTTATCGAAAACCGAAGCATTAGCATCCAACTTCTTTATAATCGATCGTATATTTTTGTTTTATACATTTTATCCGTTGATCCAGTCAGTTTTGGTAAAAATACACTAAGATGTTATAAAATGGATTTCTTTCCGAAGAGTCATCACATTGTTTAATCCGAATTTGGAAATTTTGACTAATATCCGGAAGTAGTTGACATGTCACTAAACTACCGGATAAATTGATTGGATTGAAACTCAAATTCAAATTTTCTATATAGATGTGATTTTTTGTTTCGAAGGAAGGTCGAATCCCGAAAAGAGTGTTTTCATATCTCACCAACGACTCGACCACAACGTACCATATAAGGATAGTATTTAAGTAATAATAAAAATGAAGATACAAAATTAATCGGAAATTGGCAATGAGAGACTGCGAAAGGTGTTCTAAACCAATGTTAAGAATGGTGCCATCTCGTAACAAAAATGAGAGATATTGGTCTGGTCATGTACTACTATGGCAAATAAATTTGTAGGACGGAAACTAATAGTTCTTTTGTTTTTTTGGAAACTGAAACTGAGCATAGTTGTAAAGAATCTCATGTATTAAATGTCTTCCATCCGAAATCCATAGGCAAACATTTTCTTAATTTAAATTAAAACATATTCTGTCAACAATATACAATATAGTATGATTTAAATTTGGATAGTAACAAAAAGTGATAATAAATTAATAACACTAACCTGTGACAAAAAAAAAAGGTTAATAACACTAACCTAACCTTTAGGTTTATATGTTATAAAATAAGCGATTCTCCAATATATGTATGAGATCTATAATCGAACTTTGTCTAAAATATTAAAATTACATGATTCGATATTTATGAAAATATTTCGATTCGATATACTTTTTTTTTTTTTTCGTCATTCGATATACAATCATATAAGCAGCCAAGTAAGAATACAATCAATCAACTTACCTTATATATTTGGTCACTATCTAGAAAATCGATCTAGGAAACTACTTTATGAGATTAGAAAAAGAAAGTACCCCAATCTTGATAGATTTATTCGACTTGTGATATTTATATATATATGTGAGTGGGCATTGTAGCTAACCAACTAACATGTGTAGTAACCATATATTACACATGGATCGAAGATTTGACCCCGTAATATATGTTGACCATTAATCTGTCTGATTTGACGGCGATGACTTCGGCTGACAGAATTCGACATTCCTAGTGATCCTGAGGAAATCGATGCTCGTCGGCACGAGTCTCTCTAGTTTTAAAATAATTTGGTAGAATTCACTTCTTGGATTGAAGAAATATGCAAATAAATAAATGTATAAGCAGCCAAAAGTGATTTCTATACATAGTGTACTTAAAGTTAAAACAAAAATTTATATAAATAGACTCGGAAAAACAGGGAAGACCAAGTTATTCAAATCTTTTATTACGAAACAAAAAGTTGTTAACAAAGGCACTAAAAGGATGTATAAAGAATAATATAAGCTCCTGAACATGTGTAAACCTGATATTTATTTAAATATTAATCGGATTTATATATAAAAAAAAAATAATAAACTAAAAAAGACTAAAGAGGAAGAAAGATTGGCAATGCTATTTAAATATCTCAACCTTTAACGATTAGTGGAAAAATCTATTTTAAAATATAGTAAAAAGTTAACAGTAATGGATTTTAGTTTGTCAGTATTAGCAAACTAAATTAAAGGTCGAAGAAGAATTAGTTGGCCTTAATTGAGTTCAAGGGCCGGATAATTCATATTACCACCTTAATTGAGAAAGTCAATCAAAGACATGCACTTCTTGTTTGTTTCTTTACTTGATTCTTAATATATACATTGTGTGTGTCAGTGTGTGAATTGTGAATGTATGTCGTTTTCGTATCTTTTGCTCCATATCCATCAAAGATGAAGCTTAGTCCAATCGATCGGAAAAGATTGAAAGAGAAATTTGAAAAGACAAAATCAAAGTATAAACCTGCTTAATCTTATTTTTGGACCAATCATTAACTTTCTAAAGTTGTAGAATTAGAAATTTCCTTTTTACCATTTTTGTTTTTATCTTTGTACAATTGAACTGTCCATTTATTAAAAAAATAAAAAGCTAAAATCATAATTTGAATCAATTACAAGAAGAATAAGAAACAAGACACCTACAAAAGATAGTCATCATCATCGCATCAATTCCATGAATACAAAGCCATTCCACAAGCTATGCAATAGCATTGAAGGTAACAAGTTCCTTGACCTTGCGAATATCAAACCCAAAACCACTCCAAGGAACACCAATGGCAACATCCTCTGCACATTGAAATGTGCCAAAGCAAACGCAACTGAACTCACAAGAATCGCGCACCAAACAGGCATGTACCTAGTCAGAGACGGTAACAAGAACCCTCTGAACACTATCTCTTCCCAAACCGGTGCACAAATTGATACCACAACTGCATACAGTGCCATTGCCACAGGGTCTCTAGCCATTATCGACTGCTCGACACTTGAGAGTGAGACCGGACTTGAGGTTGGTGGGAGTGGCAAGAGGTTTAGATTTAATTGGGAGAGACGGTTAACGAAAGGGAACATGAAACAGCCTATGATAACATCTAGTTGCCAGTTTCCTTTGAGGGTAAAGCGGAACCAATCGCTTGCAAGTGGACGAAACATGGAGAGGCAACGGTGGAGGATAGCAATCCCAGCTAGGCCTTCTGTTACATCGGTTATCAGACTGAACAAAGCTTGGCCTCTAAATGTTAGGGATTCTTTGTGGAAACCTGATATATGAGCCATGAATGGGATCATCCATGAACCAATGAACCAGAAAGCGGCTACCCACAGAAGCATTACCTAAAAAAGTTTATGTTAGGGGCACGAAAGATTATCGCAGGATTAACAAAGCAAATAATCTGGGCGTAACAGGTGAAATTGGAAAGCTTTGGTATATAACTCATTTCTCATTACTGTTTCTTTTGCATCTTCTTTATGATCCAAGGCATCTATAATATTATTAGCTTGAGGTTTATCTTGTTTCAACAACCTATATCCCTTAATTAATACAGGCTAAAGACCGTGTAGTCCACATTTACCGTGTAGTCCACATTTACCGTGTAGTCCACATTTATTAAGTCAAGGATATTAGCCCACGTTTAAATGTCTCTACATTAAAAAACTACGTCTTACACAGACTCAATATCCATAACACTCCACTCATTCATAGACATTCTTATCAGATAATCGAGTAAACGATCCAGATAGGTTTCAATAATGTTTTGAGTAAAATTTATGAATCTGATACGGTAATACAAAGGAGGTTGAGTAACATTAAGATGTAGGTACCTGTACAATGGTCTCGACTGTCCATGGTACCTTCCAACGAGTCCCAATGGCCTTCAAAACTGTATCTGCAGCCTGAAAACCAAAGAAACAAAGTGCCTTTTAGACCCAATAACAATATTTTGAACACACGATCAATAAGTCTTTGTGAGAGTTTCCTTATTTGCATTTTTCTCACCCCATTTAGTAAAAAGAAAGCTTAAATATACCATCAATTTGTATGGCACATTTCCAGATGAAAAGAAACCTCAAATTCTTTTAGTGAGAACACTATAAACAAAAAACAGTGGATGATGGATAATAGATAACAGTTCACTGCCAAAGATGATATTTTG
This sequence comes from Arabidopsis lyrata subsp. lyrata, assembly GCF_000004255.2. Lineage (NCBI taxonomy): Eukaryota > Viridiplantae > Streptophyta > Magnoliopsida > Brassicales > Brassicaceae > Arabidopsis > Arabidopsis lyrata. The sequence goes on along the minus strand of NW_003302548.1, from coordinate 19,681,740 downwards.
CTGCAGTCCTAAGTCCTAACCTCTAGAGTTTAGACCAGACCCCAATATCATCAGACTAAAACAGAGACAAGAAGTAGTTCTTCTTCAAGTGTACACGTATCCAGTAATGTCCAGAGAGCCTTACCTTTTGAAGAGTTGCCTTCCAATCTTTTTTATCTGTACATGGAGAATCTTGATCTGGCTTAACTAATTCCTCAGGCACAAAATGCTCCGAATTCTCAGGAGCAGAATCCTCATTTCTAAAGCACAAAATCTTCCATTTCTGCAGAAAATAGCACCAAAGTTTAATACATTGGAGACAAAATATCGATTCTTCATCTGCAAAGCAGAAGTAAACAATATAATCAAATGCTACAGCATCAAAACAAATATCAACTTCTTGCAATAAAGCAGTCACTACTAACCAATGCATCACAAGATTACTAAAACCTCAGAAACCACAAAATTCCTAAACTTATTAGTAACCCAAGCAAACCCTTATCAAAAAGCACTCTCTTTGTCATATAGACTGAATCCACAATTCTTAATATTCCACAATTTCAACACAAAAACGTCCTTTCAATTCAAAGTTTCATACTTTAGGATAAACAGAGAAAAGAAGAAAGGAAGCGTACGTGCTTGGCGGACTTAGAAGGTGAAGAAGCAGTTAAAGGGGAAATCTTGGTAAGAGCAGGAGAGAAGACGGTTCGACGAGGAACCCTAAACTTGGAACGCGAACTAGAGAGAGCTGGGCGATGGCGAAGGAGAGACGAAGAAGAGCAAGAAGAGGTCAACATGGGAATCTGAGTTCCAATTATCAAACTCAGATTTCAGCTTAGCAAGCTCAATGAGAGAGAGAGATGAGAAATCCCTCTGAAGAAGAATTGAGAACCCTAATGAGAGATTCTTCTTAGTTTCATCACAGAAATCGAAAACCCTAATTAATCTCAAAATTGAGGATTTGGGGGTTTTCGTGACCAGTGAGAGAGAACGAAACCAATTTTGTGTCTTTCTTTCAGTTTTCTCAGCAAAAAGGAAGTTGTTGATTTTTCAACAGACAATAATAATTAACAATCCGTCTTAAACCGGATCGCCCAACGAAACCGATGTTTAAACCGAAATAAACCAATTTATGAAATTTTGTTTGCAAATCGCAATTTTCTCGGTTTTGTAAAAGGGAAATGTGGGATAAGGGAAGAAGGTATTGCATTAGTTTGTACATGTATGAGAGAGTATGATGATCATGCATGTTCTTTCTCTCAAGTTCCCAATGGCGCTTACTCCACAATTTGTATATAATAATGTTTATAAGATTGATAATGTTAAGATCATGAAGTTTGGTGCTGATAATATAAGTGATCTACTCCAGAGGGTGATTAAAGGTTGGGCTTGTTTTAACCATCTTTTTTTTTGTTTGAGTCTTTGACCCCATCGTCACAACCTTAAAATTAAAGATGTATTGGCCATATCATGGTCGATTATTTCTATCTTGACGAATAATGTATTGGTCGTTTTCGCTACTAGGGTAAAGCTTGAGACACTCAAACACGCTTAGCTTTTGGCCAAATCCCCTATATTATTATTCACTACAAGTTTAAACCCCAACAAAAAGTTGTAAAATAAAACTTTAATCAGATGTGTACACAAAAATTAAAAAGGAAGACTAAAACGGGAGATCACAATATATAGAAGCCTGCCTAGACTGGTAGATTAGTTTTGTTTTCTTGCAAGTCATCCTCTGCGGCACATAGACAGCCGCAGCAAAGGGCAAAGAGCGAGTAGGGGAGAAATAATATAGAGGAGAAAGCCGACGAGAGCAAGCCCAAAGGCATGACTCACGCATTCGGCTAAGAAGAAAGCGAAATCCGAGGGTGCCTCGGGTCCCACACAAGCGCCATTGATGTAGAAGAAGGCCAAAAGACTTGCCAATAATATATTTTGGTCTAGATTCAAGAGGATCTTGTTGAGTCTTATGAACAAGAACGCTGCAAGAGCTGACGAAACGATGAGTATGTGCATGATGATGACCTAAAGTATTTGCTTCCTAGACCTGCCATGCCAAAAAAACATAACATATGCAATCAAGCCATTAGTTGGAAATTAAATAGCTAACCATAGGAACCACATGAAAAGAAAAGAAACAAAGTATAATTCACCGATCCACTCACCATGTACACTTTGCCATCGTTTCTGTCTTCTCCATGATGGTTAATACTTAGAACTTTTCTTATCACACAATTTGTTAGTCAATCTTAATTTGGATTATATATAGATCGTTACGTTCAACATCCTATTCCAACTTGAATTATGATTTGAATCTCTTTCCTATTTAAATTTATCTTTATCTTTGTCCATTATCATTAAATTGCCGTGAGAACACATTGGTAATTAGTATTTTTATATTTTGTAGTAATACAAATCTTTTTTTGACATATATTTAGAAATCCCCTCTCCATCATATTGCACCAAACTGAAACATGTAAAAACTGTAGAGGTCATAGTATAAACTTTATCAAAATACAGAGCCGTAACTGTAAAATTACATAGTATGATTCCTTGGTGAAAAATCTATTACCATGACAAGAGTTAGAGAAAGTCAAACGGTCAAATTAAAATCTGTTTCTGTCTCTTTCCTCCTCATATATCGCCATGCCTTCCTCTCATCCATTTCTTGACTCTCAAGACACACAACAATCTCTCTCCCCAAAAAGAAAAAAGAAAAAACAAACCCTAATTCTCTCTTTCTATCTCGAATCAGGAAAAAAAAAATCAATTGACTAATGTCTCCTTGATCCATCCTGATCTCAAGACAATTCTTTGCAACGTTGTTTTCTTGGAAAATTTCAGGGATGGGAAGGAGAAATTCATATTTTCGAGGGAATTTTGTTCCGTTGTTTTTCGTTTTTATCGTGTTGATTTTTCAGCAAGAAATAGTGATTTGTCAAGAAGATAGAAGCTTGGATAATCCCGCGGCTAATCGTCTCTATAACCAATTCGTCTTCGACAAAATATCGAATCTCACCGAAGTTTTTGAGGATGACATCAAAAGAGAGCTCGGATTTTGCATTACCAATGTGTTAGTTTCAAAAAATGTCATCAAAAGGCATTAACCTTATCCTATAGCATTGAAGATATTCATGTTATTGTCTCTGTTGCAGAAAAGAAGATTATAACGAAGCCTTTAATTTTTCTACAAAGCCAGATTTCTTAAACGCATGTGGTAAAACCACAAAAGGTATTATTTATACATCCTCTGTTTCATTGACAAAACAAGAAGAAACTTTTAAGTAAGATTATACATTTTGGTTTGAGAATAGGTGACATGATGCAGAGGATATGTACGGCTGCAGAAGTGAGGATATACTTCAATGGATTATTAGGAGGTGCAAAGAGAGCTACGAATTACTTGAAACCGAACAAGAACTGCAATCTATCTTCATGGATGTCTGGATGTGAGCCTGGATGGGCTTGTCGTACTGCTAAAGATGTGAAAGTTGACCTTAAAGACGATAAGAATGTTCCCGTAAGAACTCAGCAATGCGCGCCTTGTTGCGCAGGTTTCTTCTGCCCTCGTGGTATCACATGCATGATCCGTAAGTTAACCTTTTTCCATATTCAAAAAGATTGAGAGAGAATCATTTTCTGATCCATTTCTAATGTTGTTTTCTCACTATGATGTGAAGCTTGTCCTTTGGGAGCTTATTGTCCAGAAGCTACGCTGAACAGAACAACAGGATTATGCGACCCGTAAGTCTTGTTTTTGTTCATTTTTCTAAGATTGTCTTGAACATATGGTAAGATTAGCTGCAGGATTATTGTTTTTGCAGATATCATTACCAGCTTCCTTCTGGACAGCCAAATCATACTTGTGGTGGAGCTGATATTTGGGCTGATATTGGTAGTAGCAGTGAAGTCTTCTGTTCAGCTGGATCCTTTTGTCCTTCCACTATCGACAAGCTTCCTTGTACTAAAGGGTAACTAACTAAGAATGATTTTCATAACTTTCTTTCAACATTCATATTTTCTCTAATCAGGTAGACTAATCTTTTGTTTGCTCCAGACATTACTGCAGGACAGGTTCTACTGCAGAACTAGGTGAGTGATCTCTTTTGTCCAAACAACAGTACTTCTTACTATCAAAGATAACGAAGGAGAAGCAAAGAACGTGAACAGAGAACTTACGGTCTCTTTTCTCTGATTAATTTGCAGATTGTTTTAAGCTGGCAACGTGCAATCCAAGATCAACAAATCAAAATATCACAGCATATGGAATCATGCTTTTTGTGAGTCATAATTGATCTCTCCTTAGTTTCATGTACCTGTTGGTTACTGCAAAATCATTTGAGCCTTGGTTTTGTACTATGTAGGCCGGCCTAGGTTTCTTGCTCATAATCTTATATAACTGTTCTGATCAAGTGCTTGCGACGAGAGAAAGAAGGCAGGCAAAATCCAGAGAAAAAGCAGTGCAGAGTGTGCGTGATTCGCAATCGCGAGAGAAATGGAAATCTGCCAAAGATATTGCAAAGAAGCATGCAACCGAGCTGCAACAATCGTTTTCCCGAACATTTTCTAGGAGGAAATCTATGAAACAGCCTGATTTGATGAGAGGTTTAAGCCAAGCAAAACCTGGATCAGATGCTGCCTTACCACCAATGCCAGGAAGCAGCTCAGACATGAAAAAGGGAAAGAAAAAGGAAAAGAACAAACTAACAGAGATGTTACATGACATTGAACAAAACCCTGAAGATCCTGAAGGGTTTAATCTGGAGATTGGTGATAAAAACATTAAAAAGCATGCTCCAAAAGGCAAGGCCTTGCATACACAGAGCCAGATGTTCAGGTATGCTTATGGCCAGATTGAAAAGGAAAAAGCAATGCAGGAGCAGAACAAGAACTTGACTTTCTCTGGAGTTATCTCTATGGCTAATGATATTGATATAAGAAAGAGACCTACGATTGAAGTTGCTTTTAAAGATCTTTCAATTACTTTAAAAGGAAAAAACAAACATCTAATGAGATGTGTGACCGGAAAACTATCACCTGGACGTGTTTCTGCTGTGATGGGTCCTTCTGGAGCCGGGAAAACAACTTTCCTAACAGCTTTGACAGGCAAAGCACCAGGTTGCACCATGAGTGGAATGATTCTCGTAAACGGAAAAGTTGAATCAATTCAATCCTACAAGAAAATCATAGGTTTTGTACCTCAGGATGACATAGTCCATGGAAACTTGACAGTGGAGGAGAATCTCTGGTTCAGTGCAAGATGCAGGTAAGCCACATTTTTCTTAATGAAATTCAAGTTTCAACATCTGATTCAACAAGATGCATAATCCTTTGGTCACTACATACAGGTTGCCTGCAGATCTCCCAAAGCCGGAAAAGGTTTTAGTTGTAGAAAGAGTCATTGAGTCACTTGGTCTGCAACATGTTCGAGACTCTCTTGTTGGGACTGTGGAAAAAAGAGGAATCTCTGGAGGTCAGAGGAAAAGAGTCAATGTGGGTCTTGAAATGGTTATGGAACCATCACTTCTGATATTAGATGAACCAACTTCAGGTCTTGACAGTTCATCTTCTCAGTTACTTCTCAGAGCTTTACGTCGTGAAGCTCTTGAAGGAGTAAACATATGTATGGTTGTCCACCAACCCAGGTTCAACATATATACTCTCCCATTTTTTATTACTAAACAGACTATTAGATCTTATTCTCATTCATCATGTGTCTCTCTGCAGCTATACTCTTTTTCGGATGTTTGATGATCTAATACTTCTAGCAAAAGGGGGACTAATATGTTATCAAGGACCAGTCAAGAAAGTTGAAGAATACTTCTCGAGTCTTGGGATCGTTGTTCCTGAACGTGTGAATCCGCCTGATTACTACATTGACATATTGGAAGGTATACTAAAGCCAAGCACAAGCTCAGGAGTTACTTATAAGCAGCTTCCAGTTAGATGGATGCTTCATAATGGGTATCCAGTTCCTATGGACATGCTTAAAAGCATTGAAGGGATGGCTTCTTCTGCTTCCGCTGAGAACTCTGCTCACGGAGGAAGCGCTCATGGGAGCGTTGTAGGAGAAGACGGAACATCTTTCGCTGGAGAGTTCTGGCAAGATGTCAAAGCAAATGTTGAAATCAAGAAAGATAACTTGCAGAATAACTTCAGTAGTTCAGGTGACTTATCCGAAAGAGAAGTTCCCGGTGTGTATCAGCAATACAGATACTTCTTAGGAAGGTAGATCCCTTCCAAATACTTGAAAAATTCAATCAATTCACATAGAATCTTTTTCTTAAACTCGATGTGTTTGCTTTGCAGGTTAGGTAAACAAAGACTGCGAGAAGCAAGGACACTAGCTGTAGACTACCTAATACTTTTACTTGCTGGTATCTGCTTAGGAACGCTTGCTAAAGTGAGCGATGAAACATTTGGTGCCATGGGATATACATATACAGTCATTGCTGTTTGTAAGTAGAAACTTTTCAAGCTGCAACAACTTTGCTTCTTTCTTCAATAACCCTTTTCACCAATTTTCTGGTTTTTCAGCTCTCTTGTGTAAGATTACTGCATTAAGATCTTTCTCTCTGGATAAACTACACTATTGGAGAGAAAGCCGAGCCGGAATGAGTAGCCTGGCTTACTTCCTAGCGAAAGACACAGTTGATCACTTCAACACCATTGTTAAGCCGCTTGTTTATCTATCCATGTTCTACTTCTTCAACAATCCAAGATCAACAGTTACAGACAATTATGTTGTCCTAATCTGTCTTGTATACTGTGTGACTGGCATAGCTTATGCCCTGGCCATACTCTTCGAACCTGGTCCAGCTCAACTAGTAAGTGTCCATTGTCCAATCAATCATTGAGCAAAATGTTGATGATAGAACCAAAGACTCAGACCAAAAAGCTTTGTTTCACTTCTTGACCATAAAACCACATCTTCCTCTTTTTCTTTGTGCAGTGGTCAGTGTTACTTCCAGTGGTGCTGACTCTAATTGCCACCAGTACAAACGACAACAAAATCGTAGATTCAATCTCAGAGTTGTGCTACACGAGATGGGCTCTAGAAGCATTTGTGGTATCAAACGCTCAAAGGTTGCAGACTTGATCTTATCCTGTTATAAAACTCCATTGCAACGCATATCTCTGTATTCTTTAGACCATCTCGTTTACTCTTCTGTGTATATTTCAGATATAAAGGAGTGTGGCTTATCACTCGATGTGGATCGCTGATGGAGAATGGATACAACATCAAGCACTTCCCTCGTTGCCTCATCTTCCTGACATTAACCGGTATCTTGAGCCGCTGTGCAGCTTTCTTTTGTATGGTAACCTTCCAAAAGAAGTAGCTTTCCTTCTATACCTGCAAATCTGGGAAAACTCAAAAATACCAATTTCTTCCCTATACGCGTCAACTACTCTTGAAGAGAATCAATAGAGGAAATAGAGCAATCACAAAGGTTTTACAAGAAAGAACACATCATTTGCAGAAGATAATAGCCCCGGTACGCTGTTCATAGGTAGCTCCATCATCAGAGTTTAAGATTTTCTTACCTGTAATTCTTCATGTTGTACATCTTTCTTTTGTTTTAGATATAACATAGATCATCACTTGTTTCCTATCGATTCTGTTTTATACACCAAGTAAAAATGTAGAAGTATATAGAAGAAGCAATGATAAAACCTTCAAGAACTTCCATTACTTTCTTGGCTTAAAATTAATAACATTGTTAATTTGTTTTCCTTTCATCAGCAAGATTTTCAGATCTTAGGACAGCAGAAGAATTTAACTTATTGTTATGCACTGGAAACGAAAGTTGAAAAAAATTATTTTTCTTATTTCCAAATGAGATCACCCATGAACTTAAGTGCGGGAACCCCTCTTATTTCTGCGTCTAGCAATGGGGATTGGATCAATTTTAACCCAGAAAGTTCTGTATCGTTCTGAATAAGTCCAAGAACTCGCGTTTGTTCCTGAAATATCAACAACCATATCACATTAAAGTAAAAAAAGCAATGGCTATGCCTATTATATTTACTAAACTGATACTGAATTTAAATCAAAGTTCAGAGCTAAATAAAGTTACCTTTCGTCTCATGGAGCAAAATTTGCAATCGGATTCAGATTGAGGTAGAAGTTGATTAACAATAAGCCTGTGGACTGGCACATTTTCTTTTCTTAAAGATGCATGTAACCTTGAAGACTCGTTTATTGCCATAACCTAAAGGTAAAGACAATAATCGAGTGAATATACCCAAGATTTCGAGAAGAAGACCAGACTTCTATTCAAAATTATACTTAAGAACGTCGAAAATTAAGATTAAGAAGATAATTTACAAGCTAGGTGTTGTTAATACGAATTAATGAGCTTAGGAACAAGTAAAAGAATGGTGTTACCGTTGGGATGGTTACAATAACAAACTCGGTAGTGTTCGCATCACGGAAAACATTTCGAACTTTCTCCATTCTCTCTTTCAGTTGGTCTAACTCGTTAGGCTGTTATAGCAATGAATGTTCAGAATTTGAAAGAAGGTGAAGGAGAAGTAACGGTTCAAGTGAAAACCTATACTTACAAGTTCTTTTTGTTGTATCTCTTTTTTGCCAAAGACCGACTTAAAGGCTGAAGCTGCTGCAGTGATCTTCTTCTTGAGCTAAATAATAAAAAATCCATTTAGAAACAAGTACGCTAAACATATCAATTGTGTAAGCAAGCCACAGCCCAAGGCTATATTTCATCCACAAACCTTAGTTATTTTGCTAATGGATGAATCATAGAAGTCTGGGAGGGAAAGAAGCCGCAGAGTATGTCCCTGCAAGAAATTATTTGGAATCATCAGAGTTAGCAAATGCACCATACTCTAGGAGCAGTACAAAATTAGAAGAAGAACTAAAAACTAACCGTGGGAGCAGTGTCAAAAACTATACGTGTGAACCTACTGTATTCTGGTGCCTCCATAAATTGAAGAACCTGGAATGAGATCTCAACATTAGTAATTAACATGAAAAGTTTTCTCTTTTCAGGGGAGTTCTGAGAGGGATACGTGCCTTGGAAATAGCTGCTATTTCGTCAATACCAGGCGAGGCAGCGTTGAGCATATCTTCAAGATTTAAGTCCCCTAACTACCAAAAATGAACAATACATCTGAGACAATAAATAAAGTTTTCAATCATAATGGAGGTTTGATTGAAAACAACAATAGAGAAAACGAAGATGAACCTCGCCTGCAAACATTCCGAGCCCCATGCTATCCATCATATTTTTAACACTTTTATCGCCCGTCTGACGTTTAATTTCGTCCTTCATTATCTCAGGTGTTATCTGTTTCAACATGAGAAGAAAACTCAGCAACATATGCAAGGTATCCAAGAGTGTGCAGAGACACATAGTTTCTTAATCACCTCAAGAGCAAGAAGTGGAGAATCAACACCTTGAACAGGCTTTAGGACTCCTCCTGACAAGTCCTGGATTTCAAAACAAGAGATTAGCTGATGCCTGAAAACACGATCCAAGAGTAAACATAGAGAACCAAATCAAAAGCTGTTACCGTTACCTGGGAAAAAGAATCGCTCAAGGAGTGAGCAGGGTCAGTTGAAACCACAATGGTAGGATGACCGTGGCTAGCAAACTTAACCGCAAGAGAAGCAGCACAGCTTGTTTTCCCGACACCTCCTTTACCACCCAGAAGATAAAACTTCCGCTGATTCACAGATACCATCTCATCAAAACGAGAAGCTCCTTCAGCAAGAGTAGCTAATGATCTCACTACAAAAACAAGCGAGAAACCAAAAATCAAATGACAGAAATTTCTATATGCAGTTTTAACAGAATCCACTGTTTCCATGGATAAAATTGCAGATTCAACTACATGTTTCTCATGATAAACCACAACTTATCTTTTCAACCATCAGTAAAAGAAAGTTATCATCTTTCAACTCCACAGAGAATCTAGAAGTCATGTCATCACTCCAAGAGGAGACAAAGATCAGATATTTGCAATTAATAACGTTCCCAATCAACAAGAGTTCTTACAATAGCAAATAAGAATCAAGTCCAAAACTCAAAACCAAAATTGGATCTGAAACCACAGTCAACTCTGTCATAAAGTTTGACTTTTTTTCCAGAGAAAGTAACAAGGGCTACCTCGAAAGAGTGTTCCAGAGATTCTGCCACCGTGAATTTGAGCATTGAGAGAATTGAAACCCAGAGCTCCTGCGACCCGGTGGAGAGAGATTGAGCTAGTAGTTCGCGAAACACGATTGAGAAGAAGTAAAGCCGCCATTGACGAATTCAGAAGAGAAAAAGGGAACAACTTTTCCCGGTTAATGGAAATCACACTGTTTCGGTTTTGGACGGAGCCGTCGACGGAGGAGGAGGGGTTTGCGAGGGTCTTAGGAAATAAAATATTTTTGAGAAATCGACAAACTTATTCATTCCTAGTTTTTTTTAATAGTATAAAATAAAAAAAAAATATGTTAAAAGTTGGAGTAATCAAATTTGAATTTTTTTTTTAAAAATATGAATAATGTTCTTATTCATTCATTTGAAGTTGGAAATATAGAGAATTTTTCTTCAGCTATTAAATTGAAAATGAAAAATAAAGTACCATAAAAAAAGCCCTTACAGGTTACAATTCAACCTAATTGGTCATAATAAATTACGAATGATTAGTGAGCTAAAATCATAATCCAACTTGTACTTTAATGGATTAAAACCATAACTAATCCATCACCAAAAACCTAATCTTTACGTTCCAACAAAGGTCCATAATAATCATAATTAAACTGGATATTAAAAAGTATATGTAAAAATGAAAATTGTTTTTAAGAAAAAAAAAAGGTCCAATATTATAGTACCCCCACAACTCTCTATCTCAATGACGGTTAAGAGCAGCATCAGCTTTGAAAACTGCTTCTCGTCTTCCTTCACCAAACAACCTCTCACGATCGCTCTCTTCTTCATCTTGAAGCCTAAGCCAAATATATTTCAATATGTCTCATTCTTCTTCTCTTAACCTCCTTCATTACCATTACCTTCCTCCTGATTTCAACCATTCTCTCCGGTTCTGTCTCACTGCTCCATCTTCGTCTCGCTGGTCTAGTCCCGACGACTACTGCTCCATCTTAGCCATGCCCACCACAACTCTCCCTGGCTCTATCTCTCCCTTCAATGTCCCTCATAGTGTTGTGAGTTTTACTTTCTTTTGAATTACGTACTTCCTTCTGATCAATTCATATGTAATATAAATTGTTTAATTTGCATACGATTTGTTAATTCGTATCATTCAAATGTAGATTAACTAATTGTTTGCATACAAGTCCAATTATATATGAATCTTAAATCTAGTGGTTACCTCAAAGTTTTCGAGTTAATTAGGGTGACATCACGTCGGAGTAAAAGAGTTGTATTAACCTTCATATATAAAATCAGTACGTGTGTTTGTCTTATGAAAATGAATTGATCGACTTTAACAAAAAAAATTGAATTGATCGTAGCATTAATGTCACATTAATCTGATCAGTTGCTTTTGCATAATTCCATTGTTGTATGAATGTCTATGTTTTGAACTATTTTTCTCATTAGTAAAAACGAAGAATCTATGCTTACTGTTTTTTATTTTTTGGAAATTTGTTGATGTGTATAGAGGACGAAAAAGCTAAATGGGCAGCAGAAAAAGGAAGAAATAGAGAAAGAGGTATGGGAATCCATTAAAATTAGCTTACCTATATGTATGTTTATGTCTAGGCAAACATCAAGGGATGTTGATATAAATATGCATCTAATTCGATACATAGATCAAGGTATTATAAGTTTTCAGTTCAATTTTATCTTTGTAATTGTTTTTTTTTTTCGTTTTAGAAATACATAAGATCGATTAGCTCTCATGCTTGGTATTATCATTAAGAAGTAACCAAAATGACAGATTATGGTATTTCTGATTCTACATTTGTAGTTTTTTTCACTTTTTTATGAGGTTAATATTTTTGTAGTTAATGAAAAAAAAAAAGTTCATTGATTAATAATTGTTAGGTATGGATGTTACGAGAGATGCTGGATCAAGAAGAAAAGACACGTGAGATATTGGAACAAGTCCAAAAACATCAACTTCCTTCTTCTTCCTCTTCCATTACTCTTCCTCCTTCTCTCCCTCCCAAGGTACGTTTTTATTAGTAACACATATACGTCTACTGTTCCCAAGTTTGGATAGAGTGAAAAAACAGCAAAACTTTAATATATATGTGATGATAATAACATCATACACATATTTCTGGTAACGTCACTTTTAAACCAAGTCTCAGGTCAACCAAAAAATAGAATTGTTAATTAATATTTGTCTAAAATCAAACAAAATTGTTAGACCCCCTAACCGGGCAAAGGCGCATAATCATAAACAAAGATATATACATTTGTTGTGAAAAGAAATAAACTCGTAACATTTTATTAGCGATTAAATATTTAAATAAGTTACCTTATTTTAACTCAGATGAAGGAACTAATAACGGAACTATCGATAGTAGAAGGAGAAATCTCAAGACTAGAAGTTCAAATAAGTCATCTTCAGATAAATCTCAAGCAAGAACAAGACGAAACTTTGAAACAAGCAACAACGAATTCATCAAGACGAGCATGGCAAACTAGTGAGAGTTACAATGATGACAACATAACCCCTTATCAAGCTCCAACATTACCAAAATACCCTAAGCTATCACCTCCAAGCCCTATGGTAAACAAAGGCATAATGAAGAGTGAAAACAACAACACCAAATCTACTACTAGTCATCATCAAGAGAATGCAACATTTGGTACAAAGACATTACATTTCATCAACAAAGCTATAAAAGGTGATTACGCGACAGAAAGCTTCCGCAAGTCTAACGAGAAAGTTGGAATCGTTGAGAAGGAAAATCATAGGTTGGTACAACATGAAAATAAGTTGCAAGAGAATATGAAAATGAAAAAGATTAGGACGATGAAATCACCATCGCCTCTACGTGAACCTAGATATTCCTCTCCTAACAAGGTCCGATTTTCATATGTTTAATCAAACATATGTTTGCTTCGTTCAATTCAATCTTGATTTATGCTTATGATTTGTTTCAGCCTAATAAGGATCGTGTAGCAGCACTTGATGTATCACTAGACATTCCACCAAAATCTCTATCAAGCACAATCTTGATGGAAGATGGCCAAAACATACAGAAGTGGCACCCAAACAAGCTCGCCGAGAGCATCATGAAGTGTCTCAATTTCATCTACGTTCGTCTTCTTAGAACCACAAGAGTCATGGAGCTAGAGAAAACAGGACCCATCTCGAGATCAACTAATTTCTCTTTGAGCTCAAGAAGCTTTAGGGTCGACAATGCAACCTCAAGCTTGTCTAAATCCATGAATCTTATGTCTTCTAAGGAATCAAGACAACAAGATCCTTACGGAATATTTGATGTAGAAGCATCTTTGGCTAGAGACATTGGTCCTTACAAGAATCTTGTTATCTTCACTTCGAGTTCTATGGATTCCAAGTGCATTTCAAGCTCTAGCTCCGTTTCTTTAATCCAGAAACTCAGGTAAGTTTTGGGAATTTTTTTGAGAAAATGTTTATTTACATCGGTGAATCTGCAAAATATCATTATGAACAAAATGCAGGGTATTGATGAACAATCTTGAGACCGTGGATCTAAAAGTGTTGAGCCATCAACAAAAGCTAGCGTTTTGGATCAACATGTTCAATGCTTGTGTTATGCATGTAATATATACACTCTACTTCTTTGATATTTTCACTGACTACAAACAATTTTACTATTTCTTATTATTTTTTTCATGAATTATAAACTAACTACCATATACTCAACGCATATGACCAGGGATATCTACAACATGGAGTTCCAAAAACTGCTGAGAAATTGCAATCTCTTGTTTACAATAAGGTATGTTTCTCTGTTTCTATATATCCTTCTAATATAAACACTAATTAAATTTAATTCAAATTTGATATAACAAAGTATAAACTATAGGCTACAATGAATGTTGGGGGCAAAAACATAAGCGCTCATACCATAGAGCATTGTATCCTAAGGAAGTCTGCAACTTCTACCATGAGTCAGGTATATACATATCTATCATTTCAGTCTATATTAATTCTCTTCATGTTTATCCTAAGATCAAATTCACTAAGCCGATATATATTCAAATATAACCGTATATAGGATCGACACGAAGAAATGACTATCCGTAAACTATATGGCGTAGAAGCAACGGATCCTAACATCACATTTGCTCTCTCTTGCGGAACTCGATCTTCTCCTGCGGTAAGTTTATATATTCATTCACTTTTAATAGGGCAATTAATCCATACCACTCAATAGTTGAATATTTATACTTCAATAGTTCAATTGGTGATTTATTAGTGTACCTGGTATTGTTCATATTCACTATACATTGTTAAGATTATTAATAAGATTATCATAATTTAATCTTAATGTTATATGGTAAAATGATAACGGCATGATGTACAAATGGTTGAAATCTGTAAAACTAAAAAAATTGAAGGTGAGGATATACACTGGAGAAGGAGTGACAACGGAGCTAGAGAAATCGAAGCTGGAGTATCTGCAAGCCTCGGTGGTGGTTACGGCGGCTAAACGGATAGGCTTGCCAGAACTTCTCCTGAAACACGCCGCCGATTTCGTGGTGCCGAGGGTGGATGGTGGTGGAAGTATTGGAGAGATAGAGCAGTTAGGGCCTCTAGTGAAATGGGTTTGCAACCAATTACCAACCTCTGGATCATTAAGAAAATCAATGGTGGATTGTTTTAAGAATCCAAATTCCAAAGCTTCTTCTTCCTCCTCGGCCGTCGTTGAGAAGATATCTTATGACTTCGAGTTTCAGTATCTTTTAGCCATTTAGGGTATTACTACTCATTTTTATTCGTTTATTTGTGAAAATGTTGTGTTTTCAAATAAAAATATCAAAGTTTGTATTAATTTTTATGAATGTTTGATTGTAATACTGACATGTAAATGTTTGATCATAACCATCTTACATCTTATGATCATCCCGAGTAATGAGATTGATATATATTAATCAAACCTTCTAACGCAATGTGTAATATTTTCAAATACTTTTTCATTTTATATTAAAATGTACTTGACTTACTAATTTTTTTGTTTCTTTTGTTAAAAGATACAGAGACACATAGTTCCTAAGCAAAACCCATCTTGCTATTTCTCAATTTTTTTATACTTTTGTTCACATTATCTACGTATGGAGTTAGCTAGGAACTATTTATTATTTAAAAAAAAAATCTATTTATCTAAGATGTTGTCACTCGTCAGCATGAATTAGTACTGCACGAAATTACGAATTCTTATTAAATAATTTTTTTAATTTGTAGATAGATCCAGGTTTTAATATTATTTAACACACTCTATAGTTTTCATGAACTTAATCTTCTGTATCACAAAAGTTATAGTTTCAAAAAAAAAAAAAAAACAATTTATAAAGAATGTTTCGATGTCAACAAAAAAAACTGTTTGACGATATATTCACTCTCGTGATTTTTGAGATTTTAAATACTCTCGTGATTCACTCAGCTTTAGTAATACTTTAAACTAAAGATGAACCAATCTATCCTTGACAATGAATTTCATGTTGCGTTATCCAAAATAGTATATTAGGTTGCTTTGTTGACCAAATCGTTTATCTTTGACTTCACATTATGTCTAGAATCATTTGAATAAAGCCATATTTATACAGTGACTTTTTCTTAATAACATTTAATTAACACTGAAAATCCTACTAATTAAGGCATGTAAAATGTCAGATGAAGATATGAGCTAACGTTACTAAACCATCGTTACTAGACCAGCGTACGATAGAACTTGATTCATAGTTTGGAATCCTTCACCACTAGACTAACGTTACTAGCCCATCGTTTCTGTTGGGTTTTCACAGAAAGAAAAAATAACAAACAAATAATTTTCTTTATCAAAGAAAACAAAGAAATAATTTCGATTAACAAACAAAGAATAATTAATGGCGCAGCACGTATCTTCTGTTGATAAAGAATAGTTAGGAAGCGAAAAGGTAATGAAATGTTTTAAGTTCAAACAAAACGGCGGCGATTTAAGTCAGAGAACAATGGAAGATTCAGCGCAAACCAATGAGAAACTTTCAGCTTTGACATTTTATCCAAACCAATTTCTTTTTTAAAACTATAAGAAAAACAATTAACGTTTTTCATTTGACATTTCACTTTCTTCATCGCTGTCTCGATTATCTCAAAATCAATAATATACAGATATATATATATATATATATATATATATATATATATATATATCAAATACTATCTATAATATATGTGTATGTGTTGGGCATGAAATTTATAGGAAGAAAAAAAGAAATATTATGAGAAGGGTCACATGATACCGTGGATGCAAATAAATGAGACCGTTTTTTAGGGGCCTTTTTACTATGGGAGATTGACTTTTGATATCAATCTCCAATGTTTATTAGTTTTATACACTGTTACATACACATATATAACAATGCCAAATAAAAGTTAAGACTTCCAATTTTTTTTTGGTAAAATTAAGACTTCCAATTTTGTTGTTTAAAACATATTAGCCGACATATGTATACTGTTTATAAATCATACGTTTTCATTTGGTTATCTTATCTGTAGTATTTGTTCACTGATTTGAGAGAAGAAAAAAAAAATCGAAAAAACACATCGTAATCCTAGGTTTCACCAACTAATATCTTGATATAAAATATTCATGGTTATAAGTTATAACCAAAAACATATCTGATATAAATCTGCACTTCAACCGAAACATGAATGGCTTTTAGATATTTGTTTTTTGTGAGTTAATAATTTTCAATGTATGATTTAAATGAATAAAATGATAACAATAATATACTCTCTTCTTTCCACAAAGATGAATTTTTTAGAAAAAAAATTTTGTTCCACAAAAATAGAAGTTTTGTGTTTCCAATATCAAATTTAAAACAGTTTACCTATTTTACCATTATTAAACAACAATAAATAATATACTTTTTAAAATATATTAAAAGATTAAAAGGTTAAAATTGTCATTATACATTATACTCTTTAAATTTCTAAAAAATTTATCTTTTTGGGACGGAGGGAGTAATAATTTTAAAGATGCGGACAAAATCTATGTTTTATGGAAAACATGCGATAATTAAACCAATTTATTTATATTTTTTCATCCATTATTTTTATAAATAAAAATGAATGAAAACATGCGAGAATCGAACGAGTTTATTTATATTTTGCCATCCATCATTTTTGCAAAAATAAAAGAAGAAGATGATGATAGAATTTGACAATTTAATTTACAAAAAGAGAATTCTCAAAATCTCATTAATTATTAAGATATTTTGTTTTGGACATGGTTTTCTCCATGAGATTTTTGTTTCCTCTGAATATTGTTTTTTTCTTTTCCTATGATGGTTGACACCCTGTAATTACAATTTCAATATTCTCCACCTAATGAATGGGTTCTAATTAATGGCTATGAAGGTTTTTGCTTTATCTTTGTCCCCTCCTTTATTTTCCTATCCTCAACTCATTCCTCTTCGCTTTTTCTTCTCTTTTTCAACCAAACTTAATGCATTTCCTTGTCAATTTCCTCTATTGTATAAAAGAGTTACTACACTTCCATAAATTTATACCCATACCTTCACACATACACATGCACATAGCTTAAATAGTTTCTCAACCGCCCATCGTTGAAATACTTTAACCTTATTTCAAAACAATGACTTATATATGAATGTAAGAACTTATTACATCATTTGTTAACTTTCAAAGAATACCAAACTAATGTCACGAATGTAGAGAGAAGCCTTCTTGCGCTCATATATATAATGGTGCATTGGCAGAAAGACTCTTTGTTTTGTTTAATTCGACAGAAATACTTATTTAATTAAATAACAAAGAAAATAAAAGCTATCCTAGAATCTACTATAACTTCCAAAATTTATTTGGATAATTTATTCAGGTCTAAACTTAGGATTTGGATTCTTGTTTTATACACATGTAAGTAATTTTGTTTCTCTAGAGTAGTGGTTATACTCTTTAGGTAAAAGTTGTTGAACCATCAATCAATCTATGACTCTGTCTATTAAATTCCATCGAAAGAGTTCTTGCTTGCGGGAAGAAGAGAATCCAATACAATATGTATATTTGATCATAAAATATCTAATTTCATTCATGTTGTTATGTTTATCAGTTTATGATATGATCAAGAACATTCCCTATTTTGCCATAGCAGCTTAAACTAATTTGGAAAAGTTTTGCAAGTGAAGGTCATGTAGATTGTATAATGCAAGATATGAATTATACTAGTATTTAATATAGTAAATATCAATTGCCCAAAATACTTGAGACATTAAATAGGTAAATAGTTTAGTTGCTATAAAAAGTAAATAAGGCAAGGTAGCTAATTTTTGTAAATTCAACAACATCATTAATTTAGAGTAGATTGTATGCACAAGGCATGCATTGATTAATTTCCAACTACTTCAACGGCCATGGCTTAAATCTTACAAGTTTCACGGAATCACGGTAAGTTTCTATCCTTTTTTTGGTATATGAGACCTAATCAAACGCTAAGCATTTATAATATTAGGCAACTTTCTAATACTATAAGGGAAAAAAAAATTATATGCCCATTGAATGAGATTTTTGCGTAGAAATCATTTTTCTTAGGATGGCAAAAAAAAAAAAATCTCTAACCGAAATTCATAACTGCGCATTATATTTTAAACAAATATTTTTAGCGAATCAAAATCATCTACTACTAGATTTTGGCAATAAAGATACTGTAATAAACTGTCAAAATATGATGTCATATTTTGGAAACTATAGTTATGTCAAGACCGTAAAATCATTTATTACCAAACGGTGTCGTATCTATATTACTAGTATAAAGTAAAGCGGCGTATCAAAATCAAAACCAAATTGAGATGTAATTAGTATTAAACTATTAATTTAGGAAACAAAAATAATGAAGAAAGTAAAAGTCGTATCTGACCAATAAAATAAGGAAACTCAAAAAATCAAGAAAATCAAAGGTCAAATTTAACTTTGGTATAAATCCCAAGTTTTCATGATTAAAAATATTGACCAAATTACCCTTCACTCATCCATCATCCTAAAAAAAAAGGTCAAAAACTTCACCACCGACTCTCTCTCCTCTTCTCTCTTCTCTCTTCTCTGCGAAGAGAAACTTTGCAATTTGCAGCTCATTCATTAACCCAATATATCTTCTTAGCTCAAACAAATCTACAGAAGAAGATAAGAAGCTCGAGATTCTTTCCACACAACAAAAAGTTATAAAATTTCATCATTGATTTTGCTATTATAAGATATGGGAAGCAAATGGCGAAAAGCAAAGGTGGCTTTAGGTCTCAATTTATGTCTCTACGTTCCCAAAACGCTTGAAGATTCTTCTTCTCCTTCAAGAAGATCCGACGACACCGTTTCGCTTTCTCCGGTTATTGTTCAAAGACCAACGACGCCGGTTCCTTCCTCCTCTGGTCTCCGATTACCTCGTTCCATGAGCAAATCTTCATCAAAGGTTCGTCCTTTACGTTTTTAAGAATTGTGGGTTCGTCACAATACATAAAGTTTCGATTTTTATTTCGTGTTTTGAATTTTTCTTTCTTTTTTTTTTTGATATTTTCTCTGCGAAATTTTGTGTTTTTTACTTAAAAAAATGGTAAAGTTTGAGTTTTTCGATTATGGGTCACCGTTGGATCACCGGATCTTTGTGTGGTCCAAATTTATGATTTGGTTAAGCAGCAAATCCAAGGGCTAATCTTTCTTGGAACTCTAAAACTAATGTTAATTTACTTGTTTACTAGCTGTTATTGTATCTAAACTTACTTTATTATTTGTTTAATTAACTAATTTCCTTTTCCTAAAAAGTGTTTGGATCTTCACGCACATCAACTGATTTTATTAGCTGATGTTTCATATTATTAGATGTGTTTATTTTCAACTACTATGACCCTCATATGTTTTGTGTCTGTCATCAACTTATAACCTGTCAATAGGTTTGTTGTTTTAGAGACCTACAAGCTTTGAAAGTATTGACCTTTTTGAAAACTATTGGTGAAAGAAAAATAATGTTTTAAGAGGGCTAAATGGGGATTAGTAGATGAATATGTAGAATGATTAGTGAGATTAGTAGTACTTAGTAAACGTCTCTGCTCCAAAACTAACTTTATCTTATGATTCGAATCATGATATCTTCATCAAGAATTTGACATTATAGCTGGCTTGAGATTGGCTTTCTATTTGTTCTGTCTCTTTCCCTGGTTTATAGTGCCTTTTGTTTCTTTCTTCTTTTTTTTTTGTTTTGTTTTTGAGTATAATTTTTCTTGGTAGTGTTGAAGAAAGATGAAAATTTTGTTGTCATGTAATTATCAACTCTCCCAAATGGAGCCACTGTGGGGATAAAGTTTTTTGACAATAGTCAAGTGCACTTCAAGGACCAATCTTTTTTTTGTTGCTTTTTTTTGCATTCAACTTTCTAATTATTGTTGAAAGATACCCTTCTTAGTGTTCTAAATAATCTCTACTGTTAATTAGATATTCTCCTTAATCTAGTAAACTTTTCTGTTCGTGTATACAGTACTAGTATACATCTAGTTAAACTAAAATTGCAGTTTTAAATCCTAAGCAAGATAATTGTTAGTTTTTAACCATGAAATTACAGAACTCTATACATAAGCATTTGGTTTAGCTTTTAAAGTTTCACACTTTCTTTAACTTTGCTTTGCATTGTTGTTGTTGTTTTTTTTTTGCAAGTTTGATCTTTCTGGCGTTGAATTTGCTTAAAAAAGCTTTTGATTACTGGTCTGGTTATATCAGTCCTTTAACTTTATAAAGTTGTGTCCTTTGTCTTTCCCTCTCTTTTATCCATTATTCCATTGTTCTTTTAATTGTTTGACTTGATAGATTCCAAGATCCAAATTCTAACAAATAAACCATCTTTTTTTTTGTCCCAGAATTGTTGAATGATCAAACTACTACACCTAATGGTTAAACCTTAAACTCAGTCTCTGAGACTTTTTTTTCTTTATCTTTTCCAGGTTATGAAAATAGGAAGATTCCATCTTTTTTTAATGTTTGCTCTTCTTTTTATGCATCATTCAATAATAGAGGCTCATAGTAACAGAAACAAATGTGTCAGAGACTATGACACAAACTCACTTATGTCAGGTTTCTTTGGATTCTTGTAATTACTACAATGACCTGTGTGACTCTGTATTACGTGGATACCATTCTCTTCTTCTAAAGTTTTAGTTTCCTTCAAACTAAGAACCTTTAACTAGAATCTGAAAGCTCATTGTTGTATTCTGCTTTGTGAATTTTGCAGAAAACTTGTGCGATATGTTTGACGGCGATGAAAGCTGGTCAAGGCCACGCCATCTTCACAGCGGAATGCTCTCATTCGTTTCATTTCCAGTGCATCACTACGAATGTTAAACACGGAAACCAGATTTGTCCTGTTTGTCGCGCGAAATGGAACGAGATCCCTCTTCAGAGCCCGAATGCTAAGGCTAAATCTGGTGTCAAACCGATAGCTCGACCAAGGGATGATGCCTGGATGTCAATACCTCCACGGAGGTCGTCCCCTATTCAATATACTTCACGGCCTGACTGTCTAAGGGTCTCCTCGATCTTTAACACCGAGCCTGCGGTTTTTAATGATGATGAGGCTCTGGAACATCAAGACCGTTCTGCTGAATCTGGTTTGGATAAATCTAAACCTGGTGTTACTGGGACATTGGAAGTTAAAACATACCCAGAGATTTCGGAAGTAGTGAGATCGGTTTCGTTTAAGGATTTTGCTGTACTGATCAATCTAAAAGCTCCTGCTGCTTCTAGGTCCTCTTCAAATCCATCGTCGTCTTCTCGGGCTCCTGTCGATCTAGTCACAGTTCTTGATGTGAGTGGAAGCATGGCGGGAACAAAACTGGCGTTGCTGAAACGAGCAATGGGTTTTGTGATTCAGAATCTCGGCCCATTTGACCGTCTCTCAGTTATATCATTCTCCTCCACAGCACGCCGTAACTTCCCTCTCCGTCTCATGACCGAGACTGGTAAACAAGAGGCGCTTCAGGCGGTTAATTCGTTGGTCTCCAACGGAGGGACTAATATTGCAGAGGGATTGAAGAAAGGCGCAAGAGTTTTGATCGACCGTAGATTCAAGAACCCGGTATCTAGCATCGTGCTCTTATCCGATGGTCAAGATACATATACCATGACTAGCCCCAACGGTACCAGAGGGACTGATTACAAAGCCCTTCTTCCTAAAGAGATCAACGGAAACCGGATCCCAGTTCATGCATTTGGGTTTGGTGCGGACCACGATGCTTCCTTGATGCATTCCATTGCTGAAAACTCCGGAGGTACATTTTCTTTCATAGAGTCTGAAACGGTTATACAAGATGCATTCGCGCAGTGCATTGGAGGTCTTCTTAGCGTTGTGGTTCAAGAGCTATGCGTTAAGATCGATTGCATTCATCATCTGTTGAGTATTGGATCCGTTAAAGCTGGAAGCTACCGGTTTGATAACGGTCCGAATTCGAGAACCGGATCTATCGCAGTCGGTGATCTCTATGCAGAGGAAGAGAGGAATTTCTTGGTGAATCTCGATATCCCCATTGTCGATGGAGTTTCAGATCTTATGTCGTTACTCAAGGTTCGTTGCGTTTACAAAGACCCGGTGACGAAAGAGACAGTTAATTTGAATAATTCCGGCGAAGTAAAGATTCTCAGGCCAATAGTGATGACAGAACGAAGACCTGTAGTGTCAGTTGAAGTTGACAGACAGAGAATCAGATTACGTGCGGCAGAAGCAATCTCCGAAGCTAGGGTTTTAGCCGAACGCGGTGATTTGATGGAAGCTGTGTCGGTTCTGGAGACTTGCCGTGGGGTACTGACGGAGTCTGTGTCGGGTCGAGCGGGAGATCCATTGTGTGTAACACTTTGTGCAGAGCTGAAGGAGACGCAAGAGAGAATGGCGAGCCGTCAAGTATACGAGGCTTCGGGTAGGGCTTACGTGCTCGCCGGTCTGAGCTCGCACTCGTGGCAGCGAGCAACGACGAGAGGCGACATGAGCGATTCAACCACGACTTCTTACCAGACGCAATCAATGGTGGATATGGTGAATCTCTCACAGACCATGACTTTCGGAATGCCTATTGCTAGTTCTACTTCGAGTCCGTCGGCACAGAGGAAACTCCGGCAAGCTCTAAGTTTTCCGGCGAGGCCAAGGCCTAGGTGATTGGTGGAAACTGGAAGGGCATAATGGGGATTTGACGTATGGATATTTTCAATTTTCCCTCGTCTTTTTGTGATTTCTCTCTTAGTACGATTTGTTTTTTCAATTGGGAGGGGTAGTTTAAGCTTAATTTCTCAGTTTTGGGGGTATAAGTAGTATTAATAGCTTCTGGTGGGGTTGAAACAAAAAAAAAAAAAAGGGGCAATTGTGGAATGGTGCTTATTATATACGTAATATATATATTGGCATTTTTAGCAAGAGCAGCTTCGTTTTTGCTTTCCTTCATTACACTTATGATTTTGTTGTTTTTTTCTCTCTTAATGTGTTTGGTCTTTGGTGGGTATAGGCTTGTGAGTTTGGGATTTTGGAGAAAATGTTCTCTTATAAATATTACAAATCTATATATACTTTTGCTCCCTAAAAATTCCAAACTATTCTTCTTGTGTTACTGTAGAAAATATGATGATAAACAACATCAACAAATATTTCGCATGTAGTTTGTTCAGCTAAAATTATTTTGCTTTTTCTAACTTTCATTTTCATTCATTCATTACTAGTTTCCAACTCACAAAAACTCTAACTACTAAACACATTTTAGTCAGCATCAAATGGTTGAATTGACGGTTTTTTGTAAAATAAAAAAAAAACGCTAAAAACCGGCGTAAATTCAGCGAAAGGCAGCTAGTGGGCTTAATGTAAGTGAAATCCAAATTTAAATATGGGCCTTAATACTCCCAACTATTGGGCTTGTAATGCAACTACAACATGTATAGTTTGGAACTTTGAATTATGTAGTACTTGATAGCAAAAAAGAACGCTGGTTTTATTGATTGTGTATTAAATGACCAAGATTACATAAATTTAATCCAATTTAAACACCGAATAGTAGTAAACATAGTATTTAATAGAAATTGACTCATAATGACTCATCTATCATCAATCGACCATGAGAAACAAAAGGAAAGTTAACAAAAAAAATCATCGTAACAAATTCACAAACGTCCTAATTTTTTCTTGTTTATACTTTATAGAAACGTCCTAAATTACTTTCTTATATTCCCGCAACACAATCGTATATTAAGTAGATATTTGTTTATATTCTTTTCAGTGCATAATGTAAATTTTGTTTGGTAATTTAAAACTGAAGAGACTATATATATAAATCGCGACTTGCCTCACGTGCTGTAGCCTGTGTTCTTGGATCTCAAGATCTACCTCCAAATTCTCTCAATAAAGTCAGAGTATTTATATTTATTTGTAAAGTCAAATAGTTATTTATCAGCATTTTCTATTAGAAAAATCATTTGAAGAATTTTATGTTATGAATAAAAAAGAATTTTCTGTCAGTCGAATTTTAAAAACTATTTTCTCACCAAATCCCGCTCGACTAGTGAATGGCCGCATAGGACTAGCTATCTCATTTTTAATATGATTATTGGTCGAAATGGTAAGTTTTATATATGTTCCAAAGAGGACCATGATATGACCAAGGACAAACATATTCAGCTAAAAAGAAAAATCAACGACTGTATTGAAACTAGCCTAATTTGATGGACTCTTACATAGGAAACTTAATTCTAGACATATAAGTCAATAGCAATGAATGCAAGAAAAAAAAATCTGGTAGATCATTGATCAAGTGAGTTTGATATCTATAGTCTTACTTTAGACCAATTGGATGATCAGGTCATTAGATCAGATTTGACTCTTTAGATGGTGACATTCTAAGAAGCACACAATAGAATATGATACTGTATCTTGCACTTATCTGCAAAATATATGTAGCAACACCAAAAATATGTATACTGGTGTATATCATGACTTCTTTAGTTTGTATAATCCAATATCTTGTATGGTTCGTGTTTGGCTTTTTTTTTTTCTTTTTTTTTTGTTTTCAGTCTCGACTTGATACCTATAACTAGGAATTTCTAGCTCGTTGAGATGTTGCATGTATCATGAGCTCATATATGCCTCCTGGTATGAAATATGTTGCAACAAGGCATCGGCCGTAACAATCTTATAGCACTTGGTTCGATCTAGGCGTTGTAAAAGCTCGATGAATAAAGATAGGTCCCGGAGCTAGACCTAGACTCCTTGAATCTTAGTGAGGTGTCGATAACCTCCGAATCATTTTTCCTTCTAGTTTAGTGCATATGGGACTATCATTTTCTTAGTTCTCTTTGGTGATCCAGACGTCTGTCATTCTCTCTATCAATAAAACAGATGTTTTACATTAATTATTTCCAGTGTTCAAGAAAGCGCTAGGCGCTAAGCGGGCGGTGACCCAGTGCCTAGCGCCTAGAACGCCTAATCGGGGCCTAGACGATTTTTTAGGCGGTTTAGACGTTTATAACATAAAACATTATCAATATGATATTATATATAAAAGTTATATAAAATATCTATATAAAACTAAAAATTATGACATTATAAATAAAAATTAGATAAAATATTTATTTATATTTATATTAAACAATATATGAATATTTATAACTATATATATAAATAAAACTCTAATTGAAATTGAAAAAATACATTAAACAAGATCTATGTAATTTTAGGCGGTCAAGGCGGTTATCTAGGCGTCGGATGAGAGCCTAGCGCCTAGTCGGGGCCTAGGCGACCGCCTAGACCGCTTTTTAGAACACTGATTATTTCTAATATTTTTCAATCGAAACTATTTGAAAATTCAAACACAAATGAAATTCTTATATGGAAAATTTATATATATATATAGTTAGAGAAATCAAATAGGGTGGAATCTAAAGGTGTTTTTGTTACTATGTTTAAGAAGAAATATAATTTTTTTTCTATGATTATGATTCCATTTAATTCTACTTCATAATTTTCATTCATATGTGTAATGAACTAATTCCGCTCATGCTTACTATTTAGACTCTAGATTTCACAAATGGTTGATTATTAAGAACTCTATTTTTCTTCCTATGCATGATGCATTGATGCATCAACTTGCTTCGGTTGCTTTTCTCTGCCAACACTATTACTTTCTTTTTATAAGTCTTTCCTTTTTTAGAGATTCTTTGTAGTTCTAAATAATGACAAAAAATTAACTATTTTCTTGAGAAGTTAAAACTTATTATTCATTGACATAAATTATATATGGATTAATATTACATTCATGTCAAATAAACGCCGTTGGTTAAATTAAATATGAATCTTCTTAATTAGCTCAATTGGTATATATATAAATTCACATGCATATATATGTATGAAGTTGTTCCTTTTTCAATTGAACATGTGAAAATATATCATAAGTCAAAATCAAAATGTGACATGAATCAAACCTCTCAGAGAAACGTAAACTTTTTTGGTGGCAGCACGTAAATTATATAATTTAATAATAGCGAATTTGATCACCACTTGTACATCGTCTTTGAATCAGACATATATATACGTATACGCGTATACGCATTAGAAAGTGGTGTACTTGACACTACGAAGTTGACAAATACTAAAAGCTAAGTTTGGTGAAGTTCTAATAAGTAAATTGCACTATACATTTGTGTTCATATGTCGGTCCATATATATTAGGTACAATGAAACAACGAAGCTGCTTGGTCGTGAAAAAAGAGTTGGTTTATGATAAGTCAAATTACAACTCCTTCGGAATAATATACATCACTACAACATCTTCTATTTTTGGAGAGGCCGGTCATCATAAATCAAATTTCGTTAGAATTCACTTTTATGTCTAGTTTGTCTCCAAACTTATTAGTTACCCAGAATTATCCTTTCCACACCAAACATAAAATAAGTAAACCGTACAACTAAGTAATTGTAATATGGCCGGTGGGTTCTCTTTTTTTTTTATAGGTTACAAATGGTTTTGTGTTCTTGATCAGTAACATTTATGAAAAAATTTCTTGTAATTAAATACATTATTGGAAACTATAAAAATCACATGAATTCATATTGAATATTTATTTGTGTATAATCGTTCACGTATATTGATGATTTGTTTATATAAATGTACCTGAAATGAGTCTAAAGAAGCAATCGACGTCAATGAAAAAGGTAGCAATCATGTTCACCGTATTTTCAATTGGATGATGAAGCCATGAAGGATATAATTATATTCTTAATTAGAGTCGCACATGTGTGTGTGACCGACCTCATAACTCCTAATCTAAGTAACTACTTAGTAGTAATAAAAGTAAAACTATCATAATAATAATCATGTATTAGCGACTAAAAATATTTTTATACAATCCAAAGAAAAACATAACGAAAATATGTTCACTTTATAATCAAGGGTATAAAATATCACAAAGCCAAAATTCAAAATTTGTGATTGTTTTGAAATCTTTTCTTGAATATGTTGAAAGGATATAATGTCATTTGTTACTTTATTTTCAAAATCTGATCATCATTCGCTATGAGACAAACGAATAATCTTAAGTGAAACCACCACTAATGAGATATGCGGCATCAAAGAAAACTGAGCGCTCACTTGATGCTATATTAATGGGTCAGAGCACCAACACCAAAATATATGTCTTTATACAGAGAAAGAGTATGTCTAAATATCTCCATGATATATATCCAAACATATAAAAAAAAATCTCGATGTTTATTTTGTTTTGATTGAATTTAGCTGGTTTGAAAATTTGAGAATGCAAAGCTATAAATTTAAACTATATATATAAGTTTTCTTTATTTTAAGTACAGTTAGTTCAACAAACAATATGTTTTTTTTTTCAACAAAAGATATATTGGAGAAAACTATTTCGGGTTACCAGATCTAAATTCAACTGCACATGGAAGAAAAATTATATTCATTTAATTAAAAAAAAAATGACAAGGCTCTCAATCAAAAAAATATGGACATCTTAAAAACTCCACGGGTTTAAGAAAATTATTACCTACCTTTTTCAACCTTTTCTTTTCTTGTTATTATTTAATTTACATCTATCGGTCCAAAATGGAAAATTTCAGGTAAAATGTTCGGCTAAAATCCATTAAAAACTAGAATATTGAGATAACAAAGAAGCTATAATATAAGCAAAAGGTGGCAAATTGCTGCAAAGTTCAACTACGTATCTACATGCAATTTGCAAAGTCAAACCGTCGCTTGTCCTAGACATTTGTTATAAAATGTTTATACTCCAAACTTTCAATAACTCATTCTCTACTCAAATCTTTCTTTCTTTCTTTCTTTGGGTTCTTAGACTCTATTTTACGTCAATTTTGTATTATATTCGAGGAGAATTAATCTGTACTATAATATAATATATCTTGTAGATCGATTGTGGAAGAAGAAAAGGCTTGACTCTCACAATAGGCTCGATCATGTACTCAAAGGTATTATACTCTATGTTCTCCTTCTCGATTAGGCTGCATAAATCTTAAAATTCTCATATAATAATACTATAAATGAATAGAGTACATGAAAACTTATTTTGTTTCCACACCGAAAACATTAATGTTAGTCAAGCTTTTGCCTTTTGAATAAATATAAGTTTAGTGAATGCTAAACTTTTCTACTCCCTAATTCATATTGATGAAACTGAAATATAACTTTAAAAAGATATATATTTGTTCTTAGAAATATGATTGAAGTTTTGTATAAAAACAAACAAACATAGCATATGGAAGTGTTAAATGCAAGGGTAACCCTTTTATACGCCAATGAACCCGGCTTTTCCCGTTGAGTATTGTCCTAATTATCCCCTTTTTAATATATAATCATCATATATAGTTTCTTGAATAATAAAACAATTTATTAATAAGTTATACAATATAACGGTATCGCGTAACCTTTTTCATACAATTCAACCAATGAATGAAACAAATCTTGTTTTTTATTCACACTTTACTTTATTCTTAATGAACGTTTACCCCATGTGATATCCTCCTTATGTAATGCTTCTTCACCCACAAATCTCACTTTATATACATATATGTTTATGTCTTCTTCATCTATATATATATATACATTGCTCTAAACACTTTCTAGAGGAAAAAAAAAAGCACCAACTTCTACATTCTTACTTCTCTTTTGTATCTTCTTCTTATTAGAATAAGGTTTTGGGTTCTGAAAAAATGGGTTTTATACGGCCACCGACGGTGAGAAGCGGCGATTATATAGAAAGCATTTTCGGAGAATATTCCGCCGGGAAACCGAAACCTAGCCGGAAACTTAACTCGGCCAAGTTCGTGACGGCGTTGACGTGTCTTCAGTTTGCATTTGCCGTCTACGCCACCGGACTTCTCTACTACATGAGTCCTTCCATTGACTTAAGGGCCAAGCCAGACTTCACTTGGGCCACTAAATGGGCCCATAATATGCGTAATTACATTGTTACCCCTCACGTCGTCAGCCATTACCAAGACTCTGCCTCTTTTCTCAAATCGGAGAATTTTCCGGCGATGGTTTCACCGGCGGAAGTTTGCGAGTACGAGAAGATAGATTTCTCGCAGAAGAAATCAAACGACGAGCAAATGATCAAGATGAAGAGAGAGTTATACGACGACGTTTTAGGGTACCAGAGGAAGAATCTTGGGTCAGAGAGTTTAGAAGAGTTGATGAAGATGAAGTCAAAATGGGCTTTAAATGGGCCTAAAAAGCCCAAAGTAACAGTAATACTAAACCATTTCAAGAGGAAAACACTTTGTGCTCAGCTTGATTCTCTTCTCCACCAAACGCTGCCGTTTCACCATGTCTGGGTTTTGGCCTTCGGAAGTCCTAACGAAGCATCTCTCCGGCGAATCGCCGGAAGTTACAACGATTCTCGAATCAGCTTCATCAGCTCAAACTACGACTTCAAATACTATGGAAGATTCCAAATCGCGCTTCAAACAGAAGCAGATCTTGTTTATATTCTCGACGATGATATGATTCCTGGGAAAAAAATGCTTCAGATGCTCTCACACGTCGCCGGAACTGAGAAGTACGAGAACTCAGTTTTGGGAAGTATCGGACGGATTTTACCTTTCCGGCAAAAGGATTTCACGTTTCCAAGCTATAGGAAGTTTAGATCAAAGGAAGCTGGGCTTTATTTGCCTGATCCGGCTTATGACATCACTTTAGATCGGATTCTTCAGGTTGATTTCTTATCAAGCTCGTGGTTCTTATCGGCGGAGCTCGTGAAAGCTTTATTCATCGAAAAACCATTCACATTCTCTACCGGCGAAGATCTTCACCTGAGGTTAGTTTCGTAATTCTGAGATTATTCTTGGGAAATTGAATCTTTGAGTGTACAATAAGGAATTGTTTATAATAATAATAATAATAATAATCTAAAATCATTGTTAAGTAACGTCTAGAAGATGATGAACTTCATGAGTAATTGAATCACGTGTTCTGTTTTGTTCCATGATTATAAAAAAAAATTAGATTCAATTCTCTGATAAAAGTTTTAAAAAGGAAACTTTTTGATGTTATGAAGTGACAATAATTGAATTTTTGGTGTGTTTTTGCAGTTATCAGCTTCAGAAATACAGAAATGCAGGTTCTTTTGTTCTTCCTGTTGATCCAAATGATAAGGAGACATGGGGAGATAGTGAACACAGGCTAGCTTATGTGTCTGAGACTACTGTGATTTTCAAAAACGTTGTTGAAGTGAGAGATAATCAATGGTGGAAAGCGCTTTCTACGGGTTATGTAACTCAGTGGGCTGCAATGTATCCTCAGAAGATCGATGCTTTGTTTTACGCGCATTCCATTGATGAAGTTAAAGCACTTGGTCCTTTGCTTGAGAAGTTCAGAGGTACTGTTGGTAAAAAGGCTTATATCGCGGTTTCGGGTGGGAAGTTCTGTCCTTGTGAGGATGCGGCCTCGGCCTTGAAATGGCCTAAGGTTGTTTGTAAGGAGAGGAGATTCAAGATTTTTGATTTGGAAGTTGGAGCTATCTTGGGTGTGTCGAACTCAGAGGTGCCTGTATTTCAAGCTGTGTATTCGAGCATGAAAGGGCTTATTAAGATTCATAATCCAAGTGTCGTGATTACGGTAGCTGATGCTGATCCTAATGTCAAGAAAGCTTTGAAAATGGCTACCGAGACAAATTCTAATGGCACTGCACTGGTTCTTCTCCCGAGAGCTTCTATCTCCAAGGTTCTATGGATGGCTGATCTAAGATCAACAGCATTGCCAAGTAAGTATCAACTTTTTGCTTTTTTGTCTTTTATTTGGCTTTTGCGGTTTTGATTTACCCGAACTTACATAAATGTTTTGATTGCAGACTGGAATAAGATGAGAGTATCAGTGAACATCATCACCCAAAACCGAGCTCAATCTTTATTAAGATTGCTTAGGTCTTTGAGCAATGCATACTACCTTGGCGACGAAATATCACTCAGCTTCAACATGGATAGCAAAGTGGATGAAGAGACGATCAATGTAGTGAGCACATTTGATTGGCCTCACGGACCAAAAACCCTAAGAAGAAGAATCATCCAAGGAGGCTTAATCCGAGCTGTGAGCGAGAGTTGGTATCCAGCTTCTGATGATGACTTTGGTCTCTTGCTTGAAGACGACATTGAAGTCTCTCCTTATTATTTCCTCTGGATCAAATACGCTCTACTTGCTTACCACTACGACCCTCAAGTCTCCTTCCCTGAACTCTCCTCGATCTCTCTTTACACGCCCAAAATCGTCGAAGTCGTTAAAGAGAGACCCAAATGGAATCCAACAGATTTCTTCAAACAAATCCATCCACACACACCTTACCTTCATCAACTACCATGCAGCTGGGGAGCCGTTTTCTTCCCA
This sequence comes from Arabidopsis lyrata subsp. lyrata, assembly GCF_000004255.2. Taxonomy (NCBI): domain Eukaryota; kingdom Viridiplantae; phylum Streptophyta; class Magnoliopsida; order Brassicales; family Brassicaceae; genus Arabidopsis; species Arabidopsis lyrata. Next base: position 19,649,710 of record NW_003302548.1, on the reverse strand, counting down.
AAGCAATGGAGAGAGTTCTATGTCTACATGAACATGAGATTCACGGAGAACGCCAAAGCTAATCCAGTTCAGATTCCGAAATCGAGAACCAACGGTTGGCAAGCTTCTTGGAAGAAATTCTTAATCGACATGATGTACCTAAGAGGATACGTTAGTCTCTACCCAAACTTCCCTAACCAATCAAGCTTCTCAACCAACCACATGGAACCAGGAGCTCACATCGCAGCTAAAGACAACGTCGTAAAACACAACAAAACCGACTTCGAAGTTCCATTGCTTATGGATGATTTCAGAAACTTCTTACCGAACCAGAAACTCCCTCCGCTTTCTAAGCTTCCATCACTCAATCTCTTCAACATGCCGGTTTCTCTTAAAGGTCTTAAAGCTGCAGGAGCTAAGCTTGGTCAAGATGTTCTTCGGTGCAACAATGTCTCTGAGATCGTCGCCGTCAATCATCAGACAGGTTTACCGGCTAGATGCATGAAATTCTGAAGATCTTTCTACTAAACGGCCAATAAAAAAAAGGTTATTTGGCTGTGACTTTTCTTTCTTACATCTGTAGATTCTTGTTGATTCTTTGTTTTTTGAAATAGTTAAATATAGCAAGGAATGTGAAAGTGAAACTGTCTAAATGTAAAAGAGAAAATGTTGTCACCTTAGTTTAACTTCCCTTTATAATAACTAAAACAAAATTGTGACATCTTTCCCTTTATATCTTATAGATTGGTCACATCATTAAAACCAAATACATTATGAAAGATAAAAAATGAGTAACAACATTTCATTATAAATTCATAATAATTAAAAATCAAGACAGAGACTCCTAAACAACAACCAAAAATTTGAGCCGTCTAACGTAAATTTTAATTAGTCTTTTTCCTTCTGTCAATCGAATCAAACAAAAGACCAGTTTACAAAGGAGAAGGCAAGACAATGCAAATTGTTGTTGTTGTCTTCAGATGCAGCAAACACTTTCCAAGCAACAGCTTGTTCATAACTCACATGTCTTCCCATCGTCGACACACAGATTCCTGAAGGCAAGCAAGCAAATCCCTGTAGAGGCAAGAGTTCTCAGACAATGAATCGAAAACATTTATCTGCAGATGGTTTTTTTTTCTGTTTCTTTACCTGTTGCATTAGCTTGGCGAAGTCGGAACAGAGAGCCTTTCGACCAGATTCATCGAATATCTTTTCGAGTGTTATGTCTTGTAAGGCTACAAGTGTTGTCTCTAGCATGTCTAGACCAGCTTGGTTCGCAAACATGAACACTGGCTGTGGCTGCAACATATCCAGACCACATTAAACGTCTAAAACTACAGGTCCCAACACGAAACTGAAATAATCGATCCCAAAATGGAACCAAATTCTATCCAGGATTTAACTGGTTTTTGTTTGGTTTAGGACACATACCTTTAAAGAGCAACACAAGATGGCGTCTTGGTGATCCCATAGAAGTTTTAATACCGAGTCGTTGCTTCCAAGTGAGTCAATCGTCATCAACTCCGAGCCTAAGTGGTGACTGAAAAAAAAAAAACATATCCAACGTAAGACATCATCAATAAGTTCTGGGTTTATAAGAAAGAGACGTAAGTAAACATTTAAACCCACCTGTAACTTTGAGAGATCCACTGGGCAAGAGTAACAGCTTCAGGAGATCCCGGGGACAATTTGGAGCCAAGGCTCGGGCTTATCCCAGACGGTGAGACTGCCATTGCAACACGTTGAACTGATGAAATTACGCTTCTCACATACTGACAAGCCATACCAGCAACATTTTCTTGCAAGTTGTTCTCAAAAGGGAATTGAAACGCGATAGTGAGGATACATCTCGAGCTTGAGCTAGAAGAAGAGGAGTTTCCAGAAGCATTCTCTGGTGATGGACCGACTTCGAGGCTGGAAGTTAAGTCTAATGTTCGGTGATTAGCGGTTAACAGATCTTGTGCATCTCCCTGTATGAGTAAGAAGATTTGAGCTTCGAGACAAAACCTTCTCTAAGCAAAAGAAAAATCAGTGATGGAGGAAAGACGTGTACCGTTTTGGCATCAACGGGTATGACTCGAAATCCAGAAGGAACAAGTGGAGCATCATCTGGGAACATCTCATTAATCGGAGCAAATATCAGTTCAGAACAAGCTCCAACGGCATTCTCGTCAATCCCGGTACAAATCTAGCATACATCATTAAAGTCAATTTAACTATGAAATGGAAAAAATTTCAAGATCCATTGGTTAAGAAGTGATATACCTGAAGGAGATGGACATCCCGGGACATAAATGCATCTTCTTGTGCAAGAGAATGGCCTTCTAGTCTAACAACTTCAAGCATCTGAAGCATAACAAAACCAAATCTACATCAAAGAGAGAACACAAAAATGATGTTTTCTCGGCAGTAAGACTCTGTGAAGCCTTACTTCTTCGTGTTCAATTGTATGCCCTAGTGGCATTATGATCTGACTCCCAGTGAACCTTGTCGGTCTCATCCCTGGATAAGCAAAGGTACCAGCTTTAAGTGTAGCGGCGGAATATGCATCAACATTGAAATCAGCCCACTCGGATCGATGCTCTCTAAGGAAGCGGATCAAAACCGCAGGCGGAACATTCTACAGATAACAATAAAGAACAGGAATTTCAGCCATTAAAAAAGGGTCAAAAAGAACACAAAGTACCAAAACTTACTTGGAGAAGCATTGAAGCCTTAGCACAAAGCACACCTCCAAGGAACGAGAGAGAATTAGAAATATTATTCAAATGCTTTGTAGAGTTAATAGCAACGATAATATCTTCCGCGCCATCACAATGCATTGTAGACCACCCGTCATCCCCAAAGCCATTAACCGCATCATTAAAACCCCTTCAAGAAAACCAAGAACGGATAATATGTCAAAAAGCAAACAGAGCAAAGAAAAATTAGATTTTATCTCATGATCGACGTACCGGCTTAATCTTTGGCTAAAGGTTCTAAGAACAGCGGGCTGCCTTCCTAATCCATACACTACTTCACCATTAGTCTCTTGCGCTAATTGCCTGATATACCGCAACGCCTAAAACATGATCCCAACCCAACTATTAGAAATGCGTATGAATCAACCATATCTCAAGATATATTCTATATACACTCACGGAAATAGTCATTTTTTGTGCGACGACTTTGGAGGACTCATAAAGGGGTCGAAGCACATCCGGAACACTCCAAGCCTACAAGGCAAGAACAGATGTTTATAATCAATTCTTCTAGATATTTAAGGGAACATACACAAAATGTCATATGTGAAGATCTAATTACCTCAAGGTTAAGGTGATCAACAATGTGAATAATTGAACCTCCACCATCACAAGGTCTTATCAAATACCCACTAGAAAGCATTTCTGCTCTCACAAACTGAGAAGCTGAAGCAGCATTTGGCCCAGCTCCAGAGCCAGATAGTGACCTCTCACAAACCTTTTAAAGACACATAGAAAACATCAATATCCCGCAGTTTTTATGTAAACACTAGACAGACATTATGAAAGTTGCATACCACAAAACTGCCATTGTCAAGGCTCGTAGTGTATCTCAGGGTCCAGAAATCACGGGCAGGAGCCAGAGTCGTTGGTGCATATGTCTGACCAAAATTCATTTCTCTACTTTATTAATTCATCTTCAGGTGTTAGAGATAGAAAACTACACTAAAAGAGTAAAAGATTTACCTGCATATACACAAGCTCGATTGTGCCACCATTACCAGCCGGGAACAAAGTGAAAACTTCAAGGCTCCTACAGTCACGGAACCAAGATGGCCGATCTTTGAGGATCTCTGCAATCTGCAAGGAAACAATAAACCCAAAATGGTTGAAAATGAAACATTATGACTTGAGTCGTTAGCAACGAAAAGAGAGGCCCTTTCTTACCTTCATAGGTTCTAAACTAACAAGACCACAGGCTCGAGCTGCCACTCCACTGCATCTTTGCGAAATAGCAAAGATGCCAACCGAATCCGGACCAGGCTAAAACACACAACATCAAAATTCACATTTCAATATTACAAATATTGCCATGGATATCAACAGATAAAGAAAGACAGAAGTAAAATTCTGGGAGACGCCTATTACCTTCATCCCAGGCATCTGAACCCAATCAACAGCAGTTCCTGTAGCCTTGGATAGGAACTCTGCCAAAGTCTCCTCTGCGATTGAGATCAATCTAAGACCAAAACCAAGCAATTAGGCTAAGCAGATAAAAGATTAGAAAAGTCACTACAAAACCAAGAATGAAACTTTACCCAGCAGGACTACTCGCATCTCTAAGCGAATGCTGAGGAGTTGTGACAACAGATTCACAGCTTGGATCGGTCACCTGAGGTTAAAATAACAAGTCAATAAGTTTATAACCCAAGCTACATGTTAGAACATATTAAACACAGAGAACTGTTACGTTACATACAACAGTAGTTAGCTGCTGCTTCATATATCCATTTTCGCATACAAGCTGAGAAACCTGCTTCTGCAGCCTGTCATTCTCCTCCATCAACAGTTTATTCATCGCAGAAAGCTTCCGATTTACGCTCTGGAGCCTCGACGCCTCTTTCCGCTGCTTATCTCGACACCTAAAACCACACAACAAAACCAATCAGCAAAACTGCTAAGATTAGACATCAGCTTAGACAATAACCATATACTGTAGTCAAAAGAACAGTTATACAAAGCTAGTGAGCAGAAAATGAATAACCAAATCTAGCAGACAGATTCAAAGGATCCCTTTTGTAAGAACAGGAAATTATGTCGGAGAATTGAATTCAAGCACCAAATCTTGAAATAACAACAAAAGTGGTCCTTCTCCTTCATATCCATTGAATATAACAACACAGATTCTAAATCCAAAAGAATCAAATTCCAAATCCCTAATTAACCTATCATAGAGAAGCGGCAACTAAAAAGAGAATCAGTAGTACCTCCGGTTCTGAAACCAGACTTTGATCTGCTTAGGCTCGATATTGGCCAAAATGGAACATTCACGGATCAATTGTTGTCGTCGGAGAGAGCTAGGCTTAGGACACTCAGCGTAGACACGCTCAAGAGCCTCCACTTGCTCAGCCGTGTACCTAACGTACTTACCGCTACTGTCTAAATGTCTATTCATACTGTCACTGCTTCTCTCACGGTGGTTAGCCACCGCCATCTCCATTTTTGCTCGACCCTCAAAAAAAAACACCAAAGTCTCAAACTTTACTGTTTCTCTAGCTTCTTCTTTGGCTTTTCTTTTCTCTTTAATTAGTTTTCTTCGGAAAGTCCGTCGTCGTATCTTAAGAGAAACGTAAATTGTAATTCTTTTCAGACAAAGAAGATTCTATGGTCGTGGCTTGTAGCGAAAGACCAACGACATGTGGAAACGACAATTTGGAAATAAAAGAAAGCGAAGAAGAGAAACCAAAAAAAAAAAAAAAGTGAAAAGTTTTAGAGAAGAGAGATTCAGAAGATCTGAGAATTTTAAAGATTCTTCAAGAGAAAACAGAATAACACCCAAAATTGCAGAGTTGGGTTTTCTGAGGGAAAACAGAGAAGACCAAAGAAAGTGATATGAACTCTCTTAAGGAAGCATTACATCAGAATTCAGGACACAGAAACCTTTGGAACAATGAAGAAGAAGAAACATGAGGTTGGTACAATTGAAGCTGAAAAGTTTTCAAGAAGACAAACTCTGAACAACACTAAAGGGCAATTATAATTCAAGGAGACTTAAAAAAGAGAGTTGGGTTATGTGAGAAAGTGAAGAAGAAGGAGAGAGAGAGAGAGTAAGTGATGTGTGTTTGCTTCTGCTGAACTTAGAACAGAGGAGGAATAAAAGAAGAAGAGAGAGAAAATTTGTGAAACAGAGGATTTGCACGCAAACCGACAAGCTGTGCATCAGCGAAAAAGAAAAGTGGTGCGTTTTTTTTTCTTTTCTTTATTTATTTATTTAATAAATAATACGGCGATCATTTACGAAGTTGTCCCTACTGTTTTTGTGAAATGACAATATAGGAATCCATTTATTTACTACTTTTTAATTTTCTTCATTATGGATTAGATATGTAACTATTAATTCATTTATTTACAACATATGAATTTCAAATCCTTTAAAGACATTTCAAAAATTGTAAAAAATAACTAACTCCTGCATTACTTTGAAAAAAAAACTTAACACACGATGAAACATTCCATGCATGATGCATCTTTTTCAAAGTTACATAAGAGATGGTATTGATACCACAATGAACATTTTATACGAAAAAAATCTTATGTAAGAAATATCTTACAATCGCTTACTAAAAGAAATATAACAAACCTTTTTTTTTTTTTGAGCAAATAGATAACAAACCTAAACATTGAAATCTAAGCAAAGAACTCTTCCTTTAACCATTTCCTTTAAACTCTTCTAGTCACTTGCTTGATTAAAATTATAAATTTTTCCATTTAGCTAAATTTCCCAAGCTTTATTATGTTTTCATATCACCATTGTTCTGTATTATAGGGTGACTAGTTTTTAGGGTTCTAATCGTATATTAATTGATGTTGAAATTTTTTTAAAATCTGACCAGTCACACACTCTATGACCCTAATTAAAACATTCAAAAATGAAGTTATCCACGGCTTGTAATTTTAATTAAGAGGAACGACTAATACGACTTATATTCTCCGATGAAAGTTTAATCATTAAAAAGGTAAAGCGAAACTCGATTATAAGATCTGGTCGTGCTTGTAATTAATTCAACAAGATTTTTGTTCAACTTTATTATTAAGAGATGCACAATACTTCAATGTAGTTAAGAATATTTCGAGTTGCAAAAATTCAAGAATTTAAATTCGACATTATTAAACAATGAACACCAGAAAATAAAAAATCGACGTTATTAGAAATAAAGAAAGCCTATGATCGCTCTCTGTCTCTGACATAATCATTTTAACACATTAAGCAATCAAAGTTATGTCTTGTTACAAAACACATTCTCTCACTGTCCCTTTGTGGTAGTGTTTTATTTGTTAGCATGTCTTATCTTCATTTATTATACGAACCAAATTTGTATTATTTTAAATATTTATTCCAAATTGTTTACAAATCAAACTGTTTAGGTATGGACTGTAAATAGTTATTTCCAAATTATAATTATGGTCTGGAAAAGGAAAAAAGAATAGCGTATATAAGTAAGATATGAATGGTAAATTTGTTTACTAAGTGAAAAATTGATTTTCACTTCGAAGATACCGTAGTTAGGAGTGATATGTAAGAAGAACTAAAGTGTGGGCTAGTAATCAGAAAGAGGTGTTCAAAGCCTAAATGAGCTAGTTAATATAAAACTATCTGAGTAAAGCAGTGAATAACTTAATGTTCAAAAAGAAAACTGAATAATGAATCAGAAGACAGTGATCAGTCAAACACACTGATACGACTAAACCTCTTCGACAATTTTTTACATATCATGATGCTGCCTTTTTCTTTCATCTGTAAGTGTAATTACTTTCTGTAAAAAAAACTTTTTACTTTCTTTTAGTTCCAAATTTAATACCTTTTTTCTTTCTGGTTTTTTGCTTTAAGTAGATAGTAATTTCACATGTCTTTTTGTTTTAACATGTTATAATTTCACATGTCAATATGTTACGTGTCCATGTATGTTGACAAAAAAGAAGAAGTGTGCATCATATATTTTGAAGCGTGAAATAAGTCAATATATAACCCAAAACATGAATAATGGCTAAGTAGTTTCTTTTCAATTTCCTATTCTTTTAGAAACTGTAATATTAATTTCTACAATGCGAACCAAAACTGTTTTGTTATAAGATTATTGTTAGCGTGTTTTTTGTTACCACTTAGACCGCGATACGTGAACAAAACATCTTCTTCTTATTATGGTTTCTAAAGAGGCCAACAAACTGTTCTCATTCGGAAAACTAGTATGCATAAATGACTAGCCTCTCGATCGAAACAACGCACTGCTCTCACTCCAACATCTTAATAGTAAGATATATAATTTTAGAATTTGCATAAATGACTAACCTCTCGAAACAAGTCAGCAGATAACGCTCAAACCACACAAAAAATCGACCATTACTACACTCGTATAAGCTGGCCAAATTTACAAAGGAAGATGGTTGCTCCGACATAACTTTTGATAACATGATATTAGGTGTGTGTTTTTTTCTATTTTAAACCAAGAACGAAATATGACAAATGATATACCAGTAGTTACAATTATATTCAAAAGACAAATTAGTCACAATGATATATTTTGAATTTATAGAAATTTGGTTTCCTTTTGTTTGCTTTTTTTTTTTGGTCAACTAGAATTATATTGAATAACAGTGATGAAACATCACGAACCAGCAGGTTACAACATATGAAGTTGGGAACAAACCACAACAATCACACATATAAAACAGAGCCTCTACTACGAGAAGACAGCCCTATACAAAAGAATAAGCTCCACACAGCGAGCTAAAATCAAAACTCTCAATCAAACAGAGGACGACATCTTTTCTTCTGCGAAAACACCTTCAATATGACTAGCAGCAACATAAGATTATAATCTACTATCATTAGTAACACTTTTCGCAATAAGAAAGGCTCCTCTGTTTGAGAGAGAGTTTCCTTTTGTTTGCTAATTAATGTGGATCACCAAAGAAAACAAATTTATGAAAAAATTGACAATTTTTTTTATTGAGAAAATAGAAAATAAATATAAAAAAATGGTTCCTTAATTCCAGACAATCTGCGTCTCTTTTATGGCGCGCTCAGGTAGGCCCCACCTTTCCCTTCAGTCTTCAATTATCCGTCACACATCGCCGCACTATTTTCTCTTCTCTTTTTTTTTTTTCTTTTTCTTTCGTAATTATTTTCTTTCTTGTATTTTGGTCCAAATTATTTTCTACATTTTATTCGAAGAATATTATATCATACATATTTCATTCGATACATATAAGATCTATCAAATTTCCCTTATCTTAATCCTATGCTATACCACATATGATGGAAAAACAAAAATTAAATTTACTTGGTTTATGCACAAAAATAATTAGAAAAATGCAATTTATAATCAAATTAAATACATTTAAAGTGTTCAACCATTACAAACACAATTTTCTTCTCTCTTCTTTTTTTTTGCTCTCACAATTTCCATTTAAACACGTTGATTTGGTAATAAGAATTTCAACTTGCCGAAAGAAATTACATTTTAATTGTTTTTATCTACTTTTTCATTTGAGACCATTTCACTATTTCAGTATAATATAGAATGGAAAGTGTTGACGATGTGGTATTTCCATCAGCTTTTCGCATGCGCCAAAAGTAACTCTCACGTGCTGGCCACACATTTACACCCTTTTATCCCTTTCTTATACTATAATTTATTTAAACTATTTTATCATATTTTAATAAATTATTTATATAGAACTAAGTACTAACATATGTATTTTGCATAATTATTGATATTATCTATTCAGTATTCCTTCAAATAATGATAGCAAAATAAATATTGCAGATTATGTAAACCGATCGAGCTGAAACAATATTTGTAAATATGATATGAAAGTTAGAGTAGAGATTTTAGTTACAAAACTGTTTCCAAAATGCTCCATTGTTTTGTTTGGGACTAGAGTTCACTTGAGCATAATATTATTCAGCTAGGGTCAAATAACGATATATGTATAGAACCACACTCGGAGGCAGACTAATGAAGTGGTATGTTTCTAATTAGTTTAACTAACTATATAAGTTTTTATAAATTAGGAATGTAATCGGTTTGTTTTATGTACATAGATACGATCTGATTGTTACTATCATTCATAAATCTGCTGCTTTTAGGGCTTTCTTTTGTCATGATTTTCTAGGTTGATTCAAACTTTGAGACACTTGTCGTTACTTATGAGTTATATGACTGATAATGATAATTCACAATTTCGCAATGTAGTACTATGTATATAGTGACCCATGCATGTGCTTGATTGTTTCACAAGCGACAAATTAAACAGTTACTTAGAAAATAGTTAATTAAAAATGGCTATATCATCAACTTCTTCTTTTTAACTTCCGGTTGAAATTAATCTTTTTGCTCACAATGATTACCTTATTTTATTCCATAGGGTGTCTACCGCCATTATTCTATGAATGTTGTATTCTTTGAAATTTTATAAAGATCATGCGCTATATTCTATGCATGTGAGATATGTGTAACAAGACGACAAAAAAACTCAAGAAAACGAAGCTAGAAACCTTAAGAAACTGTTATTAATTAAAACAATTGGTTCACATATCCAATTAATTTGCAATGGATCATTATTATATATTCGAAAACATTTGGTTCACATATCCAATCAATTTGCAATGGATCATTACTATATATTCGACTGCTTATCTCACCATTCCATATTCGACTATATGCACCTAAATATTTAAATGTCTTTATGAAAATAGAGTTAAAATATTCCTTTAAGATTCAGCACTAGCATATCCTAATCACAAATTCGACTTGATTACATCATCGTATTCATGAATATAACATAACATCTTACAAATACACAACCCAATACATTAATGTAAAAGCCCATAAGAAACAGTTTAACTATCAACTGTTGAATTATCCAAAAAGATTATACTGTATACATAATCTACGTAAATTTGCATATTACAGAATCAAACACCAAACATCGAAAAGAAACAGAACGTTTTCACATACAACAGAACACTAATTTTAGGTATCATTGAACTAAAACACCTGATTGAAGTGAAAGTGTTTTCACTTTTAAATAGGATCTTTATAGTGCGTAAAAAAAAGAGTAAAAAACACGAAGATAGAGAGAGGAAGAGGGATGTTGCCATATTAAAGTGGTTGCGAGTTGCGACAAGTCTTAATTTGACTATGCACGGAGATGAAAACAAAAGAAGCGTCTCCATTAATTTCACATTATGTAGTAGTACAAACTCAATTATTCACATTTTTCATCTTAAGATAAACCATTCGGAACCAAACATACATCCAAATTTAAATATTAGAAAAAGTCAAAATGTCACATTCGTTCTTGCTTTTTTTTCTTAAATATATTATCTTTTGCTTTTTAATTATCAAATATATATATACTTTTGTTGATGTTGTTGGTCTTGATGGGATATTAATATTCCTCCACTTTGTCCCCTTCTAACTTCCCCACCAAAAATTTAACATTTTCCTCTCCTATTTATTGTCCACTTTACTTACCTCCCAATATAACGTGTAGTTTTAATTTACCATGACTGATAATGATATGTAGAGATCAAGATCCCTTAATATACATATCACATATAACATGAGTCATCAGGCATCTATCTCAATATCCCTCAATCTTCATTCTTTATTTCCTAGTCTTGCTTATATTAAGGAAAAAAGCTTACTTGTTAATCATTTGTTTCACAAAAGTCTATATATATACCTAAAGTGTCTACAGCGGAAACTAATTAAGTTAATTATTGAATAATGCATTCAAGCAAACTATATTTCATAGTGCTATATTATTTAAAATAAATGTATTTTTTCTGAATAACAAAATGGGTATGAAAAGTGTATTAGATTTTTCCAGATTTTCATACTAAATCTCATCAGCATATCTCCTTGTTGATCTTTAATATCTCTATTTTATGTGGATTTTAATTTTTATCAAAGAATTTATAGAAGAAAAATAACATTTTCTTGTAAACCAAAAAGTATAGTTTTGAGGAAGGTAAAAACATTTAATAAACAGTGAACCATGGTAAAAGAAATGCTTCAAATAGTGGTGATGAAACAAATAGTGCAAAATAGGTAAAACGAGCAGTATTATCTTGATAAATATGGTAACTATAAACCTATTAAACTCGAAACAAGCTTTTACACCATTTCCGGTGGTGAAATAAAATTTGTAAGATTTTATATATAATTTAAATTCCCTTCTATTTTTAATGTTTATTCTGGAAGAAAAACTGAACCAAACACATGCGTGTAAATTTTTACCACAATTGTACTGCAACGGATACAAAATTATTAATGTTGATCATCTATATAACATTTATTGCGGTTGTGCTGTTTAAATCAGAACAAACACTATCACAATTTCAAATAACGGAAAACAAATAAAGGAAAATAAAATAAAATAAAGTAAAACAATGTCAAATACCAAAACTCATGGTAACGAAATAAATAGAAAAACAATTTACGGTTCTGCTGGCCAAATAAAAAACGACGAGGTTCTAATATCGGCGGTCAAACATCTCCGACGCTCAAACTTTGACCATATCATTCGACCATTTTGTTTTCTTCTTCTACTAGATGTCTAGGACATTTAGATGTATGTATACGCTAACCAGCATCCGAACGACCGGTTTGCGCTAAACCAAGATATTGTAACTTTTTGGTGCAAAGTTTTTTTTTTTAAGTTAGGTAAGTTAGGGTGAGTATTGTTATGAGAATGTTGGCTTCTTTACAGAGTTGATGAGCCCATAGCTTATGGAAGCAAGAGAATAATGTGGAAAATGGGACATGTTACAATAACCCAAATATTTTGGGCCCATAAATGGTCCAATCATTAGAGCCCACTTTGTCTCTGTGATAGGCCCCATGAGTGAGTACTTTTAGATGTAGCTGTCTGGTGTTGTCGAATGTGGAGACCTGACCTAACCGGGACCCTTCGTGATCCCTCATTATTCCTTTTGTCATTCGACTAAATTCCTTTCCTAACAAAATTGAATGATTATCATTTCTATTCACATCACATCTTTAATATCTTGATGATGTCTCTGCCCTTTTGTTTCCGCATGGTACTGCTAGATCTTTTAGTTTAGCTTAGTGAAACTGTATTTTAGATAGATTGAAATAGTTTTTTTACCTCACCACAAATGCGTTTTTAACTGTTCAAAGAATCAAAAACCATATAGGAGAAACAGAGGACTGGTCCTCCTCGATTGGTATTGATAACGACAACTCGAAGAGTATTTCTTAAGGCTAACCTAATTAATGTGGTTGACCAGAGATTGATGTGGTACCATTTTACCCTTTTTATATAAACGTTCCTACACGTTTGAATGTTTGATCATGATTCTTCTTTCTATTTTCTCCTCAACATTTTTTTCCTAGTGACCAGGACATATGTACCAAAGTCAAAACTAAGTTTCGTTACATGTGAAGATTTTGAATATTTATAACATTTTAAATCACAATGATGCAGCTATATATATTTTGGTATTTTTTGTTTGTTTGCCAAAAGATTTCGGACCTTAGACATGTTAGTCCTTTTGGGCTTGAAACCTACTAGTCATTTTTCCAACCTCGAGATTGGAACATAAAACTTTGAGTTAGGTTCCTAACAGAGTTTTTTTTTTTTTTTCCCTAACAGAGTTGATATCGCAATGGATGCTGAATTAGTTTTCGTTCAACTTGAATATTGTAAAACTAAAACATGAGTAGGCCTAAAAAAGACAAAGACAAAAGTGAGTACTCAATTCCTCTCCTAGGATAATATCAAACGTGATAGACAATTTTTTTAATTCTTTTTAAACTAGGAATTTTTGAACTAATCAATTATGGATTAGCCATTTTTTGGGATGGCACTTGTGGATTTTGCCCTTTTTTGAATAGTTTATAGATTTTGTCATTTTTCAGGCTACGGAAATATGATTTAACATGCATTTTATTCGTTATGTTTGGGTTTAGTCAGTTGTGGTTGTTTTTAGGGTTTAATATTTTGTATAAACTACGTATTTTTACCAAAAAAATCTGAAATACGTACATTTTTAAGTGTTAGAAAATGGCATATCTGTAAAATTTTAATAAAAATGGCAATTTCAAAAGATTTCTATGAAAAATGGCAAAATCAACAATAATCCCTTTTTTAACCGATACTTTTTTCTAAGTCCGGACCATGTTTTAATATTTTTATCCATATCAGCTGCCACTCGATCCTATGACTTCTAAAAAAAAATTAAAGTATGATAGACGATTTTGATATTTGGGAATAATGTGAAGCTAAGTGTTTGAGTGGCGAAAAAATACGCACAAAAATGCATTTTCTATGCATATTCATATTAGAAAATCTACATAATAGTATTAGGACAAAAAAATCTGCATGATTGAGATTGAACAAACGACACCTCATCATTCAGGTCCAGCCTCAACAAATCCATGTACTTGAACACCTTGTGTGCTTTATTGAGTCTTTGACAAAAGAGAGAGGAAAACCTAGTCTAGTAGTATGAAACCTTATCCCAAAAATATAATTGAGCCCAAAGGATTAAACAAGGTGGAGACTTTCTCTATTATTATATGTGTATATTATATGTTTAAAAAGGGAATTCAAACTTCCACTTGTTAATGGAGGATTTGATTTTATCACCCACTTTACTCTTTAGCGTAATCAGAGCACTAATCAGTATTCTTGTACAAAATTAATATGTATGACAAATTGCTGACATAAGCATTACTCCACTATTGTACATAGCTTTAGGGTCCTTCATGCTCTTGAGCTTCAGGTAAATCTAATGACTAAATGCATTTGTTATGAACATAAAATCAATTCAATATATATCAAAGTTTACATTTGATTGGTAATTCATATGCAAAACGGTTTTCGAAGATAATGTTCCGTTTACTATAGATTCCATGCTAGTGTACGATAGACCATGACAAGAAAAAAAAAGATAAGAAAATGTAGAAGTATCGCATCGTATTACTGTATTAGTGAATAAGCCCACAAAGATGTATTATCATCTATGATTCTATATTGCCTAAAGTTATAGTGGACTTGGGCTTAAATTTGTGGGCTGTTGACCTTATGGTGGAATCACACGTATATCTGCAACTAATAAAAGATTAATTAGGCTTTCTGTTTTTTTTTTTTTTTTTTTTTTTTTGAACAATTTGATAAGGCTTTAAACCCCCAGTTTTGGTTGTTAGATCTCCGTCTCTTCCATTACAGGTGCACTCTCTAAAGACTGCTAATCTATAATTAATTTTCAGATTAATATTTCATTTTCATTTGTAAGGAGTGTGTCATATTACATCTTGAATTATAAAGATAACATGCTGATTGATGACTATAACAGATGTGGACTGTTCATCTAACTTGGTGGATTTTAAAATTTAAAACAATTTTAGGAGATGTTGTCATTTACCAATCAAGACAGTACTTTACTTTTATTTTAATGTAATAATGCTTCTATATTTGTTTATTTATTATCATAACTTGTATCCAAGGGATTTTCTCTGTAAGATTTGTCATGTTGGTGTATGTATGATTATTGTCAAATACTGTTTCCTATATTCAAACACAAAATATGAAAATCCAAACGTAAGGAAATGATTTCATTCCATTCATTTGTATTTGTAATTGAGTTTCGTAAATAGCAAACTGAAAATTATATATTTTCAACTTTGTCGTTAGTGTTAGAAGATGAGATTTTTACACATGCACACACACTCTTTTTACTAAAGATGCTCAAACCTTATGTCCCATCTGATCACATTCGCTTCCCGGAGACATACAATCCTCCTCAAGAAGGCGATTTCTTGAAACTTTTTAGGAGCTCACCTCCAAACCGATAGGGTCTCTAGGATCATCTCATGACCCTAAGCTTATAACAAAATCATCTCTTCTCCTCCTCCCGTTGATTAATGATTAGTTATGTGTTTTTTTTTTTTTCTTTTCTAATTTGAGTGTGGGAGAGTTTTCGAACGAACATTAACCATTCAAAATTATGTTATTTAAGTTTCTTGATTAATAAGATTAAAACAAGGTAAAAATGTTGTAATCTTTTTCTATTCACTTTATATTTTATCGATATATATTTCAGGAGGTCCACAATTGGGCCAAAACGGTTGGTGTTTGATCAGAAAACGACACCCAACTTGAGAACCTCATTACTCATTTACTCATTACATTGACCTTTTGCGGGTCCTAAAAAATTACAATCCTTTTTCAACATTTATGTTGTAATTATTCAAGGATGGTGGTACTTAACTACTTATTTCCATTTCTCTTTTTGTTAAAAGAAAATATCTGTTTCAAATTAAGTTGAAGATAGACTATAATTCTTAGACAGGATAAGATCATTGTTTTACCCGGATAAGATGATATATTTGTAGAAATGCAGTTTTTTCTAGTTCTATATGTAGAATGTAATTTACAAACCTTTTTACCGGAAATTCTAGAAACTCTTGAGACACTGAACATGAAAATAAAATCCAGTTTTAGTTAGGAAATGTGTTTGGATAATGACAAAATTCTACATTAGGGAAAGCATGCATAATCATGAAGATCACATGAATTACATGTCCCTTACACGAAAACCATTCTGATTCACGTAATCCTTTGCTAATTTTAATAAATAAACCGTTTTAGTTTTTATACTTTATCACATCCATTTTAGTTTAGATGAGAAGCTTATCTGAGTTTTGGAACATTTTCGACGTCTCTTAAAGTAAAGAGCAGATTAATTTGGTTAAAATCATAATGTATAATAAACCCATTTAACTTTAAAATTATAATAATGTTCAAATAACAAAGAAATAAGAGCATAATTCTCAAACAACTAATGTCACTTTCAAGTGTTTGTAGCCTCTGCTTTTCTCACCCACCTCATCAAACACCCAAATATCCCAACCAATAATTGATACTTTTTGCCCCACTTTTACTATTTTATCCTAATTTTACTTCCAACAATCAAATTTCCAAAATCCGGAGTTTCAGATTAATAATTCCCATAAAATCAACTGCTTAATAAACAAAACAAACATTCTTCCAAAAAAAAGAAAACATTATCTATTACTCATTACGCAAAATGTCTCAAAAGTAAAAGAAAAAAATTACATGGGTAAGATTTTCGGAATATAAGGATAAATCGAGGGCATTTCTAGAAATATTACATGCTCTCTCTCTTCTCTGACAGTTACTTGAGAAAATGATTGAAGTAAACCAAAAAAATGAAAGGAAAACTCCAAATATTTAATCTTGGAACCCAATTTTTTCAAAAATTGCATTTCGAACCCTACTCAGATCTCTTCCTTTCAATGTCCTCCCAACTCCTTCATGAACCGAGAAAGAAGCCATTCTCGTCTTCGCTAGAAACTCATGCGGTGGCAACCAACCGCCTCCGTCTTCGTTATCGTCATCGTCGTCGTTATCCTCGATGCTTCTCCGGCGGTTATCACGGTATTCTTCCCGGAGAATCTTGGACCAGTCCGGTACGTTTATTGGAAGCGACGACGCTGCTACGGCGGAGGGACGATTCGACGGTTTTTTACCGGATCTGGCTGATGAAGAGATTATACGGCGAAAATCTGGTGAATCGGAGTGGATTGGGTTGTAGAGATCGGATTCGTCGAATTCGAGACCTGAATCGGAAGCGGTGAAGTAAGACGGTTGATCGGTGCCGAGAAATCGATAGCTAGGTCTAGCGTAGTAACTCTTTCCCGTCGCCATTGAAGAAGAGATTTAAAATTCGAAAGTTGAGATTTGTTTATTTGGTAATGAAGAAGAAGAATTAGTCGTGAGGCAGTCTTTGCTTTTATACAGGTTTCGAGTTTTTCCGGATAAATTGGATAAGGGACCCTTAACTTCTAGTTTCCGTCAGTTGTGAAATTACGTAAACACCCTTGGGTTTTAAATGAGATTTTAATCAAGTGTCGAACAATGCCACGAATTGCGATGGATTTTTTCTAGGAGTTGGAGAATATTACATGTGTCGTGTTTGGCATATTCTTTACCACTTAAAAAAAAGCTTTAATTTATTTGTCTCTTGAAAAAAGAAGTATCTAGACTTTCGATTAAATTCAACAATAATAATATCTAGGAGTAGTATTTGGTATTTCAATAGATTTTTGGCCCCTATCTATCCGAGTGGATTTTCTAACTTCGAAAATGTTTTTTTTTTGCATGAAGGAAACCATACATTCAAGTTTAACTCATGAAAAATTGTATGTAATCCACACCTTTTTTTCACGGTCAGTATTATCATTTTATATGACATGGGATGGTTGAGTGATTTATCATCATTGAAAGACTATTGTTTTGGGACTAATATGTAGTTAAAATTTTAAATATTTAGATTATTCAAATGTTTTTAGACAAAAAAAAAGATTATTATTGTATAGTTAAAATTTCAAATATTTACATTACCTAAAAGTTTTTTGATAAAAAAGATTATGTAAAAGTTCTAATCCTAAGAGCATAGGTAGTGGTTCATTCGGAAGAGGAGTGTAAGTATTAAAAAAACCAGATTTAATGCAAAAGTTGTCTCTCTCTTCACACTCGGGTGTAAATTTACACTCGGATGTAAGACACTCTATTTCTCTCTCTTTCTTTCTCTCTCTTTTCTCTCTTACTTTAAATTATAATAATAAAAAAAATTTTACATCCCCCTCACACTTAGACCATAAGTGTTGTAGCAACACAAGTAGTGTTCTTAGGTATTAAAAATTTGAAAAAATTCAAACAGTAGACGAACCTGAATTGCAATCTTCTGCAAGATCTGTTCTAATACAAGTTATGAGCCACGTGTCTGAAAAGTATTGGTTCCATAATTTTCTCTCTTCCTTCTTTTTTTTTTCTTCTCTCTTACAATGTTTTAAGATTATTTTACACATAAGATCAATTTTCAAAGTTACATGGATGCATATACCCTTATACCACTGCGGATGGTCTAAGATTTATACAAGAAAATATTATAAGAATAATTAAAATCAGATTGCATGGACGGAGAATATTATGGAATAAAATATACGGCTCTCGACCGTTTGGAAACTTACGAGGTTGGTCGGTGTGATCGGCGCGGGGAACCAGAACCGTCGAAGATTACATCATTCACTCGTAATTTTAGCCGTTCCCCAACAATTAGTAAATTATTTATTTTAAAATTTTTTTATCTTTCATTACCCAATGAAAACACTCTGCACAAAGCTTAATACTCGTGCTTTGCTTTCTCTCGTGGTATTACTTATTTAATGTATTTATTGTTCTCTTCCCTATACCCTATAACATACAGTACTTACATATTCCGTATTATTAAACTACTAATTATGTGGACTATTTTGTTACGGTCTCCTCTATAGTCAGTCTTTCAGAGTTTCGTCTCTTGCTTTCCTCATTTTGTATATATACAGCTTAAATGCTAACAGCACAGATTCTTCCACAGTTCACACTAAGAAAATATTAAACTAAATGACTAATTAATCATATGCTTTACTTAATGTTGTGACTAAAAACTATAATTAATTATGATAAAGCCTGTTCGAGAAAACACTACAATTGTATCTTTTTTTTTTGTCTAAGATAATTTTCATTTTGTTTTTTAATTATTATTTCAAAAATACCGGATCATGCTGGTGCAAGTCTCTTGTTTCTACAAAAACAAAAGAATACCGACTTATTAAATTAAAGGAAAAATAAATCGGACAAAAAAGGAGTATAAAATCTAAAAACGAAGATTGTCAACAAGAAATTCTTAACAAAAAATTTGTAATGATCTGAATTTAACCTAAATTTTTTTTTTTTGTATGAATGTAAAATTATATTCACCAAAAAAACTGTTTTACAATAAATGCAACGTAGTGAGCAAATATATTTTGAGCAACATTTAGAGGTTTTAAAAAAAAAATGGACCGAGACTAGAGACCGTGAGTGTGAAACCAGAATCGGAGTATGCCTTCGTAGTTGGAAGAACCCGAAGTAGCCATAGTGCTGAGACGATTCCGGACGCTCTTATCGATTGTAGACGTTAACTTCGTAGCCGGTATGGGAGTGTCACCATGACGTCGACCATTGCGCTCTCGCCAAATGCTATGTATAGTGAGCTGAAACACATACTTGTCACAAACGATTGATATCGTGATGCGAATGAAGCCGTGATGATGGGTAGGAGACAGACCCGTCTCTACCTCTAGGCAAGGTAGGCAAATGCCAAGGGTCCAACATTAGTTTCATAAAATTTTTTAAAGCAAAAAAGGCCCAAATTTTTTTTTTTTTTTAAATTACTAAGAAGGTTTGACTTTTTTTTGGTATTGCCATAGGTCTCATTCTATATTGAGACGGTACTAGGAGAGACACCCAGCTTGTCGTGAACTTATGAGCCATAACACCTCTACTTAAAGCTGTCCAAACCTGGGAGGAGTAGGAGCAAGAAAAGAATAAATGGTTCCTTGTCTCGACTCCGTCCCCGCAAAGAACACAAGTGCCATTCGCATCCGCGTTCCACCTCAATAATCTGTCCCCTGTAGCTAGACGGTTTTAAAAGGCTAGCCAAGTGATGAACGCATACTTGGGAGTTGAGTAAAGAAACCAAACTGCCTTGTACCATTCATGTTGGTGTCGGATCCCGCACCAGAAG
The DNA here is from genome assembly GCF_000004255.2 of Arabidopsis lyrata subsp. lyrata. Taxonomy (NCBI): domain Eukaryota; kingdom Viridiplantae; phylum Streptophyta; class Magnoliopsida; order Brassicales; family Brassicaceae; genus Arabidopsis; species Arabidopsis lyrata. Next base: position 19,629,382 of record NW_003302548.1, on the reverse strand, counting down.
TACGAGACCAACCAAAGATTGCCACGTAATCAAGATAATGGCCCATAAAGGATGAAGCCCATTGGACCCGTGAGCCGAAGGGACGGTCGAAGTGGTTGTCACCATTTCAAGAATCCGAAGTGACTGCACTGTGACACGAGTTCAGTGTAGAAGACACGGGTAAGTCGGTTCAAGGACACTTGGGCCAAAAGAGGCGAGGCCCATGAAGATCAGAGTCAACTCAAATTCAAACGTTGAGCATTAAAGCCGAAGAATCAAAACGGACACATTTAAGAAGAAATAATTGTACTTAATTACTCATTTTAATGTCGTTTATCTATGTATAAATATAGAGGCCAATGGCCATGTAAAGAGGATCTTCCTCTCGAGAAAGAAATAATATAGCAATTTTCGTAACAATTCATAAGTTTTTTATACATTCATTTTTGTCCCTCAAGAATAATCTTTCCCGCTTAATAAAATACTTGAGTGTGTGAATCCGACTTCCACATTTTGGCGCCGTCTGTGGGGAGAATTAGGTTCTTGAGTGGTCAGATTTTTTTATCACACTTCCGAGATAAGCAACAATGTCCGGAGGAGACGCTGCCGAGACATCATTGGCCGAAACCCTCAAAGCTATGCAGCAAACCATGTCGGACATATCACAAAAGTTCTCGGATGTGGAAAAGGCCGTCGATACATTGCAAACATCCCAGGTATCTCTTAGTCAAAACGTCAATAATATACAAACTCGTGTTCGCTCTTTAAGTGCAGAAAACCCGGTGGGAATCCGAAGAGGGATATTCAACTCGCCAAGTTCCGCTGCACAAAATGAAACCAGCGGACAAACAACTCCCGGTGCTACTAATAATGTAGCTCAGACGTCGGAAGAAGAGACGCAGCTCGGGGATGAAGAACAACTTGCAGCTCAGTACGAGCAGGAGAACCTCGACCAGTTCGAGACCATGAGGAAGGTTAGCCAGGAATTAAAAGAAATGAAATCAAAATTTCATCAAGCTACAAGTTCAGAGCTAGACATCAATCGAGTCATTGAAGAAGCTAGGCGAACACCTTTCATCCCGCGAATCGCGAGTTTAAGGATCAAAGATTCCCGGAAACTCAAACTGGACCCTTACAGCGGATTGGAGGATCCAAAAAGCTATCTCGCAGCCTTTCTGATCGCTGCAGGAAGAGTCGAATTGGATGAAGCTGATGAGGACGCAGGCTATTGCAAGCTGTTTTCGGAGAATCTATGTGGCCAAGCTCTAATGTGGTTCACCCAATTAGAGTCGGGTTCGATCAGCAATTTCGACGAACTATCAGCCGTGTTCTTAAAGCAATACTCTATCCTTATGGATAAAAGCGTTTCGGATGCCGATCTTTGGAACTTAACGCAAGGATCTAATGAGTCACTTCGGCTTTTCATCACCAAATTCAAAGGAGTGCTGTCAAAGCTCCCAAGAATCTCACAGCAATCAGCTTTATCTGCCCTACGAAAAGGATTGCGACATGATTCAAGGTTTAAAGAAGACTTAATACTTCATAAACCAGACACAATTCAGGATGCACTCTTCCGCGCAAACAACTGGATGGAGGTAGAAGACGAAAAAGAAAGTTTTGCCAAACGGAATAAACAAGAAAAGCCGGCAATCACCGTCCCTACCAAGAAGTTCGAGCCTAGGGAGAGCAAAGGACCAAGGAAGTTTGGGTCGCAACCCTTCAACAATACCGTCGGAAAACAATTCCAAGGGAAAGGAAGATCAAACACTTGGGTCCGTGATGAAAGTCTATATTGCGACATTCATAAAGTAACCGGACATTTAACCAAGGATTGCAGCGTTCTTAAAAAGCACCTCGCAGAGCTTTGCGCTTGTGGCAATCTTTCTAAATTTGATATAAAAGATTTTGTGAAGGAATACCACGAAGCAAAGGAAAACTCCAAAGATCAAGATTCCAAAAGACCAAGGTTATCCAACGAGGAAGAACCAAGGAGTTCGAAGGGTAAGATCAATGTAATTCTAGGAGGATCCAGATTTTGCGGAGATTCAATAAGTTCCATCAAAAAGCATAGACGAAATGTCTTACTCAAAGCAAGCTTGAGCAAAGAAATTGATTTTCAAGGTGCCTCAATATCATTTAACGAAGAAGAAACACGGAATCTCGAAAGACCGCATGATGACGCTCTAGTCATTACTCTTGATGTCGCTAACTTCGAAGTATCAAGGATCCTTATAGATACAGGCAGTTCGGTCGACTTGATCTTTTTAAGTACTCTAGAAAAAATGGGAATCAGCCGAGGAGACATAGTAGGACCTCCATCTCCATTAGTTGCGTTCACAAGCGAGTCGGCAATGTCTCTCGGAACAATCAAGCTGCCAGTCCTTGCCAAGAAGGTATCGAAGATCGTGGACTTCGTTGTCTTCGATAAGCCCGCAGCTTACAACATCATCCTCGGGACTCCCTGGATTTATCGAATGAAAGCAGTCCCCTCTACATACCATCAATGTATCAAATTTCCAACATCAAATGGGGTGGAAACAATTCGGGGAGATCAAGAAGCTTCACGGACGTGTTACTTAGCTAGCCACCGTTTGAAGATCCAATAGCAATTAACAAAGCCCGCAAAAGAGGGACTAAGGCAAAAACCTCCTAATGGGCAGGAAAAAGAGGATGTGGTAGTCGAAGTGGTGTTGGAAGAAGACAAGCCGGACCGGAAAATTCGAATTGGAGCAACTTTGACTGGCCAAATAAAAGAAGCTTTGATCGAACTCTTAAGGAAAAATAAAGCATCATTTGCATGGACAGCAGCGGACATGCCTGGCATAAATCCGAGTATAATTTGTCATGAACTAAACGTGGATCCAAGCTTCAAACCGGTGAAACAAAAAAGAAGAAAGCTTGGAGTGGAGCGGGCAAAAATAGTAAATGATGAAGTGGATAAACTTTTGAAAATAGGGTCCATACGAGAAGTGAAATATCCGGAATGGGTAGCAAACACTGTCGTTGTCAAGAAAAAGAATGGGAAAGATAGGGTTTGCATCGATTTTACAGACCTGAATAAAGCATGTCCCAAAGATAGTTTCCCGCTGCCGCATATAGATCGACTTGTGGAGTCCACCGCTGGAAATGAGCTGTTAACGTTCATGGATGCCTTCTCGGGTTATAATCAGATAATGATGAACCCCAAAGATCAAGAAAAGACGTCATTTATCACAGATAGAGGTATCTACTGTTACAAGGTAATGCCTTTTGGTTTGAAAAATGCAGGAGCAACTTACCAACGATTGGTGAACAAAATATTTCACAATCACCTCGGGAAGACTATGGAAGTCTACATAGATGATATGTTGGTTAAATCATTGAAGAAAGAAGATCATGTTAAACATTTGGAGGAATGTTTTGATATTCTCAATAAATATCAAATGAAGCTGAACCCGGCGAAGTGCACATTTGGAGTCCCATCCGGAGAATTTCTTGGCTATATCGTGACAGAAAGAGGGATTGAAGCCAATCCAAATCAAATTAACGCCTTTCTAAACATGCCATCTCCAAGAAACCTCAAAGAAGTACAACGGTTGACTGGGCGGATTGCGGCCTTGAATCGTTTTATCTCGAGGTCAACAGATAAGTCGTTGCCTTTCTACCAGATTCTAAATGGGAACAAAGGATTCCTTTGGGATGAGAAGTGTGAAGAAGCTTTTGGGCAGCTTAAGGCATACTTAACCACTCCGCCTATACTGTCCAAACCGGAAGTGGATGAAAAACTTTACTTGTACGTATCAGTTTCAAACCACGCGGTTAGTGGAGTCTTGGTTCGGGAAGACCGTGGGGAGCAGAAACCAATTTACTACGTGAGCAAGTCGATGACGGATCCGGAAACCAGATACGCAATGATGGAAAAACTCGCACTCGCGGTGGTAACTTCGGCTCGGAAGCTGCGTCCATATTTTCAATCCCATCCGGTTGAAGTATTAACTAACCAACCACGCCGGATCAGTATGAAGGCTCAGGTCTTAGCAGACTTCCTGACCGAACTACCAATACCTGGAACGATAGAGCAACCGGAGAACCAAACTTGGAAATTACACGTAGACGGGTCTTCAACAAAACAAGGATCCGGAGTGGGAATCAAGTTGGAATCTCCAACATCAGAAATTCTAGAACAATCATTCCGATTGTTATTCAATGCCTCCAACAACGAGGCAGAATACGAAGCCCTTATTGCCGGACTTTGACTAGCACAAGGAGTTGGAGCTAAGGAAATATTGGCTTATTGCGATTCGCAATTAGTAGTTAACCAATTTAATGGAGACTATGAGGCCAAAGATTCAAGAATGGAAGCATACCTCGAAGTGGTGAAGGATCTATCTAAAAATTTCTCGAAATTTGAATTAATCCGTATACCTCGGGGAGAGAATACAACTGCAGATGCACTTGCCGCATTGGCGTCAACATCAGATCCTGAGTTAAAGAGAGTTATTCCAGTAGAATGCATCTCGGAGCGAAGCATTCAAGACAGCAAGGAAACCCTCGTCGTTACAAGGTCTCGAGCAGCGGCACGCGACCGTGGCGAACCAGAGATCGAACCGCCACCCAACAAACGAAAAGTCAAAGGGATCAAATACATCTAACAAGGAACCCGTTGTCTTAGCTGAAGAAATGATTCCAGAAACGATGTTAGAGACCGAGCCATTACTCGAGGAGAATATTCTTGAACCAAACGAACATCCCGAACCAGAGCCACGGATATTTCACAAAGTTGACCAAATTCCGGCTAAAGACTGGGGGGCTGACTGGAGGGAGCCAATAAAGCACTACATCACGACAGGCGAGCTCCCAAAGAATAAATGGCAGGCCAGGAAAATGAAAGTCGTTAGCGCGAAATTTTGTCTATCAAAAGATGCGTTATATAGACGAGGTATTAGTGACCCTTACCTATTATGCATTTTTGGGCCCGAAGTCAAAATCGTCATGAGCGAAGTGCATGAAGGATTATGTGGAAGTCATTCATCAGGAAGAGCTATGGCTTTTAAAGTTAAAAGAATGGGGTACGTTTGGCCCACTATGATCACAGATTGTGTTAAGTTTGCCCAAAGATGCAAGCGCTGCCAACTCCATGCGCCATTAATCCATCAACCGTCGGAGTTATTCTCCTCCATTTCCGCCCCATACCCGTTTATGAGGTGGTCAATGGACATCATTGGACCATTGCACAAATCAACTCGAGGTGTACAGTACCTTTTAGTCCTTACGGACTACTTTTCGAAATGGATTGAAGCTGAGGCGTATGTTGGTATCAAGGATTCGGCGGTGAAGACCTTTATTTGGAAAAACATTATATGTCGACATGGAGTTCCGTACGAAATAGTCACTGATAATGGACCGCAATTCATTTCACACGAGTTTGATGCCTTTTGTGCGGATTGGGGAATTAAAATTAGTTATTCTACTCCACGATATCCGCAAGGAAACGGTCAAGCTGAAGCCGCGAACAAGACAATATTAAGCAACCTCAAGAAGCGCCTAAATCATCTAAAGGGAGGATGGTATGAAGAACTCCAACCCGTCCTGTGGGCCTATCGTACAACCCCTAGGCGACCTACAGGAGAAACTCCATTCTCTTTGGTTTATGGTATGGAGGCGGTAGTACCAGCTGAACTCAATGTGCCCGGACTTCGTCGAACAGAAGCACCGTTAAATGAGGAAGAAAATTCAGCAATGCTTAATGATTCACTGGATACCATAAATGAAAGGCGTGATCAAGCTCTAATTCGGATCCAGAATTACCAACAGGCAGCAGCCCGGTACTATAATTCTAAGGTTAAAAGTAGGCCGTTCTTCGTGGAGATTATGTATTAAGGCGCGTCTTTGACAACAGAAAAGAAGAAGGTGCCGGTAAACTCGGTATTAATTGGGAAGGACCTTACATCATTACCGCAGTGGTTCGGAACGGTGTTTATAGGTTGAAAGACTTAGAAGACAATCCGGTCAAGCGACCTTGGAATGTGATCAACCTAAAGAAGTTTTATGTTTAAAAGCTACATGCATTGTTTATGTACATGAACTACGGTTCGGCTTGATCCCGAAATGGGTACGTAGGCAGCTCGAAAACGAGTTCAGCTATTAATAAAATTTTTGTTTTATTTCTTTATTAAAGGAAGAAGGTTCGGCTATGCGAACATACAAGAGATTGGAAATAAAGCGTTTATTCAAAAAAAAAAAAAAAAGACGAAGTGTCCCACATCGTACACTTCGAACTACGAAAACCTTGTTGACGAGCAGAACACTTCAACTCCTTGACCAGCAAGATCGAGGATTGGCATCATGCAGTCCGGAATTCGAGCAAAGTCTGAAATTCCAAGTTCAATCCACTCTCCGGGGTGAGATTCAAGGATGTGAAGATCTCTTGACACCGTAGTAAGCCTGCGTTGCATCCGGTTAATCCTCTTCCGAAGTCTCCTCTTTTCCGACATAAGCTTCCGGTGTTGAAGCTCGAGTGCCTCTATGAACGCCGTCGCTGTTCCATGGTCTCTGATTGAGAGATCTCTGATCAAAGCACATGGGGCTCGGATCTGAGATCTCGAGAAGCCGCGAAGTGGAGGAGGCTGCCTGCTTGGCTCATTTGGAACATCTTCGTTTATCATTCCGATTCTGGTGAAGTCGGGCATAGATTCTGAACAGCGAAGATTGAACTCCATACCTACTAAAATGAAAAGAATGGTGAGGAGTAAAGGGAAATTGAAACAACAATTTATAGAAAAGTCATATCCCTAACAAGCTGCGGATTCTATCCAAAGAATGGAATGATTCGCGGAGAGATTTATGCCCTCGAATGGATCCTGCATTAAAAGACGCATCTCCAAGAATATTTGGAAAGAAAGGAAAGTAGCAAATATTTCCATAAAATTAAAAAGGGCTGAAGCCCATTACGAGTTTTAAAAAAAAAAAGAAGAAGTGAAGAAATTAAAGAACATTTATGGGAGAGGCTCAGGAACAGGCTCCTTCATCGCCGGTTTAGTCTTCGAAGTGGACGCCTTGTTTTTGGCATCCACTTCGGAACGATCGTGAACGCGTTTCCGGCAGTTGCTGGCCTCCTCCTCCAAGTCCTCTTCCTCTTCACTGTCGGATGGAACGGCGAAGACAGGAGCATTCACGGGACCCGGGACTCCTCTAGCACGGAGATACATCCGAAGCATCTTCGGGATCTCAGCAACGGAATCGAAGTTCCGCCACTCCCATTGAAAGGGATCACTCTCCAAAGCCCGTATCTTCCTTTCCACCCGAGCGATACGAGCCTCGAGCGTCTGCCTTTTGAGTCCCAGCCGCTGCCTCTCTTCACACAGGCGACGGTGCTTGTCGGCGACCTAGCATAAAAGTGAGTGAATAAGGCAAAACAAGAAGTTTTAAGTCAAAAACTTTAATATTTACCTTGTCGATAAAATCGCAAGCCTCTTTCTTCTCCTTCGGAGGAAAGTGAAAGACGGCGTGAGGGAAGAGAACGCCGGCCGGTTCAAAGCCGTCGCCGGACAAGAAAAGTGGGCTGCCGGGATCGATGGGGGCTACTTCTTCGTTTTCCATTCTTAAAATATTTCTCAAGTGAGATTCTATAGTCATGTTTAATAAAGCCTAGAGGTAGGTAAGCCTTTATTTATAATGATTTAGGGTTTGTCTTGAAACCATAAATCCATTAATGGTAGCGTTTCCGAGTGGGTTAAACCATTTTTGGAAAATCGAGAAAAGGCAATTATTGCATTAAAAGACGAGCCGTTTTCTTTAAGAAGGGAAAGAGCAACCGTCGCATTAACTGCAAAAGTTTCTAAGGCCCAAGCCCAACAAGTTTACCGAGTTGACTAAACCCGAAGTGGGGAACTCGCCTTAAGCCGAGCTCAGCTCTCGCATTTTAAAGAGAAAGGTCTGATCAGCCTAAAAATCTCGAAAGGATTGCCACAAGGCCACAAAAGGTTAAAAGCGGACTTTGCAAACCCGCATATAGTTTTAACCAAACCCCCTTGGGTCACAACCTAGAAAGGTTTAAAAGCCTCCTCAGGCAAATATCTTGTTCAAAAGAAACAATAAAGCCTCCTTAGGCCAAAAATAAATTAAGTCTTAAAGGGCAATCCCCAATTTAAAGTGGACGCAGCCACTACGAAGTGATCTCCACTCCGGACTCCGGCTCAGCAACCAAAGTTTCATTCACCTCCTTGACTGGTGCTTGATCGGATGAAGCTCCCTGACCACCCTCCGCGGTAAAACCAACCTCCGGAGTGACCTCTGGTACCATAGGAGCTGCGGGCGGGACAACGTCTTCCGTCTCACTTAAGCCTAGAAGTAATAATTCCAATCAATCAAAGGTACAAGGTAAGAAAAAGGTAAGCCACAGGAGCCAAGCGTTACCTGCCCAGTCTAAACCCGATTCACTTATAGGAGGTGATTCAGTAAAGAATGCCTCGAAGTCAAGCGGGTTGAAGGCCGAAGTGGGAAGAGCTGCCAAGCGACTCCGTTTTTCAGAAAGGTTAGTCGACAGCTCAGTCCTTTCTTGCTCCTCGAAGAAATCTGCTTCATGGATTTGGTCCAGCAGAATCAGGTTGCTTTCGTGCTCCTTGATGTCTGACTCCAAGTCCGACCTAGCTTTCTCGGTTTGCATGAAGCGAATGGCCCCTTGGATCAATTCCATCCCGCGTCCCTTAACCTCCTTTCTGGCCTTCGATGCCGACCTTGCCAACTCAGAATCACGCAACTTGGCTAGCGCCTTGTACTTCGCGTCAAGCTCGATAAGTTGGTTGTTCAGGGTGTCGGCGGTTGATTCGGATTCATGAAGTCTACCCTGAACACCAGACAGTTCGTCCTGGAGTTTGTAATTCCGATCATAGTAGTCTTGCAGTTCCCCCTTTACCTGCGCCAGCTCCGACGTCAACCTATCGACCTTATCCTCCAGATCGTGCTTTGAGCCAGCAGAGGAGTTGAGGTCAGCCTCAAGAGCTAAGAATTTCTTCTTCCACATGTCAATCTCCTTCTCCCGTCCAATGACCAACCCTTCGTAATGTTCGATCATGTCGTTAAATTCGCTATGAGCCTGGCATTACACATGAACCAGGGATGGTGAGTCAGTTCGCAGAATGGCAATGCAAAGAAAAAAAAAAAAAATGGAACTAACCCGAGATGAGTGATAAGCGTGAAGCAAATAGCGTTCACGAATTGCAGGGCGCCATTTGTTGAAATCTGGCAAGATCGAACCCGAACGGGTCTTAAAGCATCGGAAGACGCTGCCTTCTGTCTCCATAGCTGCGAAGAAAGAAGAGTTGTAAAAATCGGAATCTTAATGGAAATATAAAAAAAAACGTTGAATACTGTATGAATCACCAAACCTGAAAGCGATTTGACTTGAGGGACAAGAGCAGGTTTTAACCTCGAGGAAGTATCTCGAGATTCGGAATCTCCCTTTTTCGGAGACGCACTCCGGGCAGTCTTTCCACTATCAGGTTGGGAGGAGGAAGACATATCAACCGGTCGTGGAGGACCCATTGGTTCAGGAGGAGGGGATGATCGAGGTGAGCGGTCAGTCCGGGCCCTCGACTTTTCCCTCCGCGGAGAAGAATCGCTGCGAGAGGACTTGTTTCTCTTCCGGCGAACCAAGTTTTTAATTGGTTTGTTACTAAAATCATCTCGGGGAGGACGAGGTGAATCACGGCGAGGAGATCGATCCCTCCGAGGAGAATGTGAGTCGCGACGATCGCGACGAGGAGTTAATCTGAAGGAAGCGACAGATCGGGCTCCCTCGGTGCTGCCATCATCAACCAGCAAGGTCCTGCTGTAGTCCTTCTTGTCTATAGAAGTTGCGAGAAACTTTTTCTTCTCCTCGCAGGCCTCAGCCATCGGCTTGGAAAGCAACTTACGTTTGGCCGCAAGGGCCCAGATGACATTCCCTGAGTTGAGGGAGGGGGAGGAATTTGGTGAAGATGACCAGGCGGACTCATCCTGAGTCTGTAGTTAGCTTCTAGGAATCGTTCAAGAGTGAAGGAATTCCAAAGGGTTTCCCCTTCAAGAATTATTTTGAAGAATTCGATGAACTCTTCAGATGGGAGGTTGGAAGCGATGAAAGCTGCGAAATGAAACAACGGTGTTAGTCAATAAAGATAAAGAAACAACCGGGAAAGATACGGGCAACCTAATCACTACCGGGTTTCGCAGACCACTTCGAAGGGAGAAAATCTGCGAGATTTCCAATCGAAGCGGGGGTTTTCTTAATTAGAAACCAAGGATGATGCCAATTTTCATCCTTGTTCGGAAGATGTGAAATGATGTTCCTGTTGGCGTTAGGATATGCTGAGAAATACCCCGTTTTCTTCGATGAACTTCTCACGCTCAGAAGCTCATTTAGTTCAGTAACTCCGATGACATAACCGGCCTCCGCCGCAATTGTTATAATTCCAAGAATAGTACGGAGAAGGTTGGGGGTCAATTGAGGAAGAGCGATTTCAAGAGCCGCTAGGTATAGAACTAGGGCTTCGGGAAGAGGAAAGGTCAGCCTGCAACCTTTGAAATAAATCTCATACACACAGAAGTAACCATCACGATGGTTCTCTGGGGATTCTGTGGGGGAAGCTATTTGTGCTTCCGCCATAATATCCGGCGGAATCCGGCAAAGCTCTTTCAACCGCTCGAGGGATTGAAGAGTACAAGTGGACCTATAGTGCGGACCGGCAATATCATCAGAGCGGGTGCACTCGTCATTGCTAGAACGCCTCTCATCGAAAGACGGGGACTCGGGTCTATCGGAATCAGAAGTCATTGGGAAGAAAGACAAATTCAAGATCCGGCGAAGAAGGGTTTTGGTGAAGGAACGAAGAGAGAGGTTTTGATTAAAGTACAAAAGTAAAAGAAGAGAGTAATGGTGAAAAGAAGTTACCTCAAGCTAATGATGAAACCGCCTCGGAAGTCGTGTGGGAAGTGGGAAGGTTTTTCCCGTTTTAATAGTAATTAATCAATATACGGTCATAATGATGACAGATGTCACTCGGTTAAAAATGGCTAGTGCCGAAATTAAAGGAGTGATGAGATTTTCGGCGGGAAATCAGAAAGATTCTCGAGCGCAATCTTTGGCCACTTGAGCATTTAAAGTCCTCCGAATTGGAATAGCACTTCGAAGAACTTGGGGGGCTAATTGTTGGTGTCGGATCCCGCACCAGAAGTACGAGACCAACCAAAGATTGCCACGTAATCAAGATAATGGCCCATAAAGGATGAAGCCCATTGGACCCGTGAGCCGAAGGGACGGTCGAAGTGGTTGTCACCATTTCAAGAATCCGAAGTGACTGCACTGTGACACGAGTTCAGTGTAGAAGACACGGGTAAGTCGGTTCAAGGACACTTGGGCCAAAAGAGGCGAGGCCCATGAAGATCAGAGTCAACTCAAATTCAAACGTTGAGCATTAAAGCCGAAGAATCAAAACGGACACATTTAAGAAGAAATAATTGTACTTAATTACTCATTTTAATGTCGTTTATCTATGTATAAATATAGAGGCCAATGGCCATGTAAAGAGGATCTTCCTCTCGCGAAAGAAATAATATAGCAATTTTCGTAACAATCCATAAGTTTTTTATACATTCATTTTTGTCCCTCAAGAATAATCTTTCCCGCTTAATAAAATACTTGAGTGTGTGAATCCGACTTCCACAATTCACGAACTGGATTATGTTCCCGAATCAAGTGCCAAGTTTCCTGTGAGGAGAATTTACACTTGTAGGAGTCATTCTTTCGTTTCCAAAGATGAATATCTTTACCAATTGGAGATGCTCTGTTTCGGAGGGAATCAAGCTCTTCCTCAATTTAACCTAAATTAAACGATGAAGATAAAGGGTGTGACTGGATGTTATAAATAGAGGAAAAGAATTGGAAAGAAAAATAATTCTTCTCAATTACTCTGTCATTCCTCCAATCAAGAAGAATTTATTCACCAACCAATTCTTCTCAATTCTTCTACTTTTCAGTAGAAACAACTATAAAAATTTCCTCCCATAAATACATAATATACAAATTTCTTCTACTATTTATTTTTCTTTTCTTCTCATTTCCTCTCTTATTTTTCTTCTCTTTTTTTCTTAAACCACACCGGTCACACCCAAATATTTTTTCTTGACTCTCCTTGATATTAATAAAAATAATTTAAATTTTAATGGATAATATAGATTCTTCTTCGTACCTCTTAAAATATCAATTTTCATAAAAAACCATAATTTGGTTCAAGTATTTGTCGTGAATCGGGTGGGGTCGGTTTCACTTTCTCCCTTCCCCAGTTCCAAGAGAGAGACAAAAGCATAGTCTCTACGATCAAAACACGTGTCATAATAACTCGATCTCATTACACGTAGTATCAATCACCTTAGATGGGTGCCACGTGAAGGGAGGACCCACTATTCTGATGATCTAAACGCGTTAATCTATCGCCAGCTGGATTTTCAGGTTTTTAAGTCCTTTCGTTTTCTTTTCTCTCAATGTCACTCTCACGCGCGACAGACTCGTACCATCTCGCTATTTTCTCATCATCTCGATAATAGTACTATCTCGGTTGGTCTCGGCGCGTGAGATATACTTGCGGGTGGGTTTATTTTTGATGTCACGAGATTCGTTGAACGTTGAAACTCTTGTTGGTCCTACTTTGCTTGTTTAGTCTTTTGCTCAAATAAAACTTCTTTTTATTTCATTTTTTATTATTTCCTTCTTTAATTTATGAATTTTTATTTGTTACGACGACGCAGTTTTGTTGTGTATTGAAAAAATTATACGGTCAATATTATTCTAAGCGTCATTTTCCATATTGTATGAAATAATCAACCATAGATGGTTAAAACAAAGCTGAAAATCATCATTAAGGTTTTATAATTAGTTCATATTTGATGTGTCCAAAAATAATTAGGTCTATGTTGATCATTTGATGATGGATTGTCATTTTATTTGTTTTACAAATAATTTGGAAACAGTGTACTTAAGATTAGAGCCGATTTCAGTCACATCGGAAAGTTATTCGCTTAAGAAAACGGATAAAAGCATTATTTATCGTGTTTTTCAGATGTCGACATAGTGGGCACATAGATATTATTTTAAATTTTAAATTAAGTAGCCAAGTATAATAATGATTAGAAAAATAAAAAGTTAAAATACTGCGCTGTAATAGTGATGATGATGATAATAAAGTGGTGCCAAAAAGTAATAAAATAAATGAATTGTCCAATCATGTTATCCAGTCCAGAAAGTTACGAGGTAAAACCATAACACAATAAATGACCCAATAACTTAAAATATTTTAAATAGATACAGCTATACAGTCACAAGGCTCAGGGAAAAAAGTGGAATATGATTTACACAATTTGTTTAAGTTAGTGGTGAATCATTGGGCTATTTTATATTTGAATTGCGAGAAGCTTTCTATTTAATCGATTAGATGCTACTTCAATTTTTATATACTATATAATTCAGTTGGTCCATCAAAGATCATTGATGTCATCGATCAGCATTATTCAAAGAGAGACTCTTTTTGGTATCAAAAAGAGACTTGTAACAGATTTTTCTCCAACTTCATCTTTTACAAAGAAAAAAAAATCTGTACCACATTTGTTAGAATGTTATTAGTGATGTATCGAATTTCTTGACGATACTACTATTTGTTGTTATGGTGCAAATTAAGCGGCACCATTGCTTCAACAGTTTATGAAACTCTAAGAGTGTGATGCAGGTTTTTGACGGGACATATTAATAATTTTCTGAATTTCTCATTATCCTTGTAACAAACGGGTTGAAGATTAATGAGACCACTATGTAGATATCTTTTGAAATGAATGTACAAATACGTATGCATGTACATCAGCAAACCTCATTAACATATCCTGTAAAATTCGTATACTAATATATACATATATATATATTTGGCATTATCTTTCGCTCATCCTTTGAACTTCGATCAATTTTCTTAGCTCTCCATACGTATTTATGTGTGTATGTAGATTTACCCATTCCTCTTTGAAAATTTCAAGCACAATCCAGTGTATTAATCCGGAAGCGTATGGCGTATATTCCTTATCTCAAAGGTGATAAAAGTATCCGGTCCAATCACTTGCATAAAATTCGGGACATGCCATAATTGACCAATTACATAAGATTGGATAGCTTTTTTTAGTTAGGTGGAGAAGAACGTTTTTGTTGAATAAATTTTTAGATTAAAGCTTTCTGTGATATTTCATTCTTCTTGTGATATACCACCAAGATAAAGAGAGAGGATGATAGTTTTGTTGAATTAGCTACACTCTTAACTTTTGAGTGATGAGTGTGTGTGTGTGTGTGTGAGTCTTAATAAGTGGTTAACATGAAAACAATCAACTCCGACCTCAACGAACATGATGAAACTAGTAGACTTTAGTTGATTAATTTCCCCAACAACCATGGCTAGTCGTCAACTTGATCTTTGACGTCAACAACCATGGCTAGTCGTCAACCACTCTTTTGAATTAATTTTAATGAATCTAATCGAACCAATCTTGTTGTTATTCAGCATAACATGGATGATTTTACAAAAGTAATGTTAGTTTGTGTCTGTGTGTGGAAACAAGCATCCATATAAAGAAATTTTAGTTATTCAGACTATTTTTCTTAACACATAATGCATGATTGAGTTCTACGTACTAGACTAGTACCAAGTGTGAAATAAACGAACTCAATTCGCAAGCACATAATCTTAGAGAAGATTTAATGTTAGATACATAATCTTAGAGAAGATTCAAAGTGTCATAAAAACAATTCATGGACTAGCTAGTGAAAGCAAGAACATCCTAGGGTTAGCTTATTCTGCATGAAGGGGTAGTAATAAGAAACCTAAAACCGTCAAGCTTCTTTCTCGGCAAAACTAAGAGTTGCTTTCGTGGAGAAGAACAAACAACAATCAACGACCATTTATTCCAAAATTAGCGTTTGGTAACACCAGAATGTTTGTCTTTGAACTTCTATACGTTTTCTAAATTGTGGCTTTTCGAAACTGTGGCATCTCATTAATGGAATGTTGAATCAATTCCATATCATAAGTTCTTGACTAAGAAAAAAATAAAGCCTTGAGAAAAATGAAAATAATAAAGAGTGAAATTTTCAACGCAAAGGCCGAACATTTGGGCTTTCAGACCTTATGAGGCCGTCTTTATAAAAACATATAGTAACACAAGAAGTCCATTAACTTTAAAACCAGACCCATGAAAATTGGCTTTCAAACACTTTTTCCCAAATTACCCTTGAAAAACCAGCCCAGACATCTCGGATATTGAACCGAACCGAAACAAAAAATCCGAAATCAACCAATTGTGTATGGTTTTGATTTCGGTTCAGGGTAAATTCGTCATTTCAGTTTAAACCCTAGCTACTTAAAAAGACGAAACCCTAGAAGCAGAGAGTGAATGAGTGAGTGAGAAGAATAGGAGAAAATGCCGCCGAAATTGGATCCATCTCAAATCGTCGACGTCTACGTCCGAGTCACCGGAGGTGAGGTCGGAGCAGCGTCATCACTCGCTCCAAAGATCGGTCCACTCGGTCTCGCACCGAAAAAGATCGGAGAAGACATCGCCAAAGAGACAGCAAAAGAATGGAAAGGTCTTAGAGTCACCGTGAAGCTCACGGTTCAGAATCGTCAAGCTAAGGTCACAGTGGTTCCATCCGCAGCGGCTCTAGTCATCAAGGCCCTCAAGGAGCCAGAGAGAGATCGGAAGAAAGTGAAGAACATCAAACATAATGGCAACATTTCGTTTGATGATGTGATTGAGATTGCGAAGATAATGCGTCCTAGATCTATTGCCTAAAGGAATGTGAGATGGAAAAGTGAACGGAGATTTTGGGAACTTGTGTCTCTGTTGGTTGCACTGTTGATGGTAAAGACCCTAAGGATCTTCAGGAAGAAATTAACAATGGTGACATTGATATTCCTAACGAGTGATAAAGGTTTTACTTTTGAGTTCTCTATCGTTTTTTTGGTATTTGATTTTGAGGATTTGGTATTAGTATACTATATTTTGGAAGTTGAGGATTGTTGGCTTTTGCAAATTTGAATCCTTTCTTGGGATCAATTAGAATGTTTCATTTCTATAATCTATCAACTTGGTATGAGTCTCAAAAGATTCAAGATTTCATTTTTGAATGCATTTCAAGATTCGTTACATGATTGAATCTGAAGATTGATTAGTAGTGTAATGTAGTCGTCTTGAGCCGTTGTTCTTTAGTATCTCTTCTACTAATCTTTTATACTTGTTAAGCACTTGTTGAAATTTGCTATGAAACTGAGACTGATTTGAAGACAAATCATAACTAAGAGTAGAGATTTGAGCAGTGTTATATGGGTTTTGGTTCTTTTGATATCATTCACTTAACTAGAAGGAACATTCAATTAAGTAGTTGTTGATGTCATGTCGAGAGTGATTGAGATTTAGGCTGTCTCATTCCCCTGTATCATGAGAATGGTTGTAGTACACTGCTAATACAATAAATACAGTGCTGAATACATCAAAAGGTTTATGATAGTGTAGAATGAGGTAATTAGTTTAGTGCTCTTGAAAGGCTTTATTTATTGTATTAGCAGTGTCCTTTGTAATTTGGTTACCATCTGGTTGGGATAAACCATTCTTTGTCGATTTCATTATGTTAGATCTTAAGATAGATCTTTAGTCTTGATTGATATGAGAAGTCTATAGATTGACTGCAAAGTCTTGTTAGCAAGGTCCTTCTGGCCAATGTCTCGGAAAGATTTACTAAAATCAGACTTGTAATGGTAAACCTGGTATTAAAACTAATGAATTAATGAAGAATTACGTGTTCATCATATTTTTCTTAACCTAGTACTAAAAACAAAACAAGTGGGATTCATATAAGTAATCCTCGTAGTAAAAGACCCCATTGGGATTAAAAGGATCATGGTGGTGCCGATGCTCTGTTTCTGATCGTTCGTGCCAGATCTCATAAATGGAGGCTTGTTATGCAATGAGAGGAGTATGCTTCCTTGCATCTGGCTCTTGCAGAGTACGAAAGCACCTGGTGGCTGGTGCTACAAGGGCAGACCAGAGAAGTAGGCAATCCAGATGGTGCGAGAGTAAGATTATCTCGTGATTATGTAGCTTAGCAGCATAGGGGGCATGAATCATCAATGTTGAGTTCCCAACTTTCTTGGTCTGAGTCCCATATAGCCTTAGATGAGAAGTTGTTTGATGAAGAAGAATCAATAGTCCATGAAGGCTTGTCGGGAGCCATCGTGAAAGTGAGGGTGGTTGTATGAGTTTTCTTCGGCTTCTTCATTGTTTCTACTATTAGAGATGAGGAAAAAGTGAAATAAGATTAAGCCATGTGCTTCTCTAGTATTTTAAGTTGAATCTCTAGTATTTTTCAAAGATTATGGAGTAGTCCATTATCAAATTTCAAGCACTAAAATTTATGGTGTTGAGAGAGACAAAAACATGTGGTGATAAAGGCTTCATTGTTACGAAATAATTTGTTGATGTTGATTAATTGATAGGGTACTCGACTCTACATATTTCTTTTGGTACAAAAGTTAAATCTTATCTGATAAAGGAAATTGGAAAGAAACTATAGATGTTGAACAAAAAAAAAAAAAAAAAAAGGAAAGGAACTATAGACAATTATTTGGTATGATTGCCAAAAATCTTTTATTAATAGACCTGAAATTTAGTTATATCTAACCCAAAATTACAAAAACACACTTATTAACTCTGAAACTTGCATTTATCATGTTATAAAACTCTAAACCCAAAATGCATAAACATGGTCACATGGATACATATATTGATATATTATATATGCAATGCATCAAGCATGTAAGTCCAACACTAATTGAATAATTAGAAGGGTTGGGAGAAATTACGTGGACAGAAAAGTTCGCCTGGCAAAGACAACATCTAATAAGAGCTCCAACGTTGTTCGCATGTCATTGATCTCATTCTTATCGTCTTCTCCTCATTATTTTTCTTTTCCTTACTATCAAATCCAACTTCTTAGTTTTAAACTAACTTTCTATAATTGGTGGGTTATTTTGAGATTTTACTTTCCTCATTAAAAAAAAAGTCACTTGTCGTATACTGTATTTTTCATATAGTTAAGAGACCAAAATTTCTTTGCTAAACCATTTTATAGATATATCAATCTCTAACTACATATGATTGTCAAAACCATTTTATAGATGATTTTTTTTAATGCTTAGAACTAAAAACCAAAAATAAACAAACATAAAAACTTAAAACTAACATCTTTACATTTAGTTTACTTTCTAACCAAAATCCGAATACAAAACCAACTTTACACTATTCCAAAAACATGAAAGTTTATACTTTAATAGACCTTTTTATAATGTGGGTGGGAGGGATGAGACTTTGCTTGCTCACTGAACAAAACAAACCATTAATTGCAGAAAATTCTTGCACGCTAAAATGTAATTCCCAAAAAAGGGCCTCTTTCTTCATATGGTAATTAGTTACGTAACCTTTATAAGATTCATATTTCCTCATATCTTTGTGTGGAACTTTACTTTATATACGTACTATATAATATGGTAATTAAATATATTCTAAACTAGGTCTGTTCCCGTTAATATCACACATATCTACATATACATTTTTACAGGGGATTTTTGCAAAAAGTCTTTTGGATCCGGGTTTGATCCGGTTTTACTCTATTCGGATTTTGGATAAGCAATTTTAGGGATGTTGTCTTAATTTCAAACTAATAAATGAAGCCTTTATTAATTTCAAACTGAAAAAATTTATGGCAATATTAAAACGAAATTAATTCCTTTATTAATTCATATTTGTTAATTTCCTTACTTCTCAACCACACCTAATTATTAATTTTCTTAAGAGAATATGC